>NC_136471.1:74359238-74959238 GCF_902686455.1 Sciurus vulgaris | reverse complement strand
TATGTAGTTTGGACATGAAGGTTTATAAAGGGTTCTCAACTTTTGTCCTTCAAGTCATCTGTTATGGTTTGGGTTTGGAATGTTCCCCAAAGATCTATGTACTTGAAGGCTTCATCCCCAGTTCAACAATGTCCAGAGGTGAGGTTTTGGGTGGTGATTTAATCAGGAGGGCTCTAACCTTATCATTAATCCACCTGATGGGTTAATAATTCAAATGGACTACTGAGAGGAGGTGAAAACTGTAGGAAGGTGGAGCATGGTTACAGGAAGTAGGTCACTGGGGGTATGCTCTTAGGGATATTTATCTTGTCCATGGCCCCTTCCCCCTGCTCTTCTTTGTAGCTGCCATGAACTGAACAGTTTTCCTCTGCCATGATGTTCTACTTAACAGCAGTGAAGTTGTACAACCATGAACTGAAACTTCTGAAACCTGAACCAATACAAACCTTTCCTCCTGCAAGTTGTTTGTGTCAGGCATTTTTGGTCACAGTAATGAAAAGCTGACAAACATATCTTTTACTCCCATTCTATGAGTTCCTAAATCTACTTGTTGGTGCTGACAACAGTGCAAGAAAAAAAAAAAAGAATAAATCTTTACTATTGTTCTCTTTTTTGTGTACCTGGATTTGTTCCTCATTAGGCCTACAACTTTTTCTTTTTCCCCACATTTGGTTAAGAGGCCAAGGATCCAAGGAAGTAAAGAGCAGCAATGAGAGCCCTTCCCTCCTGAGCCTTCTCCCGTTAGAGGTGGCTTCCTCTCAACTCACCATTATTCCAAATCCTTATTCCTTTTGAAAAATAGGAAGACTGCTGCACGAGAGGTCTGGAGAATTGAGTGAACGTTTTAGGAGAAAAATTAAGTAACTATGAGGCCCATTTTGTGCATGGCGATGTAAGCTCTGTAAAGTGATGAACTGATGAAATGGCCACTTTTCTGTCCTCCACAGTTTCATAGTACAAGCAAGGTAGATCCATTCATATATTGATGACTATAAACAAGGGATCCCAATGGTGACTGTACTAATACAAGTCTGGGTTTCACTTACTATTCAAATTCACATCTTCCACATAAAATCTATAAGAACTTGAAAGTGTTTTATACTGAAAATTCACTCTGTAATTGGAAAACCCTTTATAGTCAATGAACCAATGAAAATGGTTAAGTTGTGGGCAAATTTGGAGGTTAGAGGCTGTAGAGTTCCCTGCAATCATTTTTCAGTGGGTTTTGCTTTGTGCTCCTGTTGTTTAAATATTACCACAATTATCTTTTCATTTCCCTGGGACTTTACTCCTCAAAAGTTCTAGGGTTTTCTCATTCCAGGTACTTAAGTAAGTCATGGTGAGCAAGCACAGGGTATTTGGAGCTAATAATAAACGTTTGCCATGTTAATGCTTTGAAAAATCTCAGAATAGAGCTGAGAGGTTCAGGTAAATTTAAGAGAATGTGCTTGAGAGTTGGCAGGGAAGGTTTGCAAAGTCTTCATATCTATGTATATAGTGTATCTTGCCACTTATTTATTCTTAGTATCTCAACAATGTACTGTATATTTCAATATACAGGTCTTATACAAGTTTAAAAAATTATTCCTATATTGCTCATATTTTGATACTATTATAAAGAGAATTTTTTCAAGTTTTAATTTTGAAATAACTTCAAAGGAAGTTGCAACTAGAGAATAGAGAGGTACCATCTACCCAGTTTCTTAAAAGAGTTATACCTTATATAAATTAAGTATAATATTAAAACCAGAAAATAAGCATTAGAACAATGTGTGTATAGTCATTTCATTTATGTGTACTCTGTTACTTGTAGACCTTTATTGACATATAATTGACATCCAAAATGCTTTACATATTTCAACTATATACCTGGGAAATATACAACACTGCAGTCTATGCTATAAGTATTACTAACACCTCCAAAAGTTTCCTACTACCCTGTTTATCTACTTATCCGCTTATTATTTTTGTGATAAGAATACTTAACAAAAGATGTACCCTCTTAGCAACTTGATTTTTAGATAGGATCTTGCTACATTGCACAGGCTGGCTTTGAACTTATCCTCCTGCTTCAGTCTTCCAAATAGTTGGGATTACAGTTGTGTGCCACCACACCTGGCCCTCTTAGTAATATTTAAAGTATATAGTATTATTATTGACTATAGTCACTATGCTATACAGTAGGTCTCTAGACTTACTCATCTTGCATAAGTGAAACTTTAAACCACCAAATAGCATCCTCCCAATTTCTGTACCCTCACTTAGTAATCACTATACTACTTTCTGCTTCTAGGAGTTTGATTGCTTCAGAAACTTCATATTAATTGGAATCATGCAATATTTATCCTGTGACTGGCTTATTTCACTATCTTGTTGGATGATACAGTCTCTAGTACTTTTTAGTATGTCTCATTTTTTATCTTTTATAATGGTTGCTGTAGGTAATACATTATACACACATAACTGGTGGTGTCATTTTACTTTTTAAGGTGAAATACAAACCTTATCTTTTTTGATGTCCTTTTACTTCTGCTGTTTATATCATTATCTTAAATATTTTCTGTATATACATTTGGAACCACCTCAGACAATGTTATAATTTTTGCTTCATCCATCAAATGTAATCTAGAAAACTCAAGAGGAAGAAGAGAGTCTATTGTATTTACCTATTTTGGGCTTTGTACACTTTTTTGTCCTTCCTGATATTTTAAGTTTCCTTCTGTTATTATTTTCTCTTTGGAGATATTCTTTAGACATTCTTTTAGAGTACGTCTACTGGTATAAATTCTGAGTTCTCTTTCATCAGAAAATATGTTGCTTCCACCTTCATTCATAAAGGATACTTTAGCTGAATATAGGATTCTGGATTGACAGTTTTTCTTCCAGCACTAGAGAAATGTTGAGCTACTTCCTTCTGGTCTGCATTTTTTTTTTTAATGAGAAATCCATGGCATTCAAGTTGTTTATCTTCAAATGGTAAAGGTGTTATTTCTTTTTCATTGCTTTTAAGATCTTTCCTTTTTCTTTAATTTTCAGAAGTCTGATTTAGATATTTCTTGGCATGAATTTCTTTGGATTTTCCCCCCAATTTTGTGTTTTCTCAGTTTCTTGAATCTATAAGTTTATTAATTTTTCATTTTTTCAAGTATGTTTGTAGTTCGTCATTGAAGTTTTTATAACTATTTAAAAATCTTTGATAATTCTCACTTTCCTGTCATTTTGATATTTTCACCTGTTGTCTTTTTTCATTCAGTTGGAGACATTCCTGCTTCTTGCTCTGATGAACAAATTTATATGTAAACATGAACACACTTGGAATTATGAGATAGTGGAGCTTATTCAAACATTCTTTTAAAGATGGGTTTTCTTGACACTACTCTGGCAGGTAAAGGTGATTGCCACTGCTTTACTGCCAGGCAGGATTGAAGTCCAGATTCCCTACACAGCCTTTGTTGACACCTGAGGGGCCTGCTCCTTGGACTTCTGGATGGGAGGGTGGGATTTACGGCTTCCTACTATGTCTCCATTTATACCTCCCTGGCTGGGAGGGGTAGGAATGCTTTTATTGCTCCTTACATGGTTTCCACATGGGCAGAGGGGTTGTCTTGTTACTATTACCATTAGAAGGTGGTGAAAATCCCAACTTTCCACTAGGTCAGTTTGGATCCACCTCCTGAGGGAGGAGGCACGGCACCTCATTGTTGACAGTGAATGTAGTACAGGCTCACTATGAAGTCTCTGCTGATACTCTTCTGTAGTAATGAAAATCCCAGATTTCTGCTTGGCTTTCTCTGACTTGATAACAGCAAAGGTAGGAGTGTACCTCATTACAGCCATTCATCCCTTTCACACAGTCTTTTCTAGCAAGGATGGGGTAACTCCACAATTCTTTCTGGGTTTTGGTTGGAGTAGAACAATTATTATCTGAAAGTTTGCTAACAAGACTGCATTCCCCCTTATATTTTGGCTATAAAGAACAGGCTGTTATTTCTTTCTATTGTTTTCTTTGGGTCCTTTGATGCTTCTGGATTGCTGGCTTCTTTGTTGCCTCATTTGGGATATGTGAGGCAAAAAGAAAACCCCAGGAACTCACCACATATTGTTCCTTTGGTCCCAAGTTACCTAGCTAGTCTGACTTCTTCTCCTCACCTTTCAAGAATCTTATTTTATGTCTCCTGCACAGGTCTTTTAATTATATTTAATAAGAAGAATAAGAAAAAGTATGACTACTTTATCTTCCTGGAATTGGAAGTTCAACCTTAGTGTTTCTTTTTTTTTCAGAAACATTAACTTTTTATTTTTTCTGCAATACACATACTTGTTTACAAAATATACAAAGACTAGAAAACTCAACAATCAGCAAATAATGCAATTGACAACTAACAAAACACATAAACAGGTATTTCATTGAAGAGGGATATAAAATGGCAAATAAGCCTATGAAAAAATACCTAGCATTATTTGTTGTTAGAGAATTTCATATTAAAACCATAATGGGATACCTAAGAGATTTATTTGAAAAATAAAATTTTTTATTTGAAAAATAAAAAGTGTTAAAAGACAATAAAATAAATCTGTTGTTGTATATCATATGATAAATGAGAGAATGAACAATTGCAACAAAAGCATTCCAATCTTTTCTTTGAGACTGACAACAGGACTATTCAAACTATTTTCCTATTACATCATCAAACCTATCATTTATCCAATTTTCCACTGAGCTTTATGTCAGGTGTTTTTTTTTTTCCAACAACATCAATAATTACCTAAAGTATAAATGATATAGATATTTTAATTAAAATGTATAAATGTTCAACATGTGTAAAAAGCAAGCGATAACTATATGCTCTATACATATGTCACACTTTAAATATCAATACACCAATAGGTTTAAAGCAAAATAAGGGGAAAATAAGCATGAAAAATCTGAAGTAGAGCTATTAATATAAAATAAATTTCAAGAAAAAATATTTTCAGAGATAAAAAGGAACATTTCATAACCATCATAGAGTAACTTCTTCAAGAAAGTATAACAATTCTAAATATGTTCCTAATAACAAAATTTCAAATATATGAAGTAAAAATTAATACAACTAGAAAGGCAAATTCACAATCATATTTGGAGATTTCAAGCCCCCTCACCTTGCTGGAAGGAGTAATGATATAGAAGGCTTCCCATCCTTTCACTTTCAGCCTGTGGATTTCTTTACCTATGATCTGAGTCTCTTGGAGACAGCATATTGTTGGGTCTTGTTTTTTTTAATCCAATCTGCCATTCTATGTCTCTTGATTGATGAGTTTAGGCCATTAATGTTCAAGGTTATTATTGAGATATTATTTGTGTTCCCAGTCATTTTGGTTTATTTCTAGTTTTTAATTGGAATTAGTTTCTCCTTTGATTGACTATTCCTTTACTGTAGTTCCTCTCTTTGCTGGTTTTTACTTTTTTAAATTTCATCTTCATGGAATATTTTGTTAAGAATATTCTGAAGTGCAGGCTGGTTGTGAATTATTTTAATTTTTGGTTATCAGGAAGGTTTTTATTTCGTATTCAAATCTGAACCTTAATTTTTCTGGATAGAGGATTCTTGCTTGGCATCCATTTTCTTTCAGAGCTTGGTATATGTATTCCTAGGACCTCCTAGCTCTGAGGGTCTGGGTTGAGAAATCAGCTGAGATCCTAATTGGTTTCCCCGGATATGTAATCTCATATTTTTCTCTCACAGTCTTTAAATTTTTATCCTTATTCTGTATGCTAGGCATTCTCATTATAATATGCCTTGATGTGGGTCCTTTGTAATTTTGCACATTTGGGGTCCTGTAAGTCTCTTGTATTTGATTTTCCATTTTGTTCTTTACCTTTGGGAAATTTTCTGATATTTCATTGAAAAGATTGTGCAATCCTTTGGTTTGTATCTTCACACCTTCATCTATCCCAATAAATCTTAAATTTGATCTTTTCATGTTATCCCATAATTCTTGGAAGTTCTGTTCATACTTTAACATCTTCTCTCTGTGGTCAACTCTGTTTTCAAGATTATATATTTTGTCTTCATTGTGTGAGGTTCTGTCTTCCAAGTAGTCTAGACTGTCAGTGATACTTTCTATTGAATTTTTAATTTGGTTTATTGTTCCCTTCATTTCAAGGATTTATGTTTTTTTTTCAGAATCTCTATTTCTTTATTGAAGTGATCTTTTGCTACCTGTATTTGCTCTCTTACATCATTCTTTACTTCACAGATCAGTTTAACTATGTGCATTCTAAACTCCTCTAACATTTCTTTCACTGTGATATTGATGGATTCTGTTATTGGAATATCCTGGTTTGCTTGGGGCAATTTGTTTCCTTGTTTTTTTCATGTTGTTTATGTGTCTACCCATCTAACAGTATGGATCTGAGGCAGTAGAGTTTCTACCCTGTGGACTTATGGTGTCCCTGAAGGTTTCCAGTACCTCACTGTTTAGGGGGAAACAAATAATAACAAAAATTAATGCAAACAATTTACAGCATTAAACAAAATAGTTCCTACTAAGATGTCTAAAACGTTAATTATCACAATAAACAGAAATTATATGATCAGTTATGCCTATAATAAAAAGAACAAGTTTTCGAAAGGGTTTACATTTTCAAATGGTGGACAGGGAGAGAGCAGAAGTGATATAGGATGTGATGATTATGAGGGAGGAGGAGAGAAGACAGGAGTAAAAGCTTAAAGGAAGAGTGAAAGAGAGAACAACGGAGATTGGCTGTTAGCAGAAGAAAAGAGAGAATCAAGAGAAACAGATAGTAGGAGAAAAAATACACATAAAACAAAAATTTAAATTAAAAAAATTAAAAATTAAAGAATACAAAACAAAACAAATATACTAATCAAACATCCTAGTTCATAAAAAACTAATCCATGTAAAATAATTGGCTTCAAAAATGCTAGAGTTGAGGAGAAAGAAAAAAAACAGAAAACTCTATAAATGTTCATGTTATCATTAATGTCACAATTAAACAATAAAAAAGAATTTTAAAAAATCTTGATGAAGAGCTAAAGAATTCTTTCCATTGGAGTTCAAAATATTCTCAGCTTCTCTTCTCAGCATTTTCAGATGGGCTCTTCTGGATGGTGATGCTCCATGCTCTGGATTGCTGGAGTGAGAGAGGTCATCCCATAGGCGATGTTCCTGGAGGCAGGGTTTAGGCTTAGGTGGGCTCCAGGCTCCTTGCTGAGTGCCACTTGGTCTAGAGGTTTTAAATCAGCACACCTCCAGCGACCAGTACTTGTTGGTCCATGCTGGAGGACTTTACCCCAGGGCTTCCCTGGGTTATACGCATGTGGTGGGGGAGTCAGTTCTTAGGCCCCTATGTCACCTGCAGACCCCACATTTCCCAGTCTCAGGTTCAGTCTCTAAACAGTTCCTCCCACCCCCACTCTCCCAAGTTCCTGGCCAGATGTGCCTCTCCTAGCCAGTCCTGCAAGTATCTGGATTAGAATGGGAGGGGTAGAGCCAGGTGGGTTTCTGCATCCAGTTGTCCCTTGTGTAAACCACTCTCCATGTTGGATTTTCTTTTGGTCACTTAAGCACACTCTATGTCATGCAGTGTGGGTTTGCTGGGCCTGTATTTTGGGTCAAAGTTGGGTTTGCCAGGAATCAGCTTTCTCAGTTGCCAGCTCCTGGCTACAGCTTCAAAATGGTTCCTTCCTTTGTCCTCCGCACACCACCTGAAGAGATGGTGCCTTCTTTCCCCATACTTGACTATCATGCAGCCCGTCCTTCAGGTTTGTTGCATAATGTCCTTGGTCTCTAAACACTCCATACCCAGACATGCCTCAGGCCTCCAAAAAATGTGGGTTTCTTTAATTCCCTTATCCCTCTACTATGCTCACAGAGGAACCTCTCCGACTAGAGCTTCCAACCTGACTGTGGCAGCAGCTGTGCCACTGGGGATTTTTTCCTTATTTTATTATATCCAACCGCCCATGTTCCCAATCTGCTTTGAATGTCCAGTTTTAGTTTCCAGTAAAGTACCCCCACTTTTTTTGTTCACCCACTTTGTGAATGAGCTGCCTGTTTCTTTCTTGATTTCACATCATAGGAACACAGGGAACATGACTGCCTGTATTATGCCATCTTCTATTCCTAGTATGTCTTGAACTTTCTCCAGTCTGGCTCTCAGTCTTTTAGCCTTTACTCCACAGGAAATATCCCTTTGGAGAGAACATTTATCTTATCAGTTCTTTCATTCTATTTGTTCATGGTGAAGAAATAGTAGATGCAAAGGCTCCAAAAAGATGGGAAAATCTACCAATCAAAAATAGTTCAGATTAGAAATATCAGTTGACAATTGGCAGGGTGTGCATGGCTTGGGTCCACCTTACTTCTCTTACTGAGGGCTCAAGATTATTTGTCCACAGTATAGAAGATAGCAAGTGACTAGAGCCTCAGAGTCTAAGTGGTGGGACATTAAATAGTTAAGAGATGGTACTAAGTAAGCCTGATCAGAAATTGTCTGCTAATTAATTTATGAAATTTAAGGCAAAGGAGTCCAATTTCAGTGAATGGGAAAGGTTAGTGCCCTTACTAGAGGGGGAACTCTGGGATTCCATCAAGTCTTGGGTGGGGTAGAACACGATTCCTTAAATTTACTTTATTATTTCAGTGATACTATAATATTTGAACTTATTTATAAGGTGGCATTGCCCTTGTCATTTCAAATTTTAATGCTAAGTTAAACCTTGATGGTCTATAATGAAATATCATTATCAAAGCTGCATATGTATAAGCTTCCTGCCTGTCACTATAATGTGCTTTTGCAGAGCCTCTAAGAATCCTATTATGTCTTGAACATAATTTCAGGTATTCATACCAGAAATCTAGGTGATGAATTTTTATCCGGTATGAGTATTTTTATTCAGTTTTGGAATGTAGTGATATGTGTAAAAAACTAAGCTGATCAACTCGCAGGCCTTGTTCCAAAGAAGGTTACACCTGGTTAATGCAGTGTGCATGCACAGGAACCTGTAGTTTGCAATAGTATACAGACTTTGAATTGACATAGTAAGGATGACCTCTTTTCAAGAAGTACCTCACTGCCTACTTTGGAGTGACAATGAATGCTACCTTATAAAACAAAAATATAAGTTCCATCTCATCATGTAAATCATGCACAAAAATAAAAGCCACTTCTTTCTGAAGACTTTGCACCTAATTTATCTGAAGATATTTCTACAATAATGTTGCAATGAGCTCTCTTTTGGCTACCCTATTTTGTATTTCATTTAGAGACGGGGTCTCACTGAGTTACTTAGGACCATGTTAAGTTGCTGAGGCTGGCTTTGAACTCACAATCCTTCTGTCTCAACCTCCTGAGCCACTAGGATTATAGACATACGCCAACATGCCCAGCTAATCCACAGTATTCTGTTATAGAAGCACAAAATGAACTAAGACAGTGAGCATTTCTGACTTTCTGACTTTCACTTCCTTAGTCAGCATCTGACACTCTCATGTCTGTGTGCCCACTAATGTGTCATGTACTCTGATTTGGGCAGAATATATAGAAAGAAGTCATATAACCAAGGTCCTGAAACGGTCCTGTGTGATATGAATGTTTTAGTATTTATTAGAGCATTTAGAGATATGTGCAGCACATGAACACACTTGGATCACATGGCAAGTACAGTGTGATGACAGGCCAGGATATGGGAATACATAGAGCAAGATTGGGAGAAACTGGCAGTAGACTAAAGAGATAGGATCATATTGTCAGTAGGGACATGTAAAGCATTTATCCTTTCATTACTGTCTCTTCATTCAACTTCCCTGTCGATCCATCCATCCATCCACCCACCCATCATTTTCTATCATGTTTTACTAAGTGACTGCCTGCTATGTGTTAATCACTGTGCCAGGCAATGTAATCAAGTATGAAAACATTAGTCTGAGTCTCTGCCCTGTGACTAATTATGACAACCTTTATTGTTACTGTCACCCCAACTCTCTTTTCTCAGTTCAGACATTTACTTTGTATAATTTACAATTGGCAAGCAGTGTAGAATGATTTCAGGATCATAAAGTAGGAGATTTATCTTTAGTCCTTTTGGTCATGTAACATTTCTAAATACTGATTTTTCTCACCTGTGAGCCTCACCGATTTTTTAGGAAACCTCTAACATGGTAGTAAACAACAAAAATATGTATGAAGTTTTATGGGGCTGGAATTATAGTTCAATGGTAGAATGCTTGTCTGGCATGTGTGATGCAATGGGCTTGATTCTTAGCACCACATATAAATAAATAAATAAATAAAAAGATTTATTGACAACAAAAAATTTAAATATATGTATGAAGTTTACTTTGAATAGACAAGTAGTCCAGCATTATTCAAGGTCTGATGGTGGAAAAATGATTATTACTCTTTTATGACTAGATCTGAGAATGTGCTGAGGATGTGTTGTGATCCAGAAAAGTCAGCTGGAGTCAGACCTATGGTGCTTGTAAGTATAGTATATTGCAGCTATTTTTGTAGACACTGAGGTTTTTTAAAAATTAATAGACTATTATTTTTAGGGTAACTCTAGATTTGTAGAAAAATTGAGCAGAAAGTACAGAGTGCTCATTCCCCTCCTTTATTTGTCCCTAAAATTTTTCCCTTGGGATAAAATATACATGACAAAATTGAACATTTTAACTGTTTTAGATGTACAGCTTAATAGAATTAAGTACATTTAAATCATCGTGCAACCATTACCACCATCCATCTCCAGAAATTTCCCATCATCCCAAGCTGAAGCTCTTTACCCATTAAATAGTAATGTCCCTTTTTCACTTCCCAATAGCCCCTGGTAAATATGATTCTACTTTTGGTCTCTGTGAATTTGACAATTCGAAGTGTATTAGTGAGCTCGAGTTTCCATAACAAAGTTCCATAGACAGGATGGCTTAAACAACAGAAATCAATTTTCTCTATCCTCGAGTCTGGAAATCTGAAATCAGGGTACCAGCATGGTCAGGTTCTGGTGATGGCTCCCTTTTTGCTTGCAGGTAGCCACCTTCTTGCTGTGTACTCACCTGACCTTTCCTAGGCTCATGGAAGAGAAAGAAAGCAAGCTTTCCATGATCTCCTCTTATAAGGGAACTAATCCTATAGATTAAGATGCCACCCTTATGATATCATTAAAACTTAATTGCCTCCTAAAAAACTTGTCTCCAAATACCATCACATTGAAGCTTAGGGCTTCAATGTGTGTATTTTGGGCGAATAGTTCAGTACTCAGTGTCTTATAAAAGTGAAATCATACAATATTTGTCCTTTTGTTATGAGCTTATTTTGGTCAAGATAATATCATCAAGGTTCATCAATGTTGTAAGAAGGGTCCCAATTTTCTTCCTTTTAAGACTGAATACTTTTCTATATATATATTCATTCACCTATTGATGGACAATTAGAATGCTTCCATCTTTTGACTATTATGAATAATGCTGTTGTAAACATGTGACTACAGATATTTACCTGAGTCACTGTTTTCAATTCTTTTGGGTCTATACCAGCAGTGGAATTGCTGAATCATAGAGTAATTCTATGTGTTTTTTGTTTTTTTGTTTTGAGAAACTACCATACTGTTTTCTTCAATGACTGTACCACTTTAAATCAAACCAGTAATATACAAGGGTTCCAATATCTTCACATCCTCACCAACCCTAGTAGTATAGAGCTTCATTTCATATGCCTATTGTCCATTTGTGTATCTTATTTGGAGAAACATCTATTCAAGTTCTTTACCCATTTCTAAATTGGGTTGTTTGTATTTTTGTTCATTTATAGAAGTTTTAAAATATATTCTGGATATTAATATCTTATCATACACTGGGGTCTGAATGTTTTTGTACCCTCAAAATTCACATGTTGAAATCTTAACCTAGAAGGTATTGGTATTAAGAGATGAGACCTTTGGGAGATGATTAAATTATGGGAGCACAGCCCACTTGAGTGGAATTAGTGCCCTTATTAAAGAGGCCTAAGAGAGCTTGTTTACCTTTTTGACATGTGAAAACACAGCACAAAGGATATCTATAATAAAGTGAGATTTCACTACACACTGAATCTGCTAGAAACTTGATCTTAGACTTTTCAGCATACAAAACTATGATAAATAATTTTCTATTGTTTATAAGCTACCCAGGGTGTGGTATTTTTGTTATAGTAGCCAAAGCGGACTATGATATCATATATAAGATTTGTAAATATTTTCCCTCATTATGTGAGATTATTTTATACATTTGTTAGTGTCCTTTGATGTATAAAAGGTTTTTTTAAATAATGTCAGACTCATCTTTTTCTCTTTAGTTGCCCATGCTTTTGGTGTCAAGTCCAAGAAGTCATCACCAAATACAGTGTCACAAAATTTCCAGTTTTAAGAGCTATATAACTATTCATACATTTCTGTCTTTGATCCATTTTGAGTACATTTTTATATATGGAATATGGTAAGGGTCCAATGTCTGTCTTTTCCATGTAGATATCAGTTATCCCAGCACCATTTATTGAATAATGTCCATTGACTATGCATAGTCATGGCACCCTTGTTGAAAATCATTTGTCTATATAAACAAGGGTTTATTTCTGGGATCTCAACTCTATTCCATTGGTTTATGTTAGTCAGATTTCCATCGCTGTAACAAAGTACCTGCTGTAAATCACTTATAAGGAAGAAAGACTCATTTTGGCTCATGGTTTCAAAGTTTTCAGTCCATGGTCAGCTGGATCCATTGCTTTTGGATCTGTGTCAAGGCAGAACAATATGGTGGGAGTGCATGATGAGTCACTTCATGGCAGCCAGGAATCATAAGAGAGACCCAGGAAGGGACCTGGATCTCAATATCCTCTTGAAGGGCACAACCCCAATGACCGACTTCTTCCCAGTAGGCCCCACATCTTAAGGTTTCCATAACTTTCCAGTAGCTCCATAGGCTGGCAGCTAAGCCATGAGCATAATGGCCTGTGGAAGACAGTTAGGATCCAAGCCATAAGAGTGTATATATGGTTTTATGGTAGTATCACACAGTTTTGATTACCGTACTTTGTGGTGATTAGTTTTGAAATTAGGAAGTGTAAGCCTTCCGACTTGGTTCTATTTCAAGATTTTTTTGACTATCTGGGGTCCCTTGAGAGAGCCTGTGAATTTTTCTATTTTTGCAAAATCTCATCTTTGAGATTTTGATAAGGATTTCATTGAACATGTAGATAGTTTGGAAGTGACATCTTAACAATATTAAGTCTTCCAATTCATGAACACAGGATGCTTTCCATTTGTATGTCTTCTTTAATTTTTTTCTGGGGTGTTTTATACTTTTCAGTGTATAAAACTTTTGTTCTTATGAAGTTACTCCTAAGTATTTTATCAATTTTGATACTATTATAAATGGTGTTTTTCATTTCCTTTTCAGATTGTTCATCATAATGATATAGAAATGCAAATAATTTTGTGTTCGTTATATATCCTAGAAATTTTGTGAGTTAGTTTTAGTAAGTCTTTTTTGTGTGTGGTTACATTAGGGTTTTCTACAGATAAGGTCATATTATCTGCACAAAGAAACAATTTTACTTCTTCTTTTTCAGTTTAGATCCCAGTTAATTCTTTTTCTTGCCTAATGGTTCTGGTTAGAACTTCCAATACTATGTTGAGTGGAATCAGTAAAAGTTGGCATCCTTATCTTCTTCCTGATCTTTTAGGGAAGTTTTCAGTCCTTTTTTTTTTTTTTTTTTTTTTTTTTTTTCTGCAGTGCTGGGGATCAAACCCAGGGCCTTGTGCTTGCAAGGCAAGCACTGTACCGACAGCTATCTCCCCAGCCCAAGTTTTCAGTCTTTTACCACTGAGTATGATGTTGGAACTTGCCATCTGTGTATGTTCCCCTATTAACATTTTTTAAAATTAATGGAACAATATTGATACATTATTATTAACTACAGTCCATAGTTAACACTAGGTTTCAATCTTTGAATTATACATTTCATGAGTTTTCACAAATGTATAACATGTATCCAACATTACAATATCATGCAGAATAGTTTTGCTGACCTAAAATCCCTAATGTCCCACCCATCCATCCCTCACTTCTACCCTGAAACCCCTGACAACCAATGATCTTTTAAATATCTCTATAGTTTTGCCTTTCTAGATTGTTATATAGTTGAACTCATACAATATGTAGCTTTTTCAGATGTGTTTCACTTGTCAATGTTCATTTAACCTTCTTTAATGTCATTTTGTGCTTCATGGCAAATTTCCTTTTATTGCTGAATAATATCCATTATATAAATGTACCACAGTTTATCCATTCACCTACTGAAAGGACATCTTGGTTGTTTCCACATTTTGACAACTATGAATAAAGCTAATTGTAAACATTTATGTGCAGGTTTTTGTGGGGACATATGTTTTTAACTCATTTGGGTAAACATTAAAGAGTATGATTAATGAATCATGTCATACAAATAGGTTTCGATTTCTATGAAACAACCAAAATGTCTGCGAGAGTAAATGTACAGTTTTGTATTCCCACTAGCAATGAATGAGAGTTCCAGGATCCCGCATTCTAGCCACTATTTGGTATTTCAGTGTTCTGGAATTTAGTTATTCTACATAGGTATGTAGTTTCCTCATTGTTTTCATTTGTAATTCCATAATGAAATGATTTTGAGCATCTTTTCATATACTTACTTGCCATCTGTGTTTCTTCTTTGGAGAGGTGTCTGTTTGTGGATTTATCTCATTTTTAAACTGTTTTTTTTTTTACTACTCTTAAGATTTAATAATTCTTGGTGTATTTTGGATTCCAGTTCTTTAGCATATTAGTATTTTGTAACATTTTTCTCCTAGTATGTGGCTTTTCTTTTCATTCTTTTAACTGTCTTTGATAGAGCAGAAATACAATGAAAATACAGCATGTCAAAATTTGATAGATGCCATTGTAAGAGGTCTTAGAAGGAAATTTGTAGATTTCTTGCCTATATAAAGGAGAAATATTTGAAATCAATAAACTAAATTCCAAAATAAGGAACTTGGAAAAAGCAAATCAGCTGAAAGTAGTCCAAGGAAAAGTTTAAGAATTAATGTGGAAATCACTTAAATTAAGAAAATGCAGGAAAATCAACATACACAATATATGAATTATTAAGAAGGTGACTATTAATATTGACAATCACTTAATAAAGCTTTTGAAGAAAAGAAGAGAAGAAATGCAATTTATTTATATCAGTAATAAAAGCGGAGTCAACTGTGCAGATCCTATAGACATGAAAAAGACAATATGGGAAGAAACTTTTTTAGTTTGACTCTATCCCATTTATTGATTCTTGATTTAACTTCTTGCACTTTAGGGGTCTCGTTTAAGGAAGTCAGGTGCTAGACCAACATGATGAAGATTTGGGCCTACGTTTTCTTCTAGTAGGCACAGGTTCTCTGTTCTAGTGTCTAAGTCTTTGATCCACCTTGAGTTAAGTTTCATGCAGGGTGAGAAATAGAGTTTCATTTCATTTTGCTACATGTGGCTTTCCATTTTTTCCCAGCATAATTTGTTGAATAGGCTATCTTTTCTCTAGTGAATGTTTTTGACACCTTTGTCTAGTAGGAGATAATTTTTTTTGTTGTTGGTTTGTCTCTGTGTCTTCTACTGTACCATTGGTATATGTATCTGTTTTGGTGCCAATACCATGCTATTTTTTATTACTATAGCTCTCTCTGTACTTCAGATTGGGAGGAAATCTTTACCACATGCACCTCAGATAAAGCACTCATCTCTAGGATATATAAAGAACTCAAAAAACTTAACACAAAAAAATAAAATAACCCAATCAATAAATGGCTAAGGAACTGAAGACACTTCACAGAAGAAGATATAAAATTGATTGACAAATACATGAAAAAATGTTCAACATCTCTAGTAATTAGAGAAATGCAAATTCAAACTACTCTAAGATTTCATCTTACTCTAATCAAAATGACAATTATGAAGAATACAAGCAACAATAAATGTTGCTGAGGATGTGGGGAAAAAGTTACACTCATACATTGCTGGTAGGAATGTGAATTTATGCAACCACTCTGGAAAGCAGTATGGAGATTCCTCAGAAAACTTGGAATGGAACCACCATTTAACACAGCTATCCACTATTTGGTTTATACTCAAGTACTTAAAATCAGCATATTCCAGTGATTCAGCCACATCATTATTTATAGCAGCTCAACTTATAGTAACTAAACTATGGAATCAACCTAGGTATCCTTCAACAGATGAATGGATAAAGAAAATGTGGTGTATCTATCTATCTATCTACACACATATATATGATGGAACATTGTATATATTATATATATGATGGAATATTATTCAGCTTTAAAGAAGAATAAATTTATGGCATTTGCTGATAAATGAATGGAGTTGGAGAATATCGTGCTAAGCGAAATAAGCCAAACCTGAATAATGAAAGGCCAAATGTTTTCTCTGATATGCAGATGCTAATTCACAGTAAGTGGTGGGGGGTGCTAGGGAAGAATAGAATTACTTTATATTAGGTAGAGGGGAGTGAAGGGAGGGGAAGGTGTATGGGGGCAGGAAGGATAGTAGAGTGGAAGGGACATTATTACCTCATGTACATGTTTGATTACATAACTGATGTGATCCTGCAATATGTTCAATCAGAAAAATGAGAAATTATACTCCATTTATGTATGATTTATCAAAATGCATAAATGTATTCTACTATCATATAAAACTAATTAGAACAAATAAAAAATTTTAAAGGCAATATGGGAATATTATTACTAAGTATAATTTTAAACTATAGATTTTTAAACAGATATTCTTTATTAGTTTTATTAGTATTTTTTATCATGAATGGATGTTAGATGTTGTCAAATGCTTCTTCTGCATCATCATAATAATCATATGGTTTTGTTCTTTGGTCTGTTGATATGTTTAGATTATATTTATTAATTATTTAGTTTTGAGCCAGTGATGCAAACCTAGAATAAATCCTATTTGGTCATGGCATATAAGTCTTCTTATACATTGGTTTACTTGATTTATTAAGATTTTATTCAGGATATTTGCATTTATATTTATGAGGAAAGTTGATCTACAGTTTCACTTTGTTGTAATATTTCTATTTGGTTTTTGTGTTAGGGTAATAATCACTTCATAGAATGATTTAGGAAGTGCTCCATCTTCTTCCACTTTCTGGAAGTTATTGTAGAGAATTGGTATCCTTTCTTCTTTAGACGTTGGTAGAATTTATCAAGGAAGCAATCTGAGTCTAGTGTTTTCATTTTTGAGAAATTATTAATTATTGATAAAATTTCTTTAATAGTTTATTTCTCATTGTATGAGATTTTTGTGGTTTGTGTTTTTTCAAGGAAATTAGTCCATTTAATAAATTGATGTTATCAAATGTGTAGATATAAAATTGTTCATAATGCCTCCTGTATGATCTTCCTAATGTGCATGAATTCAGTAGTGATAAATACTATTCCACATTTGATATTGGCAATTTGCATTTTCTTTTTTTATTCTTGTTAATGTGACTAGAGGTATTGATCTTTTCAGAGAACTAGCTTTTGGTTTCATTGATTTTTTTTCTCTACTCTTTTCTGTTTCATTGATTTCTGTTCTCATTTTTATAATTTCTTCTGCATGCTTTAGGCTTACTGTGCTCTTTTTTCTCTTGTTTTATAAAGGGAGAGCTTAGACTATTGATTTTAAATCTTCCTTCTTTTCTAATATATGCATTTAGTGCTATATATTTCCCTCTAATCACGGATTTACTACATCCTATGTATTTTAATGAGTTGTACTTTTATTCAGTTCAGTTCAAAATTATTTTTAATTTCTCTTGAGACTTCTTCATTGACCCACGTTCTATTTAGATGTGTGGTGTTTAACTTCTTAATACTTGAGAGAATTTCCCTGCTATTACTAATTTCTAACTTAATTCCATTGGAGTCTGGGAATGTACTTTACACGGTTTCTGTTCTTTTGTATTTGTTTCTATGTGGTCTCTGTTGGTGAATTTTCCATGTGAGCTTGAGAAGAATGTGCATTCATTCAGTTATTTTGAATAAAGCATTCTTAAATGTCAATTAGACAAAGATGCTTTATCAAGCTGTTTAAGTAGCTGATTTTCTATTTGCTTGATCTATTACCGACAGGTGTGTTAAAAATCTTTATTGGTAACAGAACTCTGCAGTACTAATAATTTAAATTTAATTTAAATTTAATAATTTAAACTCAAGTAATTTAACACTCTATTATTAGGTGCATATACATTAAGAAGTGTTTTATATTTTTGGAGAATTGATCCTTTATTATCTTTTGCTATTCTTTATTCTTGATAACTTTCCTTTTCCAAAATTTGCTTTGTCTATAATTAATATGCTGTGTCATCTTTATTTCAGTTAGTATTAGTATAATATATATTCTCCATTCCTTTACTTCTAAGCTGTCATTCTTTTTAAAAAAATTAAATTTGTTTTAATTAGTTTTGCATGACAGTAGAATGCACTTTGATACATCATATATAATGGAGTGTAATTTCTCATTCTTCTGGTTATACATGATGTAGAGCCCACCAGTTGTATAGTTATATATTTACATGAGGTAATAATCTCTGTTTCATTCTACTGTCCTTCCTAATCCCATACCCCCTTGCCTCCCTTTACTCCCCTCTACCTAATCTAAAGTAACTCTGTTCTTCCCTGGCCCACCCCCATTGTGAATTAGCATCTGCATATAAGAGATAACATTCTGATTTTGGTTTTTTGGGTTTGGTTTATTTTGCTTAGCATGATATTCTACAGCTCCATCCATTTACTGTCAAATGCCATAATTTCATTTTCTTTAAGGCTGAGTAATATTCCATCATATATATATTTATATTTATATATAGAACTTTTTTATTCATTCATCTGTTGAGATTCCTCAGAAAACTTGGAATGGAACCACCATTTGACTCAGCTATCCCACTGCTTGGTTTATACCCAAAGGACTTAAAATCAGCACATTACACTGATGCAGCCTCATCAATGTTTATAGCAGCTCAATTCACAATAGCTAAACTATGGAACCAACCTAGGTACCCTTCAACAGATGAATGGATTTAAAAAATGTGATTTATACATAAGCTGTCATTCCTAACATCTAAATTGGATTTCTTGTATACTACATATCATTTGGTCATTTATGTGGTGCTGTGAGTCAAACCCGGTGCTTCACACATGCTAGGCAAGCACTCTATCACTGAATGGCAACCCAGCCCCTGATAGTCTGTCTATTAATCAATGTTTTTACATCATTCACATTTAAAGTCTTATTGATGTATTTGGATTAATATCAATCATATTTGTAACTCTTCTGTACATTTATATTGTTCTTTTTCTGTCTTCTCTAATTTTAATTGAACAATTTATTTCCACTCTATCTCTTCTCTTGGCATATCCCTAAGACTTATTTTTTTTAAAAAAGTTTAGTGTTTGTCTCTATACAGTTTATTGTATACATCTTAAAGTAATGCAAGTTGATCATCAAATAACAAATGTACTACTTTATGAATAGTACAGGAATATGATAATAGCATTTCCCCTGCCATTGTTGCAACATTGCTGTTATTAGTTTCACTTATTCTTGTGTTATATTCACCAATACATTGTTACTATTATTACTTTGGATAATGTGTACTTTTAGATCAAGTATAAATAAGAAAACTAAATTACATCTATACTTCTTTAATTCCTTTCAAACACCTGTCCTTTCTTCATATAGATTCAAGATCCTTACCTATATCATTTTTCTTCTGAAGAACTGTTGACAGTTTTTGCAAGATTTATCTGTCGGTAGTGAATTCTGAAATTTTTCCTTGTCTGAGGAAGCTTCTATTTTCTTTCACTTTTGAAGTTAATTTTGCTGGATATAGAATTCTAGGTTGATAAGCTTTTTCTTTTAACAGTTTAATTATTTTACTCCATTCTCTTCTTGTTTACATGATTGCTGATAAATTTTCCACTATAATTCTCATCCTTTTCATCCTTATGGAATGTGTTTTTCACCTTTATGTTCTTCTAAGATTTTCTTTTTGTTTGGTTTTCTGCAACTTGAATATTGTACAAATATTCAATGTATTTTATTTTTAAAAATCCTACTTGATGTTCTCTGAGCTTCTGGTAGATGTGGTTTAGTGTCATTAATTTTAGAGCATTCTCTGATTTTATTCAACTGTTTCTTCTGATCTGTTGTCACTATCTTCATGTGGTATTCAATTTATGGATACATTATGGTTTGGGATATTATTCCACAGTACTCAATTGTTCATTCTGTTTTGTTTTATCTTTCATTCTTTTTTCTCATTGCTTGGAAGTTTGGGAAGTTTCTATTTTCGTCTTTAAGCTCATTGATTCTTTCCTTGGCTTTGTCGGTTCTGCTCATGAGCCCATCAAATGCATTCTTCATTTCTTTTAAAGCATTTAAACATTTTTTTCTGGTATTCCTTTTCATTCTTTTTTGGAATTTTCACCCCTCTGCTTACATTATTCATACATCACTGCATAATGAATATTTTTCCACTAGAGTCCTCAACATATTATTCATGATTATTTTAAATTCCTTGTCTGATAATTCAGAAATATATGTCATATTGGAATTGACTCTGAAGTTTTCTTTGCCTCTTCAGACCATTTTCACATTCTTCTTAATGTGCTTATAGTTTTTTCTGGAAAGCCAGATATGATGGATTGGGTAATTGGACCTGAGGTAAATAGGCCATTAATGCAAGATTTTCTATCTATCCAGTTCTAGGATGTTCTTTGTTGGAAGACTTTTTGTTACTGCTTCAATCTCATTGTTCGTTATTGATCTCTTTAGGTTTATTATATCCTCTGTGTTCAATTTTGGTAGATTTTACTTGTCCAGGAATTCATCCATTTCTTCTAGATTTTTCCAGTTTATTGACATATGGTTTTTTAAAATGGTCCCAAATTATTCTAGGAATTTCAATGATATCTGATATCTATTTTAATATCCCCTTTTCTATCTCTAATTTTATTTGTTTGTTTTCCTGTTTTTTTCTAGCTTGGCTAAAATTTGTCAACTTTATCTTTTCAAACCAATTCTTGGTTTCATTGAAACTTTATATTGTTCTTTTAGTCTCAGTTCATTTTTTTCTGCCCTGATATTTACTGTTTATTTCCTTCTACTGACTTGATGTTTGATTTATTCTTTTTGTAAGTCCCTGAGAGGCATCATTAGGTTATTTGCTTGAGATTTCTCTTTTCAAAATGTAGACACTCATACCTATAAACTCCCCTCTTTGTATGGCTTTTGCTGTATCTCATAGGTTCTTATTGTTGTATTTCCATTTTCATTTGATTCTAGGAATTCTTTAAATTTGTCCTCCAATTTCTTTGGTGATTCATCCTTCACTCAAAAGTCTATTGTTCTATCTCCAAGTGTATAATTTCTGAAGTGTCTCCTGCTGTTAGCTTTTTGCCATTATGATCTGATAAAATGTAAGAAATTATTTCAGTTTTTGAATTTTTATGACTTGCTTTATGGCCTAATACGTGATCTTTTATGGAAAAAATTCCATGTTTGATGAAAGAAATATATATTCTGCACTTGTTGGATAGAATATTCTTTAGATGTCTGTTAAAGTTCATTTGATCTATAGTGTAATTCAACTCTATTGTTTCTTTGCTGACATTTAATGATCTCTAAATGATCTCTCTTGATGAGAATGGGATGTTGATGTCGCCCACTTGTATTGTATTGGTGGGGACCTCTTCTCCCTTAATGTCCAGTTATGTTCATTTTGTAAAATTGGGTGCTTCAACATTTGGTGCACATATATTTACAATTATTATATATTCTCAGTGAATTATTCTGTTTGTATGCAGTGAACTTTGTCTCCTCTAACTTGAAGTCTATTTTGTCAGATAGGAATATAGAAATTTCTGCTTGTTTTAGAATTCCCTTTGCTTTGAATATCATTTTCCATGTTTCACTTTCAATCTGTGTATATCTTTGCAGATGAGGTGATTTTCATGTAGGCAGCATTGTTGAGTCTTGATTTTTAATCCAACCAGCCATTTTGGTTCTGTTAATTGGAGAATTCAGACAGTTTATACTCAGGGTTATTATTGTAAGGTATGTAGTTAGTTGTTCCTGCCATTTTGGTTATTATTCTTTAGCTTGTTTTGAATATTCTATGTTCATTTCTTCTTCTCTTATTCATTTTAGAGGTTTGATTGTTTTCTGTATTAATAGCATTTGATTCTTTCCTAATTCTCATCTGCTTTATCACTCTTTTAGTGAAATGTATTTGCTCCCATGCACTCATGATTGTGTTTATCTTCTTCTGGGTGTAGGATTTCCTTAAGAATCTTCTGTAATGCTGGTTTACTGATCATGAATTCCCTTACTTATTGTGGAAGCTCTTTATTTCTCCTATGATTCAAAGGTTCTTTTGGGACTTGAAATATGTCATTCTATGCTCTACTGGACTTTAGAGTTTCTGCTGAAGATCTGTTGCTCTTCTCATAGGTTTACCTTTAAATATGACTAGGCTCGTCTCTCTTGCAATTTTTAATATTCTTACTTTATTCTGTACATTTGGCAGTTTATGTATATTATATCATGGAAAGGTTCTTTTCTGGTCATATCTATTTGGCATTATAAATGCCTCCTGTACCTTGATGTCCATGTATTTCCCAATATTGGGGAAATTTTCTGCTATTATTTTGCTGAAAAGTATTTCTATAACTTCAGCCTGTAGCTTTTCCCGCTTATCTGTTATGTTTATATGTGCGTTTAGTTTTTAAGCATCCCAGAGATCTTATATGTTCTGTTTATTCTTTTTCATTTTTTCTTTACTATTATCTGAATGTGATACTATCATGACCTTGTCTTTAAGCTCTGAAATTCTTTTGTTTGATCTAGCCTATTGGTGAGTCTTTTGACTGAGTTTTCCCTCTAATTTATCAAGTTTTCATATCCAAGATTTCTGTTTGGTTCTTTTTCAGAATCTTTAGCTCTTTATTGAATTGTTCATTTGTATCCTGCATTATCTTCCTTAATTCTTTCAACTATTTATTAGTATGCTCTTGGAGTTCATTGAGCCTTTTTAAGATTATTCTTTTGAATTCTTCATTTGGCATTTCATCTACTTCAGTAATTTTGGAATCTGTTATTATACAATTATGAAACGTAGGAGGCATCATATTGCCTTGTTTTTTCAGATTTATAGTGTTTCTGTGTTGTATATCTATTGGGATGACTATCTCTTCCATTTTTATATGAGAGCCTTCTTAGTAAGCACCCTTCTCTTCATGGTGTGTCTTGGGGTTCTGGCTTCTTGCAAACTATTAAGTTTAATTCTAATTGGTCTTCACATTATAATCTTCCTGTAGCTTCTTTGGTTCTGATTAGTGGACTTTTGACACAATGTGTACTGTCAGATACTGAGGAACCCACTTTCTCTGTAGGTCTCACAAGAATGGGTCCCTCTTCAGTTCAGGCAGGTATGATGTAGAAAGCAACTCTGTGCATTCTCTGTGGTTACTCCTCCAGTCTTGTCAGCAATGTGCAGTCTTATAGTATATGGGAACAACCTATGCTGAGGTCCCTGCAGTATTCACAACTGCTTTTGCTATTTTTCAGTGCTGCTGCTATGAGAGAGAACTTCAGTCTCCACCCCTCAGCCATGGCTACTTGGTACTGGATTGATGACTTTGGGTTTTTATCTTTCCTATCCTTTCAGTTGAAGTTTCACTAAGGTTTAAGCAGAGCTAGGTCACAGGTAGAGTAAGGTACAATTTCTCTGAGTTGGGCTGGGAACATGCCTCAGTGTCAGGGTCCCATCCAATGTGATCAAAGTGTGAGGGTTGATCCTGAGCACCATACAGAAAGAAGAAAACTAGCAAAAGTAAAAAAAAAAAAAAAAAAACAGATAAAGAAATAAAGTAAAAATCAAATAAAAACAGCTATAACACAACCACAGAACAGAAAGGGGCAAAATTAATATAGGAAAATGTAGGAAGTTAAAATTAATAGAAATAAAATTAATAGGGCTGGGGATATAACTCAGTGTTAGAGCACTTGCCTAACATGAGTGAGGCCCCTAGTTAAATCACTAGCACAGCATAAAAATCAAAACAAATAAAATTAATAAAAATGGAAAGAACAAAGAAAAGAAGAAAGAAGTATGAAAAAAACTTAAAGCTTAAAAAGAGAAAATTTAAAAGTGGAAAGCAGGAGAAAGATAAAAATATTTTTAAAAGAATGAAAAATGAAATATTAAAAAGAATAAAAAGAATATTTATATATGCAGATATAAGCATAAAACATTAATGGTTACTTCTCAACAAAATAAAAATTTCCTCTGCCAAGATGATTGATCGTGCTGACAAGAGTGGAGGTTCACAAACCATGCTGATGAGAACTTTCTTCCATGTCTTCTTAGGCTACATGCCCCTTGGAGAGAGAAAAGTCTAAGGGTTATTCACCCCTTCTTTCCTCTGTGGTGCTTGCCAGGTGACCAGCAGGAGTAGTTTGTGACTAGTAAGTTAATTGAAATACCTCTCAACTGCCCTGCTTGTCTTAATAAGCGAGGCTGCAAATCAGAGCTCCCCAAAGAATTACTCTGGAGTTATTTGGGCTGAGCACTTTGAGAGTAGGGACAGACAATGATGTTGAAGCATGTCACAAATTAGTGTGGAATATAAGGCAAATCTGGGATAGGTTCCCTCTAGTGCCCTTTGCACTGCACACTCCAAGGCAGGGTTAATGTTGTATGTTGCAGCATATCAAGGACTCTGGTGCCTTTTGTGATGAGCACTCTGAGGGCCAGAAAAGGCACAATTAACTGTGCTTGGGGATGGTGATGGTGGGCCCTAGTGCTGGTATTTGGAGATGCAGTCTTTGCACAAATTAATAGGCAACTGCTCATTACCCTGCACTCCTGCAGCTGGATTCCAAAACTGCTGGGTTTAAAGGCAAAGTGCCTTCCATTCTCTTATACATCACAGTCCATTTTCCAATGCCGTAGAATTCTCTGTGGGTTTGCATCAGAGGCTCTCTCCCAGGGCCAATCTGTTTTTCAAGCCAGTGCCCATTGAATCAGTGTAGTAATATTGACCCAGAAAACAGGAAACAAACGATAGGGTCAATTGACTCCCAGAGCTACAAGCTCATACAAGACCTGGACTATGGCTCTTGTAACAGCACCACAAGAGTATTCTGAGAAGAGTATTCTGAGTAGTGCAGATTATCCTCCAGAGCCAGTTTGCTATGGAGGTCTGAGTCTATTATCTGTTTAGACTGTATTTCTACAAGGTGCTACTTCCTGTGCTCTTGGTGCTCACTGGAACTCTCCCCCACCCTCTCATGCACTGCCATATGAGTGTGGGACATTTTGTCAGCTCTAGCCTCTATTCCACTATGCAAAATCTGTGGGTTTCTCCAAGTCATTGAGTGTCAGCATTTTCTCATGGTCACCCATCTCCCTATGCAGTTGTTTTTCAGTTCTGATTCTATCATATGGATAAGTGTGTGAGTGCCAGGTGCCTCTAGTCTGCCATCTAGAATCCCTCCAAGATGTAAAAATCTTAAAGTATTTTCACATTGAATTCGTCAATAAATACAAAGGCTAATACCTCAAAGCCAATAGGACCTGTCCAAATATGTAAGGTTGGTTTAGTATTAGAAAGTCAATTGATGTCTTTATATCCATTTTAACATCAATACCATGCTGTTTTAATTATGATACCTCTGTAGTATAATTTGAGATTGGGTATTGTGATGCCTCCAGCATCACTCTTATTATTCAGGATTGCTTAGGCTATTCTGAATCTTTTTTTCTTCCATATGAATTTTAGGAGTGTTTTTTTTTTTCTAGTTCTGTGGAGAATACCATTGGTATTTTGATGGGGATTGCACTGAGTCCATAGATTGCATTTGTTAATATGGGCATTTTAACAGTATTAACTCTCCCTATACAAGAACATTTGAGATATTTCCATGCTCTACTTTTTATTCAATTTTTTTCTTCAGTGCTCTATACTTTTCATTGTACCAGTCTCTCACCTCCATAGATTTATTCCCAGGTATTTTAGGTTATTGAAGCTATTGTGAATGGAATTGTTTTCCTGATTTCTTTCTTAGGAGATTTAGTATTGGAGTATAGGAAACCCGTTGATTTTTATATGTTAACCTTATATCCTGCTACTTTGCTGAATTTGTTTTTCAGCTCTAAAAGTGTTCTAAGTATAGGATCATATCAGCAGCAAACAGATAATTGACTTCCTTCTTTCCTATTTGTATCTCTTTAATTTCCTTCTCTTCTGGCTAGATTTTCAAGAACTATATTGAATAGGAGTGATGAGAGAGGTGGGAGGAAGGAATCAAAGGGGATCTCACAAAAATAGAAGGTAGACTTCAAAGTAGAGGAAGGGGATTGAGATGTAGGGAGGAGTGAAGTGCATGGAGAAGCACTGGGGAATGAAATCTTCCTAATTGTGCTATGTCCATACATGAATATACCACAATGAATCATATACATATATATGTAAATATGTGTACTAATTAAAATAATAATAGGAGACCAGAGTTGTAGCTCAGTGGTAGAGCACTTGCCTAGCACTTGCCTAGCACTGGGTTTGATCCTCAGCACCCCATAAAAGTAAATAAATAAAATAAAGATATTGTGTCCATCTACAACTAAAAATATTATTTAAAAAAAGAAGTTTAATTAAAAATAGTAGAAGGGAGGTCAATAGAGTAAAGCAAATGGATCAGAGGGAAGGAAGAATGGAGGGACAAGGAAGGTCCTAGGGAATGAGATTGATAAAATTATGTTATATACATGTGCAAATATGGCATATACTGTTATGTATAATTATAATGCCCTGATAAAATAAATAAATATTTTTAAAGAAAATCAATTGATGAAATTTACCTCAGTATTTTATTAAAATAAAAAGCATATGATGAATATAATAGATATAGGAAATTAATTCAACAACTGTTCATTTAAACATCTTAGCAAACTAGGAAGAGAAGAAAATATACTTCAATCAGTTAACACGTATGTATGAAAATCCTACAGTGAATATTTTGCTAATGGTAAAACACTGAACATTCTTTGCTTATGATTAGCAGCATGGACAGGATGGCACTGTCATCATTTCTGTTTCAGAAGAGTACTGAAAATATTGTGCTGGAAATCTTAGCAATTGCAATGAGAAATAAAATGCATGAAGATTGGGAAGACAAAGCAACAGTGTCATTTTTAGATGGCATCATTGATACATTGAAACTCCTCAAAATTGAGAAAATATTGAAATAATAAGTGATTAAAACAAAGTTATAGGATACAAGGTCAATAGTAAAAAACATGTATTTCTACATAACAAATAATTATTAAATTAAATTACCATATATTTAAAAATAATATCCAAAATATTTAAAATAATGAGAATAAATATAACAACAGATATGCACATCAGGATGGGTTGATAAAATTTGGTTTAATGGAAAACTAGCCAATGCCCTGTTTTTGTTAATAAAATATAATGGGAAAACAGCCATGCTCATTTGTTTATGTATTGACTATGTCAGTTCACACTATAACACCAGAATCAAGTAGTTGTGGTAGAGACTATATGGTCCACAAATACTCCTCTTCAGGTTAGGGTTTGCTGAACTCTTGGTTAAAGAACTACCACTGAAGAGTAAAAATGCTGTTTCTAAGGTAAGTGAAGAAGACAAGAATCTAGAGCTATACTATACTTATGAATTAAAAGACTCAATATTATTAAGATGTCCCTTGTGTCTAATAAGGTACATTGGCAAGAAAATCAGAAGCAAAATCTCAGCAGACTTTTTAATGGAATTAATAAACCTCATTATAAAACTTAGAAGAAAAAAGCTTACATGAAATGTAATATAGCCAAAATGATTTTGAAAAAGAAGAACAGAGTTGCAGAACTAAAATTACTTGATTTCTATAAATCTACAGAAACCCTGACAGCATGGTACTGATATCATCATGGACAACTTTGATCGGAGTTTAGCAAACTGCAAACCATGGACCAAAATTGACCCAACCCCTCTTTGTGTACACCCTGGCAGCTAAAACTCATTTTTCCATTTTAAATGTTGAAACAAATCAAAAGAATAATATTCCATGGCATTTGATAGTTATCTGAAATTCAGATTTCAGCTCCCATAGATAAAATTTAATTGAAACACAATCAGACAGAAAACAAACTCTGGAACTCACCACCCACTGCTTCCACAATTAAATCTCTGCTCTAGGGTAGTGAGCTCATCAACTGACAGCCTGGGGAACTGTACTGGTTCCAATTCATGAGCTACAGAGAAACATGAAGGAATGGAATTCAAACATGTCCTTTATTCTACTGCACTACACTGCAATATCAGCTTATTTATATTGACTGTGTCTCTTTTATGAGGGATATGGACCAAGACAGTAAAATGTGAGCTTTCTCTTTTCCTCCCTTAAGCTATAGTAATCCAGATAGTGTGGCACTGGCATATGGATAGATCAGTATTCAATGGAATAGAAAACAGAGTGCAGAAATAGAAGTGCACATTATGGTCAATTAATTTTAGAACAAGGTACCAGGAAATTAAATGGGGAAAATTCAGGTTTTTTTCTACATATGGGGTTGAAACTAACCAAAGAAAATTATAGCCAAGCACAGCAGCACACACCTGTAATCCTAGCAGTTTGGGAGACTGAGACAGGAGGATTGTGAGTTCAAAGCCAGTCTCAGCAACTCAGCGAGGTACTAAGCAACTCAGTGAGACTCTGTCTCTAGATAAAATATTTTTAAAAAGGGCTGAGGATGTGACTCAGTGGTCAAGTGTCCCTGGGTTTGATTGCAAGTACCAAAAAAAAAAAAAAAAGAAAAGAAATGAAAATTATAAAGCACAACCTAACCTGTCATTCTCTAGTAAATAATAATTGGATATGGATCTACAACTAAGTGTAAAGTATAATTTCTCTAAAAGGGAATGTAGGAGAATATCTCTGTGACCTTTGCCTAAACCAAGCTGTCTTAGGATGATAAATGCTAAGAATGAAACAAACTCTGAGTTGGGAATTGTTCAAGATTTAAAATAGTGTTCCTCCAGAGATACCATAAGCATACACAAACATCTCACATTAAAAAGGTTTACTATATGGAACTCTGGGCAAGGAAATGGAACAATTAAAATGCACATACAATGCTGTTGGTAATGTAAAACAGTACAAGACTTTTGAAAGCTTTTTGTTAGATTCTTACATCATAGGACCCATCCACTCCACTGGTAGGTAACACCCAAGAGAAATTAAAACTTCTATGGTCTGAATGTGTCCCTTCAAAATTCTTATGTCTAAATCCTAACCTTCAATGTCATGGTTTTAGGAGATGAGGCCTTTTGGAGTTGATTAGGTCTTGAGGAAAGGGGCCACTGTAACAAAATAACCTAAAGCTATTGTTATAAAGGGAATAGTTTTATTTTAGTTCACAGATTTGGAGGTTTCAGTTCATGATTGATTGGCCCTGTTGTTTTGGGCCTTGGCAAGGCAGCATATCATGGCAGGAGTGTGAGATGGAGCACAACTGCTCACCTCATTGCCAAAAAGCAAAGAGAGAGGAAATGGCTGGGGTCCCACAGCCCCCCTTAAGGGCACCCCCCGGTGAAGTAGGATCTTACTCTAGGCTCCACCTCCTAAGTATTCCACCAAATCCCAATAGCACCACTCTAGGGACCAAACCTTTAACATTTAACACATGGGCCTTTGGAGGCATTCAACATCCAAACTGTAGCAGTCTCCTTATGAAAGAGACCTTTACCCCTACCATCATGTGAGATCACAGTGAAAGACAACATCTGTGAACCAGATGGACCCTTACTCTGACACTAAATCTGCCAATGCCTTGATCTTCGGTGACTAAGCCCTCACAAATGTGAGAAATAAATACCAACTTTATAAACTACGTAATTTATGCTATTATGCTATACTGTCCTGAATAGTCTAAGGAAATAAGGTCCTGTCTATGTAAAGAAGAACCTTGCATAGAACCTTGATTCACATAGCTCCAAAACAGAAAATAACTCAAATATCCATCAAAAGAAAATGGGAAACTGGGGGCAGTGGCACACACCTGTAATCCCAGCAACTTAGTGAGACCCTGTCTCAAAATAAAAAATAAAAAAGACTGGGGATGTGGCTCAGTGGTAAAATGTCTCTGGATTCAATCCCCAGTACCCATCCCTGCCCCAGAAAAAAAGAAAGAAAAATGGAAAAACAAAACGTGGATATTCATACAATGGAATAATTCTCTACCACAAAATAGACTAAAGTATGAATGCACTCAATGACATGGTTGAAGTTCAAAATCATTATACCAAATGGATGAAGAAGGAATGAGTGTGTGCTATGTTATTTCATTTATTTAAAATGCTAGGGATTGCCAGTTAACCTATGCTGACTTAGGCCAGTGTTCTTTGGAACTAAGGACATAAGGTGGGATGAACTGCAATGGGTGAACAAGTCTTTTAGAGGAAATGGATCTTTTCTTTTTTAAATATTTTTTAGCTGTAGATGAACACAATATCTTTATTTTATTTATTTTTATGTGGCACTGAGAATCAAACCCAGTGCATCACATGTGCGAGGCAAGTACTCTACTACTGAGCCACAAGAACTTTTCTATTCTTGGTTTTGGCATTGTATGTGATATACATCCAGGATGAAAGAATTAGAGATGCAGGAAGATTAGCAGACACGGGTCAGATTTTCTATAGAAACTATATACCTGGATCTGAGCTTTTTCATGTAAAGGAATTTATTTCTAAAGCTTGGGAAATTTCTGTAAATAATCAGGTAAGGCAAGGGGAGAAGGAGGAGGGGTACTGTGGATGAATTCAGAATCTAGCCTGAGAGACAAACTCTCACAGTCCAAAGGATTAAAATGAGTAATTGAGTCAGATGTTATCCATTGCCAGTTGAGGCCATGACAAGTTGGGTCAATAGAAAGATCCATCAGTTTGAGACAGAGCCCTGAAAGTGGTATCCATGAACTTATCCACAGACCTTGCACTGAACCCATCAGGATATGAGGTAATGGGATCACATCAACTTTACCTGGGCAGAGATGTCCATTCTTGATCCCTTTTCACCAACACAATGAAGTCAAATAAGCCTGACTCCAGCTGCCATCTTAGAGGAGAGTAAGGGAAAGAGAATCTGAAAGACTAAAACATTAGCACAGAGATAAAATGTTAAACTTATTAGATATTTTTGAAAACATCATGACTCATAAAAACCAAAATATGATGATTTAAAATATATTCATTGATTGACAATCTCTTCAAAAGATGGAGTCTAATTTTTGACTGAGTGTGGGCTAGACTTAGCGATTTGCTTGTACTGAACAGAATAAAACAGAAATCTTGCTGTGTTACTCTCAATACTAAGTGGTCATATAAGACATATTGGGGCTTCTGTCTTCATCTGTCTCTCACTTGGATGACTTTGGGTAAAAACAAATGCCATTGTTAGGAAGATAGTCAAGTAGTCTGGTGAAACCTACATGGCAAAAATCAATATCTCCTGCTAATAGCCCTGCGGGTGAACTATTTCAGAGGTGGATCCTTCAGATAACTGTAGCCCTAACCAACATCATGAATGTAGTCTCATGGAGGACCCCGAACCAAAGCCACACAGCAACTAAACTTCTCCCAAATTACTGGCACACAGAAACTGTGAAAGAGTAAATTATTTTTTACTTTGAACCACTATGTTTTGAGATGCTACATTACAAAACAATAATTACTAATGCAAATGCCAAAATATCTGTGTGAGGTATAAATAACATAATTTGGTTAGGAGTTTATATAAAATATTAATATACAAGAACCAACAGGTCTTGCTTAAATTAGCAGTGATTAAAATACATATGGAGAAAAGAGTTCATGCATTCTGAGCTTCTGGAAAAAGAATACAGTGTCTTTATTATTTCTGAATTTTCCCTTCGTGCCCAGCAACAAACCTTAGGTTCATTAGTTGCTCACTAAGTGTTTGTTGAAAAGAAGAGAATCTTAGGAATCCATAATTGTTAGGAATCTTTGAGTTTGTGTACTAAAAACTTGTTTTTTGAGACTATGATAAAAATAAGTTCCAGAAATGTGAGGTGACTTTTCCATTGTCATGCAGATAAAGGGAGACCAGGAATAAATTTCAGTCCAGCTTCTATTATACCAGGCATAAGCTTTCACAGCATATTTCCATATTAGAGGATTGTGGGGATGATTGGAAATGTTTAGGGAAAGAGTGAAGAGGACATATTGAAGGGAATATAATGTGGAAATTCCTCTGATCCTTCCCTTGCTTTGTGTATTTTTAAATGTGTTTCTAAATTTGAGGGCAGGAGTAGACCACATAAAAGCATTGAATATTCAGGTCACAGAAAAACTAAAATGTCTGTACTGAGGAGAACTCTTTTCCTAAAAGTTATTCTTTCTCTATTCTTGGCTGTGTCCGGAATAGGGAGGGGAATATTTTATCATAAGTAAACACACATGGGCTGAACATAGGGAGTGGTGCCAGAGTATGAGGGAGATTTGCACAGGACTCTGCCACATCATGATACCTTTATTTATTTTTACCATGATACATATAAAAGTGACATATTCACTCAATGAAAATGTTCTTCCCTTTGGGGAAACGTAAAAGCAGGATTCAATTAGATGGGCTGCTATCGTCAAACCAAGTCTGTATCTTAAAGTCATGATGATAATTTTTTTCTGGTTGTCCTGATGTCTGCTGAACAACCAAGATTTTATGAGGTACATATGAACAGAGCAATGAAGAAACGGGCACTGAAAATGGAATTGCAGAGATGACTGTAGCACTCAGAGAGAATTGGTATATGGTGGGGGACAGCAAGTATCTCCTCGTTGCCATGAAAAACACGTTTTCTAGCCAATAGTTTCAATTGTGTGTGTGTGTGTGTGTGTGTGTGTTTTATTCCTGGATAACTGGGGAATGTGTCCCAGAGATTTGGGGAAAACATTCTCCAACAGTTAGAGGAACTCATACTGTCTGTGTAATAAAGGCAGCTACCACTTGCATCCACTTAATGGGGAAGTAAAGACTCGGGGGTCAAAAGGCCCAACCCTAGACAACTGGAAGATACACAGCTCCATACACAGCCAAGATCCATAAATGTAGGATGTTTCTTTATGACCATGTGTGATGATACCCGAATCCCCAAGTTTGTTGGTCACCCAGGGATTTTAGTAGAGATTGTACTCATGTTTTGGATCTTACCCTTTCTGTGGTTCTGTAACTTCTACATCTCCTTCCCCTTAAATTGCCAGAAGGTCCTCTAAATCTAAACTATGTTCTCTGTCATCTTCTTTTGACGTACTGAGGTTTTCCCATCAGTGTAGCTATGTAGGTTGGAAACCATACTCAGGTTCAAAAAATGGATGAAAATTCTTCAAGGAAACAAATGATAATAAATGGTGAAGAAGATGTAGGGGATCCAACTAATCCCCATATGAGAATCCAACCAATATGGAATCAGTATGGAGATTCATCAAAAGAGTAGAAATGGAACCACCATATATGGCCCAGCTATCCCACTCTTCGGTATTTATCCAAAAAATCTCAAATCAGCATACTATAGTGATAAAAGCACATAGATGACTATAGCAGTACAATTCAAAAGAGATGATTTATAGAACCAGCCTAGGTGCATGTCAATGGAACATAAAAAAAGGGTGTATATATACAATAGAGTTCTACTGAGTCAAAAAAAAAGGAAATTATGTCATTTGCTGATATGTGGATGGAACATGGGAGCATTTTGATAAGAAAACTAAGAAAAATCAAGAAGTCAAGAGTCCAGATTTTTCATTCATGTGAAAACTAGAGAGGGAAACTGTGGGAGGATTCTCATGCAAATAGAAGGAAGACCAGTAAACTAGAGGAAAATAATCAGGGGGAGGGAGGAAGGGAGGAATAAGGGAGATACTGGGGAATAATCGATGAAAAAATGTGAGAAAAGGATATAAATTCTTACCTGCTATCCCTTTCCAGTGTCATTTTTCAAGAATAAATTCTCCATACATTCTGCCTGCTTTACAATGCTTTATAGCATATTTAAAATTTTGTGTTGATTTCCAGATTTCATATACCTTACCTGTGGAAGAGCTGGAATAGTTCTTTTTTATTTATTTCTTTAGTTAGCCATAACCACATCTGGACTGTGTATTAAAAACCAAGAGACAATAAATTAAAGAAATTGGTACAAGCGTCATAATGGGAGAATTGGAGAATTGACATATTCTTAGTGACACTTTTCCTTGATAATTGTCCATTTAGTTGAAACTCCTCAATAAAACTTATAAAATTGTAGGGAACATTCCTCAAGCTTATCTGACAGCAGTCGCTGACACCATGGTCTAAGTAAGCCAAACAGTCTGAAAAGAGAAACTGAGGTAATGGTAAAGACTCGCCATGGAATGAAGGTCTTTGTAGCTGTTGAGGCTGAGTTTGAACTGAGGGGAGGACTCGTTCTGACATGCTCACAGAAAGCTGTGATGTGAGCTCCCCCACGCTGCCTTGCCTCATGCTGTGTGCTGGAGCTTGCCATTCCCCCAGTCCTTTGTCTCAGACCTGTTGCTGGGCAGAATTGCTTAGGCATGCTTGGTTTGTTTACACTACCTGGACCCTCGTCATATAGTTCATCTATAGGCTGACTCTGTTATACTATAACAAGCATGTTAACCTGATTGGATAATGTGTCTATATATGTCCTGTGCAACCCTAAATAAAATTAGATCAGTGCCTTCAGAGCTCCAATGCCTGGGTAAGCGTGCTGGGTAAGAGTAGGCATCGTCCGTCCTCACCTTCAGCAAACCTGTCTCAGAACATCTATATAAAATTATTCACACAAACTCACAAACCACATATACAACAACATACATGTAATATTGACAGTACTGATATCGTATATTAAACATATTGGTAATAACTCACCCTGAAGACACCTATTTCTGTTTTAACCCAAATGAGTTTCATCCCACTTGAGAATGTTCAAATAAAATGCACAGCACACAAGAAATGGTACAAGTATGGAATCTGTCAACTTCCACTCCTCCCCAAGACTCAGGCAGTCCAGGAATGGAGCCAGATCCCTGAAGCTCCAAAGCTTGCAGGTCCCCTTGATACACAAACAATGCATGCTTTAGGATAAATCCCTTTGTGCTACTGTCCTTCTCCCATGAATGTGTAGGGCTGTGACAGTAAGCGGCCTTGAAATGCAGTGTTAGCCCTTGCCAAGTATCTCAGGGACAGCAGAAACACTTGGACCTCAGGATTCCCAGTTCTGTGAAAGTCATGTAACTTCTTGCTTCTTGAGTAGAGATGGGAGACAGTCTGACCATAGCCACGGTATGAATATCCCTGCCCTGTGCCTCTGGATAGCTATCCTTCTTTGATGAGCAATTCCCCACTTAGACACATTGATTGAGCCACTTCTGTTTGTAGGTCACTTTGGTTGCATTGTTTCTGCCCAGCCCCAGGAGAGGGACACATTTCCTCCAGTCCAGTGAGATATTCCAAGACAAGAGTTCACTAGACGTGTTAAAATCTCACGCAGACCATTCAGTGTATGCTGACACATAAAAACCTGTGATCCCAATTAATAAAAAACAACACATGCAGATCCAGAGCCTTGGTGCAAGCAGAGAGGATCAGCAACTGCTTCACCTCATGACCACAGATAATTGAGAGATTTCCCCTTCCCCACACCATGACACATTGCTTGAAAATATAATTGTTACTTGCACATCATTGCCTCACTGTTTATTACTTTTACATTCCCTAATTTCTGAGAGAGAACAAATTGTATTTGGTCAATTGTGTGGAAACATGCGTATCGACTCACTTAAAGCTTTCAATCTTCATGATGTATGTCAGAGAGGGTTTTCATTCATAGTAATGTTGCATGGACTCCCGCTGTGGTTTGGAATGCATTTGTACTTTTAAGGTGTTAAGGTTCTGGGCTATAATTTTGTTATTTTCTCTGAATGCAGAATGTGACCTGTGCCCATTTTTGCTCAGTTGGTACTATAAATTTGTCGATGCCCTCAGTTAAGGTGATCGGACGTTTTTAAAGAACGTGTTTTCTGTTGTGGGCAAAGAGTGATCCAGGAGCAACTGTCTTGAGTAGCATGGCACAGGTATCAAACTGAGGGCAAGCAAACACGCATGTATTCAAAGCTGAATTAAAAGAAAGATGCAAAAGATTTGATCACCTTGGGCGACCTGGTCCATTGTTGCTCAAATGCGCAGAACGCTGCTCGCGTGGTAATCTCTTTGCAGCTATCTCTGTCCCTGAGCCCTGTGAAAATGTTTCTCTCGGGTTCTTCTATGACACGCTACCATTGCCCTCTATCTCAGGATGCTGCAAGAATTTCTGCTGACAAACTGATGACTGTATCCTATACAGACAAGAGTGGGGTCGGGATCTCACACGCTCAGCTTCTCTGTAATGATGCCCCCTGGTACCCTGTGAACCCACAGCAGATGCTGCCTTTCAACTGCAATTTCCCAGCAAAGACATAGATGTAAAATAGATTTGCAGAGTTTCCTCCAGTGAGAAGGAAGGGGCTTGTTTTGTTTCAAGATGATCTCCCTGCTCCTGCCTTTGTGTGGTCCCGCACCCAGCACCCTGCAGACGGGAAGCACTTCTGTGGGCCTCACTCTTGCCAGAAGTGGAGCCGATCTCCCTGGTGTTAGCAGGACAGGTTTCTCCACGCCAGTGGGGTCTCCCGATGTCCCTTCCCAGAATGTCCGTGCTGGGTGTTCAAGGGGAACAGAGCTGCCCACCAGCAGGGGGACAGCCTGGATCCTCAGAGTACTTCCAGAAAGAGGCTGTATCCTGAGTAAGAAGAGGGGTTGAAGAGGGAGGGATGGGGACTTTCCTCAAGGAGAAGTATTAGGATGAGTGTGACCCCATTCTCACTAAACATGTATTATTTAAAGCCCACCATGGGATAAGCAGGAATAGATGAATAGCTCTGTATGTCCCATTTCTTGGTCCACATGCTCTTTGCTGGGTCTATATGCAAACCAGGAGAACCACTCTGTCATCCCAGAGGGGACTGTGGGACCCTGGGCAGGTTGCATGTCCTCCTTGGTTTCATGTCTTTGTCAAATGGGGGGCCCCATGCCAGTCTCGACTGGAAGTAGACTGGGCCATAGAGGGAGCTCAGGAAGGTCATCAGGAGCCCTGGGCTCCACAGGGCTCTGCTACTGACCCAGCATGTGATGTAGTTCTAGGCCCTTCCCACTTCTCAGCTTCAGTATCCCAGTGACTTGTCAGGGTTGACAATTGAGGAGTGTTAGATGCCTGGGAAGAGGACCCTGGTCCCCCATATATTCGTCTCTTTCTCAACTACTGTGAGATCCGGAACATGGAGAACTTTCTCTCACCCCATGGATTACTTCTTGGGAAGGTGTCTAGTGCAAACCTTTCCCTTTGTATTGGATGCTTTATTTTCCCAGGTAAGCTCCATCTCCCACTGCCTTGGCCCTGGGGCCTGTGTTTATGGGCTTCTAATCACCAAAGACTATCAATTAGCTTAATTAGAGTATTCTCCCCTTCAGTCATGGCCCTCTGCATTTGCTGTCCCCCTCCCACCTCAGCTTCCCTCATTTCAACTCAGAGAGCAGAGCTGCTGGCTGCATCGCCATAGCAACCAGCAGCTAGGGCCAATTAAGACATGACTGAGTCATCAGACACCTAAGCTGATTATAGAGTCCAAAATATTGGCTGAAAGGAGGAAAACAAGGCAGGTCCAGGCTGCAGAGAGGTGGGCAGCAGAGAGGCTGAGTGCTTCAAGCCAATCCCGACCTGGACTTGATGGAAGCCACGGGCTGGGTGTCTGCAGTATGGCCTGTGCCCTCCGCTGGCAGGTCAGCCAGGGGCACTGCACGCCTCCCTACTCAGGAAGGCAGTTCGGGATTCCTCCCCACCCTCATACCCCAGACAGGAATTGGGGTCTGCATTTTTAAATACAATTCAGTATGGCAGGCTGAATTCATTCCTGAATTCCCTCGAGTCCTAATCTGGTGGCACGTTTCCTTATCTTCCAAAGAACTCTGTAGCCATTTCTCTAATGAATAAAGGCATGTCCTACTTGTTTGAAGCTCCCTTGTCCCAGTCAAGCCCTCTAATGGCCTGGCTCCTGTTTGTGTGCTTTTAATCACAGAAGTCTATCAATTAGTGTAATTAGCATATTCCAATTCCAGCCCCCCTCCCAACATGGCCAACACTCCAGGTTTCCTGCTGCCCTTTATTTCACTTACTGATGAAAGATCTTGGCAGCATTGCCATAGCAACCAGCCACCAGGCAGTTTAGGCCATTGTGGGTCTGGACACTGAGATGCAAAGCTGATTATGGGTCTGGAAACTTGGGTGGCTGAACAAGACTGCTGGAATTAAGACAAAGAGCCACTTAACTGGAGAGAAGGGGTGACAGAGCCCCTCAGGATTTCAGCCAACTCCCTCTGGTTTCACCTCTGGCCCCCGCACCACTGTGGGCATCTGCAGAGGTGAACAACTAGAGAGCAGAGGTGAGGGGTCGTTTCCACCATTAGGGATCATTGTCGGGGTTGGCCATGGCCCCAAACCCCTAGGTCGAGCACGGTCTTCCCATTGGACATCTCCAGGTCCTGTGGATTTGCCTGGCCCATCGCAGGTGCTCTTGATGCTTGATGCCCAGCTGTCCTACCAGAGAGGCACTACTAGTGAGAAAGCACTTCCTAATGCAGTGCATTCTTCTGGGAAATGACTCTAATGAAAACCCTCTGTTATGTGCTCCAAGGCTCCTGTTCAATCTGAGCAGTCTGCTCTGGTAATGATGGTGTGATTCCTTGCAAGCAGGGCACAGGAGGTGTTGATCACTAACAGGCTCGAGTGCATAGGGCTCTTTTCACCAGCAAGAAATTCCCCCTCCCACTAAGCTCCCCCCTCTACACTCACAGGCTCCCACTCATTTACATGCAAAGAGCAGGGCTTCTGGCCCCTGCCCACATCACCATAGCAACCGGAAGCCAGAGAGAGTAGGAGAGTGTGGCAATCACTGGACACCAAAGCTGAGCTTATTAAAGTGTACGCTGCAGATGGACTGGCTGTTGGCAGGAGAGCACAAACCCTCACCCGGGGAGAAGAAGCACTTAGTGCTCCCCAAGACCCAACTTCATCCTTCATCAGGCAGGTAGTTAAGAGTAGGTTTTGTCTCCTTTGGGATGGAAGGCCTGTGCTGGGTCCATAGCAAGTGTACTTATGCCTCGATGCTGGGAGGGTACACCAGGCACAGACACCTCCACTGCCTACCTTCTTAACAAACAAATACTCAGAAGGCAACGTATGCTCCAAGTGTGCATCCCCAAGGCTGTATCTCCTGCACCGAGCGGTGTCAGAGAAAGGGCAGGTGTCTTTGCTGCAACCTCGTGTCCTTGCTCATTCCACTGTCTCCGCCGTGGATGCTGCAGGTCACGCTGTCCTCTGTTGTGATTAAGAAAAGACATGTTCCTCAAAAGGTCATGTGTGAGATAATGCAACAATGTCGAGAGATGTAAGCAGTAGTCTACGACAGCTTTAACCTAACTAGTGGCTGAATGCACTCCTATGGATTAAGTGGGTGGTAATGGTAGGCAGGGAGTGTGTGGCTGGAGCAGGGAGGTCACTGGGAGCATGTCTTTGGAGTACAGCTTTCATCCCTGGTCAAAAGAGCTCTCCCTTTTCTTCCTGGTGTCCATGTTCTGAACTGCTTCCTTTCACAATGCCCTTCTCCATGAAGTACGGCAGCACCGCAGGCCCAGTTCTATGGAGGCTGCCCACTGTGTGCTCAATCACAAAATCATGAGTCCAAATAACTTCTCCTCCTCTAAGAGGTGGCTGTTGGCTCTTTTGGTCACTGTGACAAAACAGTTGACTACAGCATCCTCTCTCCCCAAACTCCGCCATCTACTACTCAGACCCCAGCCTGAGGAAGTGACACTGAGTACATGGAAAGAAAGGAAACTTCCCAAAATGTTTACAAGATTTCCCACCTTCCTATACCTGTGTGTAGACACTCTGTGACCCTCTGGTCTCTGTAGGTGAGCTGGGAACATCCTCTCAAGCCCCCCCACCCAGTTTCTCTCCACATCACAAAATTATGCTTCTCTGCTGGGTGATTCCGCTCTCAAGTGAAACAGTCTGCAAAGTGTCCCATCTTCATAAGGAAGAAAAGAAATAATCAAAATCCTACCTCACTTTCTGGTCTCCCTCCATCTAGCATATCATTCGGTATTTGGTCTACGCCACAGTTTATCAAAGACCACTGTCTCTCCTTGATTTCTCCAATTTTTATTTCTATTTTTTCTTCAATCCACCCATTAAACTTTTATGCCCACTACTCCGAAGAAATGGAGACTGCACATACCCTGTGTGACAAAAGCTACTCATCGTTTGTGGTCAATACTCATCAATACTTGTCTGACTTGACTGATCAGTAGAAACTGCCAGTGCTGATCACATCCTCCTCCTTTCAATAGTTTGCTGGAATGGACTTCAGTACTTTTCTGCGACTTGGCTCTCCCTCTGCCTCAGTGTCTGCCCCTTTGCAGGATCATGGCTCATTGTTCCTTACCTCATTGGCAGGCTCTTGTGTTAGCTCCCTGATATCTTCACTTCTTGCTATGGTTTGGGTCTTTAGTGTCCCCAAAGGTCCATGAGATTAGGGCTCGCTCCCTACCTTGGTGCTACTGGGAGGTGTCAAAGCCGATATGGTGTGTACTGGTGACCAGCGTTCAGGGCATTGGTGCATTCCTTCAGAGACAACTGGGAGCCCAGTGCCTTTCTCCTCTCTTTTGCTTCTGTGCCATGAGGTGAGTGGTTCTGCTCAACACACACTCCTGCCATGATGTGCTGCCTCAACACAGGCCCAAATCTAAGGAGCCAATGGATCATGGACTGAAACTTTCAAATTTGTAGGCAACCCAAACCTTTTCTCTTTTTCTATTGATTAACAGATGCACACCGTTAGAATCATAAGCTGTAGCATGGAAATGGCAATTGGATAGGGATAGGGTTCTTGGTTTGGAGTCTTCAACTACCTAGCCCTTTGACCTCTGACATATCACCTCAGTTGCTGAAGCCTTGGTTCGCTGATGTGCAAAATGAGAGTGTCAGGTGGGGGGAAGGTAGCACCATGCTGTATGAGGTACAAAGTGTCATGCCGGTCTAACATTCTCAGAGCCAGTAAGACTCTGGTTGATGGGAACCACCCTGGCAGACCTGGAGGCCTGGGAACTGCACCTCTGCTACAATGGATCAGTCAAAATTGCAGTTCCTGTGTAGCCAGCTGAGGGTGAAGAAGCCAGCATTGTGGACTCCAGGGCAGAACCTGCCTGGGATTTCACATAAATAACTGAGGAAACCTACCCTCGCAAGAGAGAACATCAGAACCCGGGCAAAGAGCCGTGTTGAAGATGAATCCGAGAGCCAGCTCTGGTCAGTGAGGTCATTGCTTGACTCACCTGCAGCAGTGTGGAGGTTGCATGTAACAGGCTGGAATTGCAGCTGGCCACTCCATCACTGTGCACTCCCGTCCCTTTTCTCTGGAGGTACTCAGTGTGTAGCAGAGGGGAACAGCAGAGAAAGTCCGGTTTGCGATGGTTGAAACCCTGAAGGGATCAGTATGGGTCTGTGGGCAGGAGGGAAGATCTTTTGGGATAAATCCCTTCAATTCCTTCCAAGCCATTTATCTTCTAAGATTGTTAGTGCACACATTGAATTTGTAGTTTTACATTTTTCCTAACTAATCAGTTCTTGAGCAAAGCTTTTGCACTGTCTTTACTCTCTTCATTTCTTTTGTATTGTATTAAAAAGAAGCAAACAACAAAATCGGTTGTCCCAATTTGAAAATTGATATCAGTGAGGGTGAGAAAGCATAGTTTCAAGGCATTAGAAATTAGCAATTTGCATCGAAATCTCAGTGGAAAGGACTCATGGACTTTAACTCTCTGAGCCATAATGACCTTTGGATCAAGTCAGGTTGCAATGTAAGCATTATTCAGAATGCGTAAAACATCTCAGGCATCTGGTCGTGTTCATCCTCAAAGACTGACAGAAAAATGCTTTGATTTGCAAGAAACGGGCAGGGATGCTTCCCTGCCCCTGGTCAGGGCCCAGTGGAGTCACAATCAATCATCACTAAGCCCACTGCTATTTCCAGCGTCCTAGCCCAGTCTTGCATTCTCACTGCCTCATCAAGCGCCTTGGAATTTCTAGGATGGGCAGGGGAGTCTTAGCAAAATCCCAGATGAGCCCCTCTCCATCATAGTTCAGGAAAGTGCTGTCCAATCTTGAGTCCCAGGGAGTCCAGATCCCCCATGATCCTGAAGCACCTTGTGAACCTGAACCAGTGGCCCATCTTGTCCTTTAATCCTGAGAAACTCTTTCCTGCTTTCAACACCAGGGCAGGTCTGTTCCATCTAACACCTCAAGAGTCCTTCTCATTCATTCATTGCTTTGTGTGTTCGGCACACAATTCATGAAGCATTTGGATGTGACAGGTGTTGCACACAACACTGGGGATCAATGGGTGGCTGAACCCACCTGTGGCCTTGTCCTCCCAGCGGTCTGACCAGGTGTAATACGGATCATCATGCTGAGCTCTGAGAGTAAAGTAGAAGCAACAGCGTACCGAGGAGGGACCAAAAACATTCCACCCTTATCCCTGCTCCACCCTCAGCAATAATCTGTGGGTCCCGAAGGCTGAACGGATGGCTCTGGAAACCCCACATCTCCATAAAGATATTCCCTTGTGGCTTTGCATTTCAGCTAATTCACTTTGGAGATCTATATCAAAATAGAATGAACTCCAGAGCCCTACTGCTTACATCCCCCACTAAACAACTGTCAAGCTTGGATTACAGAATGTGTTTGCTTTTCACTAATTCTTTAGGGAATTTTGAATTTCTTCTTGGGTCTCTGAGGAATTCGATCAAGAGCTTTGGGAATAGCCACCATTCTCTTAAAAGAAGATCACCTCAGGATGTTGGTTCTCTGTTTCTCTCCAATAAAGACTGCAACCCCTTCCCCATGATCTTCTGACAGTGGCTTCCAATGTACATGTGTGCTTATCAAAAAGAGATGGATTTGCAGGAGCATGACGCCATCAGGGCTAAGCACAATCCCCTTAACCAAGGGCATTTTGACACTCAATTTCTGACTTTGAATTTCCGATCCCAAACTGCTTTGCGACGCAGTGATGATTCCCATTCACCTCCAACTTCTGCTTTGACATCTGGAGCCTTGAATCCATTCTAGCTTCAACCAGTGACCTGCAAGTGCTTAACAGCGCCCAGACATACCCCTCTCGACTTTTACTCTTTAATCAGTAAGGTAGTTCATGTTTCTCCTCCTAGGACACAGGCTGCCTCCATTTCCTGACATGCAGAATGCTCTGAAGTTGAAAGTCCAGCGCCACCTTCTAGCCTCTATCCCTGACCTGTGACTCCCTGACCAGAGAGCATTCTGGGCCCCTTCTTGATTAGCACAGTGCTATGAGGACTCCACACGCCAGGGCAGCACAGGTCTAGGACCCTGTTTTATGAACTGTGTTGCAATTCAAAGTCCATTCACTACTCCTCTTGGGATTGACCCACGCTGCGTGCAATCTGCCTCAGCCTTTTTTCAGACAACTGTGCTCAAGTCGTTGGCTCCAGAGCCCAGTGCATTCCTGTTGCAAGGGCAACATTTTATTTTGTTGGTGGTGTATTTTCCCTGTGCCGTGAAGTAGATCTTCCATTTGATTATGATTTTCGTTTCTACATATGTCCACTCTACTTTGTATTTGTTTTAATAAATAACTAAATTATCACATACATTCTCCCTGCTGTCAGATCCATTTAGGTGCAGTATCTTCTCAAATATTCTTTGCATTATCTTCAGGAGTATTTTCTTTATTGTTTGGTATAGTTTCTGTGTGTGAACATATTTTGATGTAATTTCCCTGTCTGACATGACATATGCCTCACCATGTACTATGTTTTCTGTTCCCCCAGTTTTGTGTCTAAGGCAGACATTATGTGTTTTCCTTTAATATTCATTCCTTTTTCCAAGCATAGTGAAAAGTGAAGAATTATACCTTAAAACTTATTGATTACAATAGGATATACTGTTTATCATCTCCTCATGTTAACTTGCATTTTCCAATATTTCTTTTGCCAATGTTTATTTATAACAATCTATGTTTTATAAAAGATTGAAATATTTAGTAAACCAGGAATTCCATCTAAGAGATACCCAAACAAAAGAATTTATTGATTTTATTCCTTTGCATTATTTGAAAACTAACTCTCTTAAATCCTTCATAAAACTAAAAAGTGATATGGATCATTGTACAGTTGTTGTAGAAAATGTCTGGCATTATCTACAATTTCCTGTTTCTTCTGACCCTGAAGTTCTTAAAAGTTCTTATCTCATAGAATTGTTTCTATGTCAATATTCTTTCATGGGAACAACATTTTCATTATCATAATGTTTGGCATAGTGATGACTTCCTAAATTTTTTAAACATGCTTTGAGGCAGAAAGGTTTTGGGCTTGGGGATATAGCTCAGTGATTCAATGCTTGCATAGCATGTTCATGGCCCTTGGTTCAATTCCCAATACCACCTAAAAAGAAAAAAGAAAAAAAGAAACAAAGGATCTAGCACCTCTAAATGCAACTCTGTGGTTCTACTGAAAAGATAGCATTTGCATATAAAGTGATGTGTGGAGATGTTCAAGTTATATTGAGCATGAATAAAGTAGGGGTACTAACTTGTGACTACTATGATGCAAGTTTTCCTAAGATTTTAGTATGAAATGTATCACACACCCAAAATGATTCACTGAAGTTGTATAGTGGAAATCTATATAACCATCAATTTGATACTACTCCATTAGCCTTTTTATCCTTGCTTTATCTCTCTCTCTCTCACACACACACACAAACCTATACATATGACACATAAATGTGTGTGATACACACATTTATATATATATATACATATACATATACATATATATACATATATATTTATACATATATACATATATATATACATATATATTTACATATATTTGTCCATTATGCATCTAAAAATTCATGTCATTTTTGGATGCACTTTAAGGTTAGCTGTAGGCAACAGTACTTTCCAACCCTAGAAAATATACCATGAATGTTTAGAGTTTAATATTTTTATGGTTCCTTTTTGTCTTTTGAGTTAAAATTTACATACAGAAACTCACAAATCAGAACTATACCAGTTACTTTTTTTGACAAATACACATATATCTATCTGTTTAGAGAACTTCATAATTTCCCCAAACCTTTCCTCGGGTCTCTTCCCAGTCAGTGACCACTCTCTTCCTTCATAGGCAATTACTGGTTTCCTTTTTTTATAGATTAGTTTTACTATTTCTAGGATTTCATGTAAATGGTGTCGTATAGTCCTCTGTGTTTTTCTTGTTTAATTGAGCAAACAGATTTTGAGATTCATAGTCATATATATGGGTATATTTTCCCTTTTATTGATAAGAAGTACTGCATTGTATGGATACACCAGAGTTGGTTTGTGTGATCTCCTTGTAAACTATAAAAAGAAAAAAGAAGAAACTTTGTGTGTATGAAGAAAAATATATGGTGATTTTGGTATCACCCAAATACTGATACCAGTTTTCTATAAATGACAACATTTGTGTGTCATTGTTTAAACTGACCTTCAAAAGCAATAACTCAGACTGATGAACTTACATTTTGTAATATTTCCATTCCTAGCGGTATCTTTTTTGTTAATTTATACCAAATATCAGTGAATTAAAAATGAAGTAGAGTTAGTGAATTGTCAACAAAATTTTGCAATATCATTTCTTAGCACAAGATATGTTTTAAGTCCTTTGTATACCACCCAGGTTATTCAGATACTCTGGGTGAGGTTGAATGTGTGATGAAGGAGGACTAAGAATACTCCAAAGGCTCTTTGCCAGGCCACAGATGAGGAAGATTTAGAACTGCATAGGCAATCAGGGCAAGATAACGAATGAGGAAGTCATGGGCAGGCCCAGACGGTATGAGCACGAGGGTCCACCAATAAGAGAAACTCCCCAGATGATGAAAGTGCTCATGGACATGAGTAGGGGACCTGATCGGGCAGACACTTCCATGCTCATGCACATAAGTGGAGGATTCAATAAAAAGACTAACATAAACGTGTGGACACGCAGGGTACCAATGAGCAATAATGAGGGGAGTATGGAGAGGGGTGGAGATAAAAAGGGAGGAAACCCAAAGCCCATAAAAAGAACAAGTTAGTACTTTCCCATGAGACTACTGGCTCCTGGGCCCCTTCTCTTCAGAGAAGTCTGTTACTTTGTTTCTTTTGCTCTTGCAATGAATCTTTTAGCTTGCTATTCTTTGTGTCCTGTTCTTCAATTCTTTGCTGAGCGGAGACAACGAACCCAAGACCCCTAGACGGTAACAAACGTGGGGGCTCATCCAGGATCGGGACCACCGACTCAAAGGTCAGTAGCAGACATGTTAAACGGCTGATGAGACCAGGAAAGTGACAGTTGATTCTCCGGCACTTCCTTGGTTCTCTAAGGCCGGGGAAGCCCCAAGCCACAATTAAATTAGCACGGCTGAATTCCCAGGCTGTCTCATTTTGCTTTCTGAGCAGCTACAGAATGAGCAATAGACCCCACTGTCCTAGACAACATTGGCACAGTTTCTTCTCCTCTTTGTGGGAGAGAACTCTGTCTTCAGATGCAAGGCTCCTAATAGGTCGTTTATGTCCTCCACAAGTTCCTTGTCCCTTCTGCCAGGGGGACTATCCATGGCAAGAAGAGAAAACCAGTCCCAATCTGGAAGAACTTCCTTACTTTCTGAGACATTTAAGTGATCATCTCCCCCTATCTCACAAAAGCATGAGGGAAATAAAAAGAGATTGGGGAGGGGGAAAGGAAGAGGCAACTATGATAGTGGCAGGCCATCTCCTTCATTTTGTTTGCACAGCACTTTGGGAAGCAAGGACTAGGTGGGTTTCAATGCCATATTCCTGGGTGGAATTTCTTTACACTAGGCTGGCAAGTGACTCCTTAGATAAAAAGGTGACAAAAGAATTCACTAGAAGGGTACCCTCCCTACAAATCCTTTCCCTCCTGGCAGCCATCAATCCTTTTGTATTAGCAGTACTTTGGGAGATACACGTATTCAAGGAATGGAGACATCAAAGATACCTTGGTTACAAAAAGAAATATCGGGGACCTGGACCACTGGCCATGAGTAAGCTTGGCTAGTCCCTACTAGGACATGGTCCCCCTCAGATAGACTTGGGCCAAGATGGTCTACTGGACTCCAGGCTGAAGCCACCACTCTGGATTTATAAAAGAGTGAGATGGGAATTGGGCAACCCCCATCAAGACCTCGTCTTTCTTTCTGTTTCCAGGTGGGGTCCAATTTTCTCAAAATCCCACAAGGCTCACCTCTCTCCTGTCCGCTCAAAAACTGGGATAAGCTGAACCCCAATTAAAATAAAAATCCTTGATTTTCTTTTGCACTGAGGCCTGGCCTTAATGCCATTGGGAGACGGAGAACAATGGCCACCAGAGGGGACTTTAAACTCTAGTACCATTCAACAGTTAGACCTATTGTATAAGTGGGAGGGTAAATGGAGTGAAGTTCCTTATGTACAATTGTTCTTTTATCTAAAGGATCACCCTGAACTAGCAAAGGATTATAAATTCAACACTCAGAATTTGGCAGCATTACACTGCTCTAAACTGGAAACAAAGACCTCTGAAAGGGGAAAATCCCTTGCTGGAGGATAATAAGCCTCCATCAGATGAAAAGGAAATCCCACCTGCTCCACTTACAGAGGAGGTTCCAGTTCCCAAGCCCACTTTCTCACTTTATCCTAGTCTAAGGAGGTCAAAGACAGAAGAATTATGCTTAAAACCAGACCCTTCTTATTCAGGGGCAAACTTTTCCCACGGTCAGGGAACACCCAAGAGGTTCCTTACCCAGGTGTTTCCCCTTAGGCAAATGCCAGGAGGAAAATTTCTACCTGAGGTGGTACACATCCCTTTCTCACTCACTGAACTAAAGGATGTTAAAAAAAGACCTTGTTGGCTACATTAAAAACCTGAAACAATATAGTCAGACCTTCTAACAGCTATCAAAGCTTTATGACTTAACATGGAAAAATGTCGTGCTACTTTTGCGTCAAAGCCTGACTACCCTGGAAAGACAAAGAGTTCTATAAATGGATACTGAAACTGGAAATGATTACTATATGTCTCAGGGAGGAAAGGTGACAGTGACAAGAAGTTTGGATATCCCCACCAGTGATCAGACCATCCCTGACAGGATAGGGATGAATGGGACAGACATCATTTCTTGTATTGTGTAATGAAAGGACTAAGAAGGGCCCAGGTCAAACCCCTCAATTATGCCCATCTGGCCATTGTGATTCAGTGTAAAAAGGAGCCACTCATACCCTAAAATACAGAGGCTCTGGGAGGCCATTACCAAAAATACTATTATTGAGCCAGGGTCTCAGACAAAGGAAATCATTTTTAAAGATAAATTCTTGACCCAATCCACTCCAGACATACAGAGAAAGCTCCAGAAATTGACTGTGGAACAGGGAATGGCATTGGACTAGTTCGTCCAGGCTGCTACAGCAGTCTTCTATAATCAGGACCTAGAAAAGGAGAAAAAGAAGAACAAATAACATGGAGAATTGATGGCAGCCATGCAAGCAGGTCCTCAGTGGTACTCCTCCACCTCCTGCTTCTCGTGCAGGAAATAAGGCCATTTTAAAAAGAATTGTCCCAGAGGAGTCGACCACCTATGTCCAATTGGACTGCCTCCTGAACCTTGTCCTCTGTGTCAGGGGAACCCTTGGAAGGTTAGATGTCCTTGGAACCTGAGGGAATCAAGGCCATCACCTACCAGTTCCCAATTACAGGTCCCAGGGGCTTCCTTTGTGACTCCGGTTACTGAAGTCCAACTTGAGGAGCCCCAGGTAAACTTGCTCATGGACAGGCACCAGATAAACTTCCTTCTTGATATGGAAACCTGATTCTTAGTGCTGTCCTTCTCTCCTGGACCTCAGTCCAAGACAAAGTAACCATTCAGGGCATGTAGGGCCTGCCCTGTAAGAGATATTTTACTGGTTCTCTTGCTTGTTAGTGGGGTAGTTTCCACTTCTGTCACTCCTTTCTCATCATGCCAGAGACCCCAACCCCTATATTAGAAAGAGGCCTATTATCTCAATTAAGGATCAAGTTGTTGTTGCCACCTGGGGAATATAGCTATTTACCTTTTTAATAGAGACAGAGGTGGACCCCACAGTTTGGCTGGATAACAACACAGTAGAAAGAGCACCAACTGCAACCCTTGTTGAAATTCATTTTAAGAATCCTTCCTACTTTCCTTGTCAAAGACAGCACCCCTTACATTCTGAGATTAGGGAGGGACTTATACCTATTATATTGAATTTAAAATGACAGAGACTTTTTAAAAAATATTTTTAGTTGTAGATAGACACAATACCTTTATTTTATTTATTTTTATGTGGTGCTGAGGATAGGACCCAGTGCCTCATGCCTATGTACTCCACCACTGAGCCCCAGCTCAATGACAGGGACTTTTGGTAGAGTGCTCTAGTTCTTATAATGCTCCTATATTGGAGTCTCACAGAGGGTCCCAATAAATAGAGAATAGTTCAGAATCTTCATTTAGTCAATGAGACTGGGTATAGATCTTTCTGTACCCAGTGGTTCCAAATCCATATACTCTCCTTAACCAGATTCCCCAGGGAACTACATATTATACTGTCCTAGACTTAAAAGATGCCTTTTTCTTCATTTCTCTACATTCAAAGAGTCAGCCTCTGTTCACCTTTGGGGATCCTACCTGTAAGGTTGGACAGATTATTTGAATAGTCCTTCCCCAAGGATTCTGAGATAGCCCCCATCTTTGGATAAGCATTGGCACCGGAACTCATGGATTTGTCATACCTTGAAAGAGTGTTATTCTAATATGTAGATGATCTTCTCTTATGTGGACTTTTAGAAAGTGATTTCTGAAGGGACAAGCTCAATTCTCAGTTTCCTGACCAATAGAGGATATAAAGTATCCTTAGAAAAAGCACAATTGTGCCTGCCCTGGGTTAATTGCCTGGGCATTAAACTGGAATGTGAAACTTAAAAGGTTGGTCCCAAAATAATTCAAACCATACTGTAATATCCACTTTCTCAGACAGTGAAACAACTCATGGCCTTCCTTAAAACAGCTATTATAGAATTTGGATCCCAGAATATGTGGAGAAAGCAAGACCCCTTTACTAGTGCCTCAAAGAGGCACAGGAACATTCACAGGCCGTCATTAACTGGACTCCAGAGGCAAAAAAAGACCTTCAATACATTAAAAACACCTCTTACCCAGGAAACCACTTTGAGTTTACCCACTCAATCAACCTTTCAATTATATGTTACAGAAAAAAATGGAGTGGCACTGGGAGTGATTACTCAGTTATTGCCCCCCCCCCAGCCAGTGGGTTATCTAAGTAAAGAATTGGACAAAGTGGCCAAGAGGTGGCCTGGATGTCTTAGAGCTGTGGCTGCAGTGAGACTCATAGTCCCTAAAGTACATAAACTTATTCTGGGAAGGCCCCAGACTGTATTTACCTCCCATGACATAGGAGGAATTCTAAATTCTAAAGGTAGTCTTAGGTTAACAGACAGCCATATACTTAAATATCAGGCCCCTTTGTTAGAAAAATCCAAAATTACCTAAAAACTTATCATATCCTTAATCCAACCTCTTTCTTACCTGAGATAGAAAAAAAGTCTTTCCATTTTTGTGAGAAAGTTTTAATGAAAAATTATGCTGTCAGACCGGATATATCTGATCATCCTATAGATAACCCTGACCTTATACTATATACACTGAGTTCATTGGTGACTGATGGAATCTGGAGATCCAGATCTGTGGTAGTAACAGATTTTGGGGTACTTAAAATAGGGTCACTTACCACCAATACCAGAGCTGAACTGGTGGAACTAGTTGCTCTCACCTAAGCAATGGAATGTTCTAAAGATAAAAGGGTCAACATACATACTGATTCCAAATATGTTTTTCTTATACTTCATACCCATGTAGCTATCTGGAAAAACAACAATTATTCACTACTACTGGCACTTGTGTTAAACACATCAAGGAGATTCTTTGTTTCTTAGAGGCAAGTTTTCTGCCCTCTCGGGTGGCAGTTATCCATGTCCCTGGACATCAAAAAGGGGAAGACACAATAGTTAAAGGAAACAGGCTGTGGATATAACAGCCAAGGCAGCCACTTTACAGAATTCCACAACTGCTCTGTTCCTATGGGAAAACTTTCTGCCCCCTGAACACCCTCAATATTTGACAGAGGAGGTTCAACAGGCTATAACTCAAGGATACCAGTTAGATCATAGAGTATGGTGGGTTTCCCCTGAGGGAATCTTGTTATTTTCCCAAACATCCCAATTAAAGATTTTAAAGGCTTTCCATCACCTCTAACATTTGGAAAGAGATAATACTCTTATTTTGATACCAAAAAAAAAAGTTTTCAGGAAAGGGCTTAAAAAACAGAGTCCAACAGATCATCCAAAGTTATGAAATCTGTCAGTGAGTTAATCGTTGCAATAAATGTCTCTGCCCTCCTGGACACCAGAGGATGGGTTATTAAATAGGAGCGGATTGACAATTAGACTTTACCCATATGCCTGAGGGTCCAAATTAAAATATTTACTGGTTCTGGCAGATCCATTCATTGGATGGGTAAGAGACTTTCCTTGTAAATCTGAAAAAGTTATAGAAGTTGTAAAGATCTTACTTCAAAAAGTTATTCCTTGATTCTGTCTCCCTCAGAGGCTTCTGAGTGATAATGGACCCACCTTTAAGACAAAAATAAGCAAAAACTCTCTCAAGAATTAGGAATAAAATTTCACTTTCATTGTTTATGGAGAACTTAGTCCTTGGACAAAGTAAAAAAAGACCAATAAATGTCTCAAGAGACACTGAACCAAACTACTCTGGGAAACCCAGGTCCCATGGATTAAACTTTTGCCAATGGCTCTAATAGGGCTAAAAAATACCCTTAGCCAATGGGGTCTAACTTCATTTGAGTCCCTATATGCAGGGCCATTTTTATCTAATTGTGTACTTTTGAATTCTGAGACCTCATAATTAGTATCTCGTGCAACTCAGTTGGGCAAGTTTCAACAGATCCTTACAAAAATTCCACAAGAACTTCCTGAGGGAGGTCATCAAAGGTCCCCCTCTTCTGTCCAAGAGATCTTGTTCCAGTAAAAACTACAGATTCAAACAAGGGGTTACATACTCCAAACTGGGAGGGCCCTTACCTTGTAATCATGTCCACCCCTTTAGCAGTTTATATGGCAGGACAAGACTCCTAGATACATCATAACTGTCTTAAAGCCTGGAGACCCCATCTTGAGTCCACCACATTGGAGACTTCTACAGACCACTATACCTGTGAGACAATAGAAGATCTCAATTTCCTGTTTAAATGAGCTAAGTGATATAATTGTTATTTGTCTCTTTGTTATAATACCTCTACATGCTACTTGCTATGGGACTAGCAGTAATGGCTCCAGAAGATTAGAACCCTACATGTAGGCTATCTTTAGCTTTAACTTATTTTGGTATAATAATCTTGCTTTGCATATTGGAGCTATTGCCCATGCTCTCTTAATCAAGGCTAAGTTCATATTATTCTTATAACCCTTGGTTGTTATAACAATCATCATCTCCCTTACCAGCCAAGGCACAGGTTATACACTGAGTACTTGGGGAGGTAATTCATTAGTTAATTTTTTCCAGACTATCAGTATTGGAAATAGACTTTGCAATTGTTGGATTTGCCACCCACTTCACACATCTATTAGAGTTCTCATGTTTGTCCCTGTGTGTGATGAGAATTTAACCCTTACCCTTACCTCAGAACAAACCAAGCCAAGACCTTTATAAATTTCTTTCCAGACACCATACTCTTTCCTGTATGCTGACCTTATACCCCGCTTTTACCACCCTAACAAGACGGAAGTATTTTATGCTCCATGCTATCGATCCAACAGGTCATGTTGTTCCTGCTGGGAACGAGGTTCCACTCAATGCAGCACTCAAAGCCAATTTCCCACACATGCTATTTCCCTAATCCCTCCCCTTTATAATAATAACTACTCTCCTAATTTGACCCATTGGTGCCCCAGTGCCTACACCTACCCAAACAGAATCTGGTGCCCCTGCATAGATGTCTGTTGTGTATGGCAAGGACAGACCTGTCAATTGGCATGTGCTGTACTCCCTAAGACCATACATGACCTCTTCGGCCTAGCCCATGACTCCGAGAGCTCTGTCTAGCTCATGTATAGATTCTTCCCTGTGGGTCCTCAAACTCCTTTCATGGTTACCTCATTCAGCTATCCGCAAGGCATGTGCCCCTTCAGGGCATACATTTATATGTGACCCCAACACCTACCTGTTATCTTTTGAGGGCAATACTGTTTCGCAGCTTACAAACCAAGCTATCACCTATCCATGTACTGATAATGTTCAATTTATAAGCCATTGTGCCCTTGGTATGCTTGAACAGCAGAGGATAGAAATTAACATGCATAATGTCACTCAGTCAAGACCCAGGAGAGCTCTAGGATTAATGAGCAGCTATGTACCTTATGGTGCCATGGGCTGGATTTAATTACCATGAAGTCACTCTCAAAAATCCCACTTATACCTTGGAAATACTTGCAGAAAGCACAGGCTGTGCTCTTCAAGGATTACATGAATCCTTAGACTCTTGCTACTGTGATCTTGGACATTCATCTGGCTTTGGACTACTTATTGGCCAGTGAAGGAGGTGTATGCTAATCAACAAAACCTGTTATACAAACATCAATAATTTGGAAACAGTAAAAATCAATATAAATTTTAAAAACAGACAACATGACTTCACAGATATAACCAGGAAATTGACCCAAGTACCATTTGAGCCATGTCAGGGAAGCTATCCTTTCATTAACTTGGTTTCTCCCTTAGTTGGACCCCCTGTTAATTTTCATTAAAGGTCTAATCTTTGCACCTTGCATTCTCAATACATTAACTTGGCTTATCCATTCCAGGCTGAAAGCCATTAAGATGCAGATGGTTGTACAGATGAAAACTCGCATAAATGTACCTGCCAGTTTTTACTGAGGGCCTCTGGACCATCCTGACAACACCTCTTCGCCTTAACCTCTCCTCTGGAGGACACTCAGACTCAAGCTTCACTACGCCCCTTTTCAGCTTGAAGTAGCCAGAGCGGTCATCATCCCAGTTCCCAACAGTAGTCGGGGTGTCCTCTGAGGGGCAAATTGAGGGAAATTTAGAAATGCATAGGCAGTCAGGGCAAGATGGCAAATGAGGAAATCAGGGGCAGGTCCAGACAGTATGAGCACAAAGAGGGTCCTCCAGTAAGAGAGACTGACGAAGGTACTCGTGCACATGAGTGGGGGACCCAATCAGGCAGACACTTCTGTGCTTGTGTACACAACCAGGGGATTCAATAAAAGACTTAAGATAGACTTGTGGACACCAAGGGTACCAATAAGGGGAGAATGGAAAGGGGAGAAGATTAAAAAAAGGGAGGATATACCCAAAGAAACAAGTCAATACTTCCTTATCAACTCCCAGCTCCTGGACCCTTTCACTTCCAAGAAGTCTGTTACTCTGTTTCTTTTGCTCTTGCAATAAATCTTTCAGCTTGCTATTCTTTGTGTCCTGTTCTTCAATTCTTTGCTGAGTGGAAACAATGAACCCAAGATCTCTAAATGGTACCACAGAGAGATTAGTTCCTCAATCATAAAGAAGGAATAGGGCAATGTTTGTAACAAAACATGAAGAAAAGCACAAGTAACCATTCATAAACTTGACCAATTTCAAAATCTTCTCAATCACCAAACAAACATCAGAAAATATTTCCATTACATTCATATGGTCCAGGACATGGCAGAAGCATACCTAGAGGACTCAGAAGAATCAGACTCATACATCCAACTGGCTACTAGAAATAAACACTTGACATTTCATTATACCCAGAATGTAATAGTTGTACAAGGCAATTGTAATTATAATAATCCCATGTGACAGTCTTCTAGGAAATCATACTACAATGCAAATATTTCTACCAGTAGAATTTTATGCTCATAGAATGTTAATGCCAAAAAGCTTTTAAGCATTACTAACATGTAGTTTACATGTTGTGTCACAAATTTATACTCTTGCAGGCAGGAAGGAAAACAACAATTTCTTCACATATTTCTCACACTGAATATTATGACATTTGTTATATTCAACACAGTAAGCTAATTTATTTAAAATTTTTGTTTGTATTTTCTTTCCACAAATACTGGATATCGTGAATTAAATCAGCGCTAAAAGATAAGTTTAAAAAAATGAAGAAAACAGAATGAAACTAAAAAAGAAAATCAGAAACCTCAAGGAAAAAAAAACTTATGATTTGGATCTAACTCCGTGTATGTGTGTGTGTGTGTGTGTGTGTGTGTGTGTGTGTGTGTGTGTTTGCATATATATACACATGAGTATATACAAACTTAAAAAAATTGTTCCGTGCCCCAGTGTAGATCATTAACCTACTTAGAATCAAACATGGCAAAACAAATTTTTACATTTTTTCCAGTCTTCCTGAAAGAACAGTGGTATTTGTGGCTAACAGTTATTCAACACTATACATCAAACTCTTGCTAAGAAACACAATATTTGACCTGGTTATCATTTTGGTAAACTGACATATGGGCAAAATTCTAAGAATAGAATTAAAGGCATTCATGGACTCTGTCCTTCGATAATTTTCGGAAGAAAACATAAAGGGGCTTCCAGCTCAGAAGAGATATTGAAAAATACTTGGTGAAAATGGTCTGGTTTGCAGACTTTGGGTAATGTTTTTCAACAAATTCAACAGACAGAAAGAGAGTTTTTAACTGACAGGGCTCTGACCACTCACTGGCTTTATGCAAATTTTCCACAGCCTCCTCTCTCAGCATCATCGTCCTGTTAATATTAATCTTGTATTGGCCCCCAGAATGCTCATGTCTATACTGACTGATTTCCTTAAATCCTGTATCCTAGTCTGTGTGAATGATTTAGCCATCCATTTACATATTGCATTGCATTTTCTGCATCTGCTCTTGAACAGTATTACATAAAACAGAATCCATATACTGTTTTTTAAATTTTATCCTGACCTATAATGATTTCCTTTATATCACCCCCTTTACTGAAGGATTCATAAATTTGTTCTTCAATTATGTAAAGGGAAAAAATATCAATATTCAGCTTTTATTTAGTAATTGTTCTTGTTCTTTGTTCTCACCCCAGAAGTGCTGGTCCTGGTACTGGCTCAGCTCAACATAGGAGTCTGCACAGCACCTTCAGGAGGCCACCCAACATAGTGAAGAGAGGTGGACCAGGAATTCCTAATTTTCTAAGACTGAATAGTATTGCTTTGCAATATTTTCTTTATTTATCTGCCAATAGATTATTTATGTTGTAGCCAAATCTTGGATATTGTGAATAATTCTGCAATGACCATGAAAGTAGAAATATCTCTTCAGGATCCTGGTTTCAATTCTTTGAATGTATACCCATAGTGGGATTGACAGATCCCACTTAGAAAAATTTCTAAGATATTTTTTTTTAGGAAACTCCATACTGTTTTCCACAGCAGTTGGACCATGTAAATCCCATCAACAGTGTAGAAGGGTTTCAACTCCTCCACATCTTTGCCAACCCTTGTTAACCTTTTTTGAAATAATAGCCATCCTAACAGATGTAAAGTGATATCTCATTGGGGTTTTGATTTGCAATTTCCCAAGTATACCGAGCACATTTTTCATGTAAGTGTTGGCATTTTGCATGTCTTCTTTGCAGAAATGCTGGTTGAATTCTTTTGCCTATTTTTAATTTCCATTATTTGGGTTTTTTCTCTTGTGTCAGTTCCTTATATATTCAATATATTAACTTCTTAGCAGATATGTATTTGGCAAATCTTTTCTTCATTCTGAAGGCTGACTATTGACTGTTCTCTGTGAAGAAGTTTTTTAGTTTGATGTCATCTTGCTTATCTATTTTTGCTTTTTATTGCTTGTGAATTATGTGTCATAATCCAATGAAACATTGTTAAACACTAACATCATAAAGCATTTTCCCTGTTTTCTCCTAGATGTTTTACAAATTCAGGTCTTACATTTAAATCTTTAATTCATTTTGAGTTGATTGCTATGTTCGGTGTAAGATAAGTGTCCCAATTTCATCTTTTGGAATATGGATATTCTAGTTTTCCCCATGCTATTTCTTAAAGAAGCCATTTTTTCCACATTGACTATTTTTTTTTTTTTTGCAGTGCTGGGGATTGAACCCAGGGCCTTGTGCTTGCAAGGCAAGCACTCTACCAACTGAGCCATATCCCGAACCCCCACATTGAGTATTCTTGGCACCCTGGTTGAAGATCAGTTGACCGCACGTAGGTGAATATATTTCTAGGTTCTCTACCATGTTCCATTGGCCTTATTGTCTTTATGCCAATACCATAGTGTCTTCATTATTATAGATTTGTGATATATGCTGAAATAAAACAGTATGATGGCTCTTTTTCTTTCTCAAAAATCCTTTGACTATTCAATGTCTTTAGTGGCCATATGAATTGGAAGGTTTATGTTTTTCTGTAAAACATTAGGATTTTGATGGAGAGTGCATTGAATTTGTAGTTTTGGGTACTATAGACATTTAACAATATTAAGACTTCCTTTCCAATACAAGTAAATACAAGGATGTCTTTCCTTGTTTTTGTGTGTACTTTAGTTTTTTCATCAATGTCTTTGTAGTTCTCAGTGCACAGATCTTTCACACTCTTGGTCAAAATACTCCTAAGGATTTCATCATTTTTGATGTTATTAAATTGGTTTGCTTTCTTTATTTCCTTTTCATATTATTCCTTGTCAGCATATAGATATGAAACTTTTATATGCTGATTTTGTAGTATGCAACTTTACTTAGTTCCTATAGATTTTTCATGCAGTCCTTAGGGCTCTCTATATATTAGATCATATTCTCTGCAGAAAGAGATAATTTTATTTCCTCCTTTCTGATGTTTTTTTCTATTTCAGTACTACGTTGAATAGAAGTAGAGTGGACATTCTTTCCTTCTTCCTTATCTTAGAAGGAAAACTTTTAGTTTTTACCATTGTATGTGATATTAGCTGTGGGCTTTTCACATATGACCTTTATTGTGTTGAGGCAATTTCCCTTTCTTAAAAGATTGTTTAGAGTTTGTATCATAAAAGAATGTTGAATTTTATCAGATTTTTTTGCATGTATGAACATATCAAAGTGACTTTGCATATTTTGAAACATGCTTTCTTCCCAGGGATAAATCCCATTTGGCCATAGTATATGAACCCTTTAATTTGTTGTTGAATTTGGTTTACTGGTATTTTGTTGAAGGTTTTTGTGTTCACCATGTTCATCATGGATATTGGCCTGTAGGGCTTTTTTCCCTTGTGGTGTCTTGGTTTAGTTTTGGTGTGAGGGTAATGCTGGCCCCATAGAATGAGTTTTAAAGTGTCCCCACCTCTTCAACTTTTTTGAAAGAGTTTGAAAAGAATTGGCATTAATTCTTCTTTAAATGTTTGGTAGAAATTTCCAGTAAAGCCATCTGATCCTGGACTTTTCTTTCATAGGAAGTGGTTTATTACTGACTCATTCTCCATACTATTTTCTATTTCTTCATTGATTAATCTGTGCAGGCTGTACATCTCCAGGAATTTCTCTCCATTTGTTTTAAGTTATTCAATTTGTTGGCATATAATTGTTAATAATAGCCTTTCATGGTCCTATACATTTCTTTGGCATCAGTTGTGATGTGTTCTCTTTTAATTCTAGCTTTATTTATTGGGATCTTCTTTTTTTCCTAGTTTATCTACTTAAGGGTTTGTTCACCTTTTGTCCACCAATGGTTTGTTTATGTTCAAAAGATTAAGCAGATGTTTGATCTTTTAACAGTATCACCCCCCAAAAAAACAGTATCCCACAGATCTTGAATGGTGTCTTCATTCCTTCTTCTTTTTTTTTTTTTCATTTCTGACTGAATGTGATATTTCAAAAGACCTGTTTTCAAGTTCCAACATTCTTTCTTCCACTTGATCTAGTCTGTTGTTAAGGCTTTCAACTGAATTTTTATCTGAATTATTGAGCTCTTCAGTTCCAAGATTTCCAACTGGTTCTTTTTAAAGATCTCTGCTGAATTTCTCGTTTGCATCTTGCATTGTCTTCCTAATTTCCTTTAACTGTTTATCTGTATTCTCTTGAATCTCAAAGAACTTTTAAAAAATATCCTTTTGAATTCTTTATACACTTCAATATCTTTGCAGAATATTACTACTAGGGCATTACATACTTCAGGAGTCATCATATTACCTTGTTTTTTCATATTTCTTCTGTTCCTATGTTGAGATTGGCACAACTGGTGAAATGGGTATCTCTACTACTATTATGGGAAGGCCTTCAGAATAAGCTGCTTTCTCCTAAAGATGCGGTTTGGGGTGTGAATTGGTTCTGCAACGCTGAGTTTATTTCCAGCCGACTGAGGTAGTATACTCCCCCTGTAGCTTCTTTGGCTGTGATTAGTGAGTCCGGGCACAGTTCATTCCGTATTGGAGTTGGAGAAACCCAGTGTCTCTGCAGGTTGTGGAAGAGTGGGGACAATCTATCAGTGTAGGGAGGTATGGTGTAGACGGCAGAGGGTGTACCCTGTGTGGTTACTCCTAGAGTGGGAGTGTGGCTCCTTTTGGGTGATGGGAGTTTCCTCAGACACTCTTGATAATGACTGTGTTACTTGAATGGGACTCTGGTACTGGTTGCTCCAGTTGTGGTGAGGAGTCCTCTGGTTAGACACTGTTGCCAGTCCAGGTGCTTCATGGGGAGAGGCGGGGGCCAGGAATATGACATCCACACCAAGATTTTTCAGCCATGTGTGATCAGATAAAGTGAAGGGGGTGACTGATGCAGGGGACCTGCATAGGTGTGAAAGCAGGAAAAGGTGTGTTTTTCTTCTCTGCTGCTTCTGTGGGCGTGCCTGTCCAGGCACAGGACCTCACCCACCCCCACCACCCCACTGTGCACACTTGAGGATGGGGTGATGAGTGGAGTTCCCTACCCTGTTCTTTCAGTTATGCCTATCAGGATCCAGCAGGAGTGGCTCTCAATTGGAGCCAAGCAAAATTCCTCTCAGCTGAGGTGCTCACAGCAGAAAGCAAGAGCATAATACAGCTGGTAGGAAGAGTTGCTCCCCAGACTTTATTAGGCTGTGCATCTTAAGGACAGGGTTACAGACAGGACTCTGTGGTGTTCTCTGAATCTGCTCCAGCAATTTCTGTGTGCAGAGGAGCTGTAGAAACTTAGAATTCCTTCTCTGCCCTGTTAGTAGCAGCTGCCCCTGTGTAGCACTGGAAGAGGAGCAGTGGGAACCCTATGGGCAACAATCTGGGCTCCTATGCAAAACACACAGGACTGCCCACATTCCTCGGCTCACAGGGCAGTCTTCCTGATTCCCCTGTTCTGTGGACCACACCCTCCTCTCCCCTGCACAACACAACACCTGTTCCCCACCATGTGGCACAGTTAGTATGTTTGTGTTACGGTCACTCCATCTCCCCAAGTCTGGCTTGCAAGGTAGTCACCCAGTAAGCCAGTGAAGTGGAATGTATGCAGGGCCCCAGAGATGAAAATATGCAGGAGATTCTGACCAAAGAGCAGTCTAAATTCAGACAATAGTTCCTCTCTCAAGATGGCTCTTGGATACAGCACCCGGGGTGTTCACCAGGAGGTGATGTGATTTCCTTTTTTTTTTTTTTTTTTTTTTTTTTTTTTAAAGTATAATCCTTTTCCAAAGTCAGACTACTGTGCAGACCACAGGCCTCACCCATTTAGGCTGCAAGCCTGCAAGGGCCATAGCCATAAAACTTGCCAATTGCAAGGATTGTCAATACTTGTACTGATAGAGCTTGCTGGGTCTCTCTCAAAGGGACATTCTCCCCACTACCCCTGCTCCCAGCTGTTGAGCCAGCAGGCAGGCAATGGGGCGTTTGGTTTCTCTTGCTATACTGTGGTCCCGGGTCTCTGCATTTTACAAGGTTTTATTTCTCTACTGTTGAATTCCAGTGTTCTCTTATGGTCAGTCACCTTGATATGCAAATATGAACCTGTTGCTTTGGTTCTTCTTTGTTCATCAGCAGGTGTGTGGTGGGTACCTCTCTTCAGTCATCTTGTCCAGTTCAAATGGAACGTTTTTATTCCACAGAAATTGGATCTTACTATTAATATGGTCTCAAACTAATTTTCTTTTTTATTTTCTCTTATTTTGGTACCAGTAATTGAACCCAGGGGCACTTAACCACTGAGCCACACCCCCAGCCCTTTTTATTATTCATTTGGAGGAAGGGTCTTGCTAAGTTGCTGAGGTTAGTCTTGAACTTACAGTCCTCCTGCCTCAATCCCCCGAGTGGCTGGGATTACAAGTGTGCGCCATGTCCAGCTAACTTTTATTTTTTGGTACTACTGAGCCACATCCCCAGCCCTTTCTAAAAATATTTTGTTTAGAGGCAGGGTCTTGCCTGAGTTACTTAGGGCTTTGCTTAGTTGCTGAGACTGGCTTTGAACTCATAATCATCCTGCCTCAGCCTCCCAAGCCACTGGGATTACAGGTTTGTACCACAACACCTGACCCGTTTAACTTTCTTAATATTAATCATTCTTTTATACCATCATTTCTAATGTCCATATAGGATTCCTTTATATAAAAAGAATTTCATTTCCCTTACCAATCAAATACTATTAAAGATTTAGGTGTTGTTCAAATTTTCCTCATATAAATCAAGTCTGGAATGATCCTTTAAACCAAATGTAAGCTCACACCCAAGAAGGTTTTTTAAAAATTCATTCTTAGAAATGGAGCAGTGATATGAGTACATAAACATTTTCTAAAATTTTATTATGTATTCAATGTAGTTCTATTTCATGTCAGATAATCCACTACAAATTTTTACTTCTATGAGACAGGTGTGGTTATTTTACTTTTATGAGACCTGTGTGTTTTTTTTTTCCCTTTTGCATTCTCTTACCATGTTTATTATAATACTTTGTTTTTATTGTCATGACATCAGTCTCAATATTGACAGATTTAGCTGCTTTAATTCTTGTATTTTATTTATCTTATTTATCTAAATGTTAATTTCTTTTCAAGCAAAAGCAGAGATTTAAATTATTCCAAAATCCTCTCCCCTGTGACAAGCACTTATATTAGTTTCCTATTGGTGCTGTAACAAGTGACCACAAACCTAATATCTTAAGACAACAAATATTTATTATCTTATACGTTTAGAAGTTAGAAGTCCAAAATCAGTCTCACTACATGAAAGTCAAGATTTCAGCTTTTTGAAACTTCGACGGAAGAATCCATTTCCTTGTTTTTTTCAGTTTCAGAGGCTGCCTGCATTCTTTGGTTTGCTACACATTCCTCACATCACTTCAACCTCTTGCTTCCACTGTTCCATCTCCTATTACTAATTCTGATCCTCCTTCCTTCTTCTTATACGAATCTATATGATTACGTTGAGCCCATCTGCATAATCCAGGATAAAATCCCTATTTCAATATCCTTAATTCAATCACATCTGGAAAGACCCTTCTCCCACATAAGGTAACATATTCACCAGTTTCAGAGATTAGGACATGGACATCTTTAAGAAATTGTTATCTGTCTACGATACTGCTATTCACAAGTTTTTAATAAATATATGTACATTACTAACTCATACATTTTACAATATAATATTGACATATGTATTATTTCATAACTTGCTTTTTGCATTTAACATAACAAATTGAACATTATTTATAATTCTTTGTCATTCATCATGCCTAGAGATTTTGTACTATTCCATTAGAGGTAGGGGCCCTAATTCTGCTAACAAATAAAAAAAAGTCCTTGAAAATTTAGGATGATTTCAACTTTTATCTATTAAAGTAAGTGCTGTGTTCTGGTCAAGATGTCCCTATTTTTCTTTTCTTTCCAAAATTCCATTGAAATGACACTAAAAATATATAAAAGGTATAAAATATAAAAACACTAAGTCATGAAGGGCAACAGACATTTGGATAAATATTTCAAAGACATATGTACAGGAAAAGATTCCAATGGGGTGGGACTGATTCTCTCTAGGAGAGTCCTGAGAGAACCTCCTTGCTCAGAAAGACATTGTGTCTGTGCTGGAAGAATTGGAGTGGAACAGCTGCACCAGACTGTACATAACTCCATCCTTCCCCTCAAGAGGGAGAGATTGGCAGCAGAGGCAGCCCCAGAGTCTCTCAAAAGACAATTTCTGATTTAAAAAAAAGCACACAAATACAATTTTTGTGAGTATATGCATATACAAAACCAAACCACTATTAGATACTGAGTAGGCTCAACATACAGCAGAATTCACAACTGAAGAAATGAGCAATAGTAGACAAATATGAAAAGAACTTAAAAATAAGTCTATTTAAAATGTTGAAAAGAGATTTTTTTTAAAGGACTGGAATACATAGGCAAGAGTAAAGACTATGAAAAATAAGGTATATTTGAAGAAGAATCCATGAGAAATTCTAAAAATGAAAAATATATGCATTTAAATAAAAACCTTAATAAATTGTTCATATATTTCACCAAATACAAAGCTGAAGAGTGAGTTGAATAACAAAATCAGATGGGGCTACATCTTATTCATCCTTGTAGTCAGTGTGTAACATAACAAGTTCAGTATCTATCAAGTATTCAGCAATTGCTTGTTAAGTTGAACTAGGTAAGTGATCTTTGAACATCCAGTCTCTGCCGCTTCTCCATGAAGACAGGTCTCAGGGGTCAGACTAGCATCAGGTGGAACTACATGAGGGCTGGGCTGAGCTGCGTCTGGCTCCTTATGGATGGAGTTGGCAATGAAGGCCCTCTAGACAAGAGGTGTTGGGGCTGCCATTCACCACAAGGGCCAGTTTGTTCCCTGGGAGAGGTGGAGACTGGCTTCACTCCATTTGTGCCTGGCTACTGTATTTCTGACCTGTGTCAGATAACAGTGAGACACTGTTACAGCAGTGAAAAAAGATTAAGACTGGGCATGGTGGTACACACCTGTAATCCCTGCTACTTGGGAGGCTGAAGCAGGAAGATAACAAGTTCAAGCCTCAGCAACTTAGTGAGATCCTCTCTCAATTTTTTTAGAAAAATAGAAAGGGCTGGGGATATATCTCAGTGGAAGAGCACCCCTGAGTTCAATTCATAGAACCAAAAAAAAAAAAAAAAAAAAAAACAGATTTTATTCAGTAGCCACTAAAAGTAAAGAACTGTGCTCCATTCCAATTTGTACAGAGGTGATTTGGGCATTTCAAAGGGAGAATATGGGGATGGGGCTAAGTAGAATCAGAGAAGTGAAAATTATAAAGGGTTAGTTAGTGTAAATATGACTGGGCCAGCTCTGTTAGCTGCAGTTGGCAAAGTTAGAATTCTGTCCTCCCACAGAGACTGAGGCCCTATCCTTCTCAGTTATTACATTTCAAAGGAATGGGACTCCAATCCTTTAGAAAGACATTTCTGTGTTGTAAAAGATACATATTCACAATTGTAATCCCTTTTAATTAAATGTTGTAAACAGGGAGGTCAGGGTTCTATAATCAGGCATTGGTTAAAACTAATTTACAAACAGCAAATTTTCCTGGCAACATTGAATTTTCTCAGGAAGTCATTTAAATGGAGGACTGGGGTCAATCTTTTGCAGCTAGGAGTCATGCTAGAGTTTGGTTAGGACACTTAGTACAAGGGTTTGGATGAAGTTGCTATGTGTCAAGAGTTCTGCAGTTCTCACCTGTTAGGAAATATGGGGATGTCAATGGCCATATTTATGTGAGAAGACATTATATAAATGGTTGATGTTAATAACTATGCCAAAGCTCGCTCTCTCCTTACTCCCACCTCCTAGGTTTTGCAACCCCCAATTCCATTCCAGAGAAAGGGGAGCAGTCCTATATGCAACCAGCTCTTCACACCTGCCCCCCACAATTGGACCTAGGGGTAGTCTCCCTCACTGGAAAGAATGATAAATGCCTTTTCTCCAGGACAGCAGCCTTCTTTGTCTTGCAGAAGGAAAGCAATGCAGGCTGTGCCCCACCCCAGAGCACCATGTTTCCTTCAGTCCCCACAGGCAGGGAAGTTTCTCTGAGCTGTGGTCCAAGCAGGTTGAAGTTTCAGAACAGAGCAACTTCTTAAACAGTGACCATCCTTGTGTCCTCTTTTTCTCCATCTTCCTTCTCTTCTATAGTTCAAGGGACGTGGACACTCAGAGGACAGAAATAGATCTGTGCATGCCAACTCAGATGCTCTCAAGAGGGGAGTTTGATGCAGGCTTCTTAGACTTTAGACTACATTTCCCAACTACCTTCCTAACAAGGCACCCTTAGAAGGGAAGTCATCTTCATTGACTGGGAATCCCTGAAGGGTAAATAAGGCAGGTGATTTCCTATAGGACATTGAGGTCTGCTTAAAGAGACTACCCATAAGCTCACAGAAAAGTCTCTTGTGGTTGAATGTCTACAAATAATGTATTATTGGTGTAGCCTAATCTCACTAATTCATAACCACCTGGGATCAGAATTTACTGAAGTATTTACTAAGGAAAAAAAACGATCAGTAATTCTGTGAACTCAGTATTCATTTGAAATTAGCTACCAAGGTGTTGACAAATAACTATCTTAAAAGCAGCAGTGTGGCATGGAAATATCACAAGACTAAGATAAAACTGGCCCGAGTTAGAGTTCTGAAATCATCAAATAGTATATGTGTGACCCTGGGCTCTTCTATCAATTTCTTGAAAATAGCTTCAAATGGTCTAGAAAGAGGTATTGAGTAACTCTTGCTCCAGGTCACAGAGCTAGTAAATGGCAAAGGTCAGCACTGTATAGATCCAGGGTTCTTAACCATTCAAATACACTGTACCTTCTTCATCCGATGCTTGGTTTATTCTAATGGAGTCTAGAACAAAAGTGTCTTAGGATTCCCTTTTCCTTTCCAACATTCCTTATGACTAGCCTAAAACCCTGTCTGCAGAGAATTATTTAAGACATTGCTGATTATTCATTGAGGGGGTAGAAAAATCCCCATTCAACAAGAAATCTCGCTGCCTGGAGATCCCCTGTAGGAAAGGAGGAGACTATTATGGGGTCCTTGCCTGAACCTGAAAGGTATTTATGGGCTAGACTAAGTCATTGGTATCAGAGAGTTTAGAGGCAGTAGTTCTTGGGGCTGGGAGAATTGACTTGAAACCCACATATGTCCGTTCAGCACAGCTATTTCCTTGGATACTTGTAGATGACTCATATGTGTATACAGAAGCTGGTGGAGAGAAAGGGCAGGAAATGGCTTCCGTAACCTCCCATCTTCTCTGAAAGAGGTCACTCCTGGGCCTCAACTAATTAAAGTGTATATATTCTGAAAGTTATCTCCCTGGGAAAGATCCCAATCATACATCAAAGAGGACTCTGGATGGCTTGTATATACAGGACGATGAGCCCATATCTAACTAACGACAAATCTGCATGCTCCAACTTGGTCAAAACTTCAATACTAGGTGAGAAATGACAGCCCACAGAATCTTTAAATGAACTCAGGCCTTCCTATTTTTCAAATAAATTCACTGAGATCAGAAGGATATTTGGTTTGATGTTCTAAAGGCTTACTAGTGGTTGTACATTGGAGCAATTTGTGCAAAATCCTCTTTCTTTTTTTAACAGACACCCACTTCCACACTTAACTATTTCTCCTAAGGGTGTTAATTCTGAATGGGTGCTGAAGGATGAAGAGTACCTGGATATCTTTTGGCCTTCAAAGGAATTGCTGTGGCCACAGAGAGACTATACTCTTTCCCTCACCATGAGTATATACTCTGCAAGTCACGTTTTTGTTATTTCTGGAAAACTTCGTGTGGCATTTGAGACACAGGGCTGTTTTCCATTTCTGTTATTGCATTCTGAGCAGCTCTGAACAAGTCAGTAATTCTGTCAGATTATTGTTCCTTCACTATTCCAAAAAGCATCACTAAACACTTCTGGAGGGCCAGAAATGATGGTGTTTGACTCTCCCCTGGGTGCAAGCCAGCAGATAAGGGCGGAAGCTTTAAGAGCAGCAGACTGGGAAGAATCAGTACAGAGTAAGAAGACTGGACAGAAGTGCACATTCTACACCTAGACAGCTGTCATGGGGCCCCAGTTATAGAACAAGGAAGCATCTAAAGAAATTTCAGCTTCACTTTCGTCCTCTCTCTAATGGCATTGGACTTGCTTCTCCACTCTGGCCATGAAGCCTTTCCTTGTATCTTCAGGAAATCAGAAAATTGAAGTGGGAACAGAGCACATCCAAGAGTGGACCCTTGGACTTCAAGCCCTTCTCATCTTAACTGGTTGTGTGACCTTGGGCATATTAGTTAAACCTCAGTTTACTGTTTCATCAAATGGTAATATTACAGTGCTACTTGGAGAATTGGTGGGGAGATTATAGCTGAGCATTTGAAAAACCCAGCACAGTGCCTAACACATATTTCGTACTAAAACAATTGGCAGTTTTACATTGATGATTGTTGACCCAAATGCTACAGCTTCTCCTCAGCAGGCTTCTCTCTACTGGAGCCCCCAGAAGAGCTAACATTGTCTGGGGACCCAGAAATTGCACCAATCCAAAAAGTCAGAGGAAGAAAAACTTGGCACCTTAATTTGCTTGCCTCCTTCCCATTCCCTTTCCCATAAGCATCACAGATTTATGGTCCAGGAGGTTGAATAATAAAATCCTTACAGTTTAGCATCCATGTAGGACCCCACTCCAAGGCCCTAGATCCTAAGTGGGATACTCTCCCACCTCACAACTACAACCCAGAACCCCTTCAGCTCAGGTTCTCCAGTTACTAATTTTCTCGTCACCGGAAATCCCGCCCTTAGCCCTTAGTTCTTGGAATGCTACTATAGGGGAGATCACAGAGACGCGAGGTGGAGGTGGGGGCTGCATCGCCCGGGCAACCGTGGAGTGCGCCTGCGCAGTGCTTTTCCCAAGCACACAGCTCTAATTAAGCTTCTGCACCGCGGCGGATTAGACTTGGGGGCCTAAAGAGGGGGTACACATCCTCCCGCCCTGTCCACTTCCCCAGCCAAAGGTTGTGGTGTTCTCTTCCTGAGGCTGACAAAAACCTGAGGAATGTCTTCCAACTCTGTCCCATCTGCTAGAAGGTGGCAGTTCGGGATAGCGTCTGGTAATTAAAAAAGGAAGGGAAGGGCAGAAAGCTTGCAGGTGCCAGGAGGTGAGAAAGCATAATTCTGCACTACTGGTAGGAATCACTTTCTCTCCCCCTGTCAGAGGTAACTTTCCACATAATACCCATCCCAGTGCCAGGGAAACCTCTCAGAAACTGTTAGCTGCCGGCTCTCTAGGGAAGGTTTGGGGTTAGCCGCGAGCTGGGTTAGAAGCTGTGAGAGGAATCAGGATGCAGAGAGCCAAAATGCTAACACTCACCTTAACAGCTTGGGTGCTGAAATAAACTGCGCTGGCGGAGGAGCCCTTACAGAGCTCCTTCAGATGAATCGTCTCGTCTGACTCCAGATCCAAGATCATCTGCCTTCAGGAAAGCCACTATTGATTCCCAAGAGTCACTTTCTGAAAATATGGAGCCTTATTACCTCTGCCACAGACTTGTCTTTACTACTCCCCGCTTGAACTCGACATTGTCTTTCTGAGCTACTTTCAAATCCCCTGAAGGCATATATACACACTGCCCCTTTCTTCACCAACAGTCCCTCCTTCTATCCCTCTTCCCAAACTTGGGTGTCATAATAGATTTCACCAACCTACATCTTGTCCCCAGTCCTCCAATACCACCTCATGCTTCCACCACTTCCCCTGGTCCCTCCTCCACTCATCCCATGCTTCATACTCCTGCACCTCCTCCAGCCCTTCACAGACCCCATTTCCTTCTTCAGTGCACAGCCCAGCACCTAAAGTTGGTAGTTATTCCTGTGAACTTCCATAGCACAATCCCACCAGATTTTCTTACCCGTATTATGCCACATGTCACAGAATAATATAATTGCTGTTTACTTCCATGGCTCTTCTACTTTAAGCTCTGGGGCCCAGCTGGGTCTTCTTTACCCTTATATTCTCAGCACATAGCCCTGTGCTCAGAGCATACAGGTGCTTAATAAATGTTTACAGAATAAATGAATGCATAATCAGGGTATCTAATTCATTATGCTTTTATTTTTCACTACACTCTGGAACAACAAAGTAAATACAGGTAAATGGCAGTCTTTTTAACACAACAGTAGACACAAAGAGAAGGCAACCACAGATCAGTGACTTTGTGTTTTTGTATTATTTGTGTTTGTATGTGTGTTAATATTTAACTTCTACACCTGATAATTTTACTGATTATTTCAAAGATGTAAACATTACCAATACATTTTACACAGCTGTCTGAACTTTTATACTGAAACAAGACAGAGAAGGCAAATGAACAATTCATAAACATTGATTATGAACCTAATTTAAGGGTATATTAGAAGGAAGGAAATACGATTAGAACTGGAACACAGAGAAGTAAGCACAATATGTACTCCCTACCCAACCCTCCCCAGCTCCTGATTTGGGGCCCCAATACCCATTTTCTAAAGGCCCCTTTAACTGATGCCACTCAACTGCAGTGATACATCTTTTACAAACTTCACATGGAGCCAAAGAAGAACATGGCAGTGGCCTCAGATCTGGCTCTGGCCTCTTCATCTTCCATGGCTTCTCTATATTGCTCAGGCCAGTCCTGTGGTCGCTTTCTGTAGAGCCTGGCCATGTACTCCAAAGCTTTCATTTTGGTGGTTTCAAGGTGAGCTCGAGGACCCCAAAGAAGCTCATATTCAACTGGATTAGAGTAGGACAGTGGCCTGCATTCCAGGTAGCGCTGTCTCATAAGCTTACAGGTGATGGCGTGCTTTCTCCCTACATCCACACTAAATCTTCGAAGTAAGTTCCAGACATTGGCCTCTTTGACACGGTTGCCCATCAGGAAGATCAAACCCAGGATTGGCATCACATACTCTTGAGTGGGTCTCCCCAAGCTCTCTAACATTACTTGCTCTTCTTCTGATTCTGGTTGCTGGACTAGGAGGTAGATGTGCTCACTGGTATCAACCTCAATCAGAGAGAACCCATAGAACAGATCAAGGATTAGAGTAGCTCGACTGAGGATGTTTGGGAACACATCCTCAAATTCTTTGCCAGTGTGAGCCAATAGCTCATCCTGATGTATAGGGAGCAACTCCTCAGTGACATTAATGGCCAACTGGACCAAATCATTTGCCTTATCATTCATAGTGTCCTCTGACCAGAACTCTAAGCCAGCAGCCTGGCTTCTCTCTTTGGCTTTGTCAGCTTCCAGGGCCTTGTTATATTCTTCTGGCCAGCTCCAGGGTTCTTCATCATGGGCCTCTGCCACAAACTTCAGGGCTTCCATCTTTGTGATCTCCCTGTGGGCCCTAGAGCCCCACAAGAACTCAAATTCAAGGGGATTAGTGCCATACACAGGCCAGTACTCCAAGAATCGCATGCGCACAAAGTCAGTAGTGAGGAGATTTCTTGTGTTCCCTAAGAGATTGTTGATCCTCTGAGGCTCATCCAACACATCAACTTTTAGCAACAGGTCCCAAATGGAGGCCTCTCTTGCCCGGTTGCCATTCAGGAGGATGTGGCCTAGGACAAGGGCCAGGAGACCTGCCTTTGGCACGTCCAGGGTCTCTGCTAGCCGATCAGTGGTCTGGGGACCAGGTTTGCTGATTAGGTTGTAAGTGTCAGCCTGGGGATCAAGAACTCTCAGGTTCAACCCAAAGACCCGATCCAGGTGAGCTGAGGCTCGTCTGAGTATCTCAGGGAACTGATCTGAGTATTCTCTGAGAAATTCCAGCATCTCTGACTGCTGGATAGACCCCTCGGTTTGGCTTTTCATTCGCATGAAATTCACCAAAGCTATCGACCTGTCTTCTAGAGGGTCGTGGACCCTGAGCGCCCCCAAACGTCGGGACTGCTCGTCGATGAGGACCTCGATGTCATTCGGGTCCTGGGCAGCTGGAGAAGCGCTGGCACCCTGAGGGTCCATAGGAACCTGAGAGCCCTGGAGGGTCTCAGGGACTAGCATGGAGGTGGGGGACGCGGAGGCGTTAGTAGCCTGCATTTCACCCCGGCCGTCGCTGTAATCTGCAGTGGTCTCCGCGCTGCCGTGGCGCGCATTCTGGCTTACCAGAGACATGGTTCCAGGAGACAGAAGCGGGAACTGGTAGGTCAGCGATCCGTCGGAGGGAGGACGATTCGGCACAAAACCGAAGCCCGAGACCCGAGAGCTGGGCGGACCAAAAGTGAGCGCTGGTAAGAAGGGCGATCTTTTTACACAAGCACTAGCCAGCAATGAGCGCAAGCCTAAGAGCGTTTAGCTTTGCCGCAGCCTACGCAGGCGCAGTCAGGCTCTGCGACGTGGTGGCCACGCCCCACTCACGGTCTTCCACTCCCGCCCCCAGCCACTACTGGGCAGGCGAGGCTAGTCCAAGCGGTTGCTGCTGGACTCGAACTTCATAGAGAAGAGAATGTTTAAAGGAGGAGTAAGGCTGGGGATATAACTCAGCAGTAAGAGCGCTTGCCTAGTATACATGAGACCCTGGGTTCCATCCCCAAAACTGAGGGCGGGGGAGAAAGGGGATACCAGATAAAGCAGAAGGGTCAAGGGGTAGGAGTTGTTTTAATGACATTGCACTTGAAGTTTTTCTGTAGGGTATAAAGCACCATGCTAGTTAGGTGAGCATTCAGAGAGGAGGAGAAGAATGTTAACAATGATAATCATTTTATCGATTCATCTACACACAGAAAAGATATTTCTTAAGCATGTGCCACATGCCAAGCACAGTGCTGGATGTTAGAGGTATGTTAGAGGTACATCAGAGGACAATGATAATCCTTTTCCATACGGAGGTTACTTTCAGGGATAGGTTCAAACAATGACAATAGTAATGAGCACTAACCCTTTATGAAGCATTTACTATGTGACAGGTGCTGTTCCTGGTACTTTGACTTTCCTCATTAAAATCCTTTCTTCTTAGTTATGATGTAGCTACTCTTAATAATCCTTACTTTACAGATGAGGAAATTGGGTCAAGATGGTAAATTTACCTGTTCAAAGTAAGGCAGCAAGAGAAAGGTATCAGGATTTGAACCCAGGTCTGTCAGAGTCTCAAGCATATGTACTTTCTCTCATGCCATCTGACTTTCAAGGGGTGTTTAGCCCTACTTGTTATAAATGGCTCATATAAAAGAGATGGAAATAGGTGCTATCATGTAAGGTCAACAAGCATACAGTTAAAACAGAAGGAACAAGCAATGAATTACAGCTTAGTCTGGGGTGTCTTGGATTGGGGGTGGTTGCCAAGAAAACCTCAAAGAGGAGTTGAGCTCTAAGTGATGAAAAGGATGCAGAGGGTTCATTGTTTATAAGGGTATTCTAGTCTTAGGGAGTATCAATAGGAAAGGCCCAGAAGTGTGAAAGTACAAAGTAAGTTTGCATAACAGCCAGTTATCCAGGGTGGCTAGAGCTAGTGTGGGTGGGAGATGATGATGAAGGTGGCTAGACAAGAAAGATTGGATTTCCTAGTCTTCATTTAGTAGGATATCAGAACTGGTTGGGGTCTGACAGGGTGGGAATGGCACAAGAATAGAGCTTGTTCCTTCAGGCAGTTGTTCATGTGTGTGTATGTATGCAAGTGCACATGTGCGTTTGGGGAGGCATGATCCAAACATTTTGGCCAGGAAGAGGGGTTGGATGCTTTATTTTCTTAGAGTACTAGCAAAATGGTTGGGCTAAAACAGATGTAATCCAACACTCAACTATCAAGGAATGCAGGAGAGCATTAGGGAGAGGAAAAAATTTATTCAAGATTGCCATCTGCAGCCACAATGGAAATCATTCCTTAAATTCTTGACGGGGGACAGACACACACTTGGGACACTTTCTAGATACCAGTTACTTTCTACAATAACAAAGGAGGAAGTTTGGGAATGTGGATTTGGCTAAACTGGACTAAAGAGATGTATGTAATTTTACAAACAAATATGTACACTCTACAAAGTAGAAATGTGTGGTTTGTGTGCTAATCATTCCTTGAGACAACATTGTGAAAAGCAGCACCCTCTTCTAAGCTGCTGCAAAGTTATGATTGAGGTTAGATCTGATAGTCTTTTACTCCAGTCTTTTCTCATCTCCACAAGGGCTCCATGCTCCTTGTCCTAGACAGATGCTTCTCAGGGGAAAACTCAGAGAGGATTTTTATTCTTGTGAGCTGAGACCCAGCTCTCAGACTTCCCTCCCCCACCTAATAAAGAACAACAACATTGAATGGAGGCATCTTACCTCTAATATGACATCCTAATATTATTCGATAGTATTCAATTCCTTAACAAATTCGTCCCTGTTTCTCTGTCTTCATCTTTATCCCTAAGCACATCCTTCCATGAAATCAATTCTCTGACCACACTGAGCCACACTTCTGGCCTCAGTCATTTCTATTCTACAGGTCTCCAAACCATTCTATTTATTGTTAAATAAACAACAAAGGATCTGAACCTGTGAATGACATTTACCATATTTTCCACACTGTTTAAAGGTGAATATAAAACAATGGTTTCAGTCAGGGGCAGTGACACAAGCCTGTAATCCCAGTGACTTGGGTGACTGAGGCAGGATGATCCCAAGTACAAGGCCAGCCTTAGCAATTTAGTGAGGCCCTAAGCAACTTAGTTTGACCTTGTCTCAATACAAAAAATATAAAGGGTTGGGGAATGTAGCTTCGTGGTAAAGCTCCCCTGGGTTCAATCCCCAATACTTCCCCCCAAAAAAGATGATTTCAGACTCTCCATTCTGAACTTGTTTTGATAATTTCTGACCTTCTATACTTTTAAAACATGTGAATATTTTTCACAATAATTGATTAGCCCAATTCAATGTCAGTATAATTCTAATAAAGTATTTTTACTTTATTTTTTGAAAACATGCACAGTGAAGTGCATAAACCATGAATGTAGAGCTTGATCAGTTCTGACACATTTAATGTACCATCTAACTATAGTGCCAGCATTTCAGAAATCTCCATGGCACTTTCTCCTTCCCTCATATTTTTCCTGAGAGGAAAGCCTGAAACTGACTTTCAGCATCACAGATTAGTTTCACCTGTTTCCAAAATTTTAATATTAATAGAATTATACAGTAAGTACTTATTTGTATCTTTCTTTTTCTAATCCTCACTATTTTGTGTTATTTATTCATGTTGTCTATAGCGATATTATGTACTATTCCATTGATATACATCTACCTAGTTTATAGTCTGTGACTATTATAAATAATGCTGCTATGAACTTTTGAATATATCTTTTGGTTCACACATATATTTACATTGGAAATAAGTCTTCAAGTGGAATGGTTGGATCATAAATATATATATTTTAGTTTTCATAGATATTCCCAGAGAGTTTTATGAAATCCTTATACCAATTTACACTCCGGCCAGTATTGTATGAGAGTTTCCATTTCTTTATATTCTTATCCACACTTATTACTATTCTGCTTAAGTGTAGGCACTTTAGTGGGTGTGCTATGGTACAACATTGGTGGTTTATTTTTCTTTACTCATACTTAACATTTTGTTTTTTATCACTTTCAAACAAGACTGGTCACTCATTTTCCTGGGACCATGAATATTAAAGATAAAAAATTAAGAAGAACGAAAAGTGAGAAGAAGTGATAACTGGTAGACACTTAAAAGGGAAAGAGATGGAAGCAATATTCAAAACCAACATTTGAATTAAAATACTATGGTAATATTAGCACATTTGATGCAAGAACAAAGGCACTAGAAATCCTACTTGACCTTAAATTCTTCACTGAATAGTATAATCATTAATGTCCTAGACTTATTAAGGAAATGTAACTTCTACTTAAGAAAGCAGATAAGTGTCTGTTTTATAACTTTGATTTCATAAAATACATAACATTTTTACAAGGAATTGATACTCAAAGGAATACTATAGTTACATGGAAAATTCTCATGGTAGTTATAATCCCAGTTTTTATGATATTTATTTCTTTATATCTAAAATTATAATAATTGATTAGACTTAATTCATTTTTAAGCAATAATCCTTTATTCAGGCTGAAATAAGAACACCTGATTATTATTAAATTGGAATATACATGAACATGTCAAAAAACTTGTTAGAAAATCCATGTGCCTACCAAGAAGATATATTTCCTGTTAGCATTTTGGAATAGATTCTTCTAATCTTTTCCCAAACTTTTGTAAGAAAAATGCATAAACTATAAATGTACAGATAAATGAATTTTCACAAATTGGACATATTTGTATAAACAAGAGCTAGCAAACAAACTGAATACTATGAAATCCCCTTTTCACTTCCTTCCAATTGTTGGAATCCCCTGTGACCCAAGAGTAGAAAGTATTAACATCATAGATTCATTTTACCTTTTTTTGAGCTCTATATATTGTAATGATGCAGAATATTTTTTTCATTTCTATTTTCTTTCATTCAGTTCTCTGTGTGACTCATTAACATTGTTGCTCATAGCTGTCGATCTTCCATTTTCCTTGCTCTATATTACTCTATCATGTGGCCACATTATCAGAATGTCTTTTTTATCCATTCTATTGTTGGTGGACATTTGGGCAATTTCTAGATTTTTGAATAAATAGTGCTGCTATGAACATTATAGTACATTTCTTTTCATGAACTTTTGCAAGCACTTCCATTCATCCATGTAGGATGGTGGTACTCACCCAGGAATATGATTGTTGGATAATAGGATCATAGATTCTGCATACTTACAGCTACTATCAAAGTTTTTACAGAAGTGGTTATACCAATTTATACTCCCACTAGCAGAGTGTTTTGGTTTCTCCACATTTTAAGCAACAGTTGGTATTTTCTTTGTTTTCCTTTATAACTGTTTTGGTAGGTGATGTAATATTGCGGTTCTAATTTACTTTTCACTAATGATAAATGAATTGAGCTTCTTTTCATGTGTTTATCTTCCATTTGGATATATTCTTATGTGAAGAATATGTTCAAGCATGTTGCCCATTTTTTTCTACTAGGCTATCGGTTTTTTCTTGCTGACTGATACAGTTTTTATATTTTATGGATACAAGTCTTTTGTGAAATGTGTGTATAGCCAATGTCTTCTCTTACAGATAGGCTGCCTTTTCACTATTTTAATGTTCAATGAACCGAAATTCTTACTCATTATATAGTCCAATTTATAAATTAAATCCCTTTATGGTTAATGATTCAGGGACCATGTTTAAGGATTCTTTGCCTATTCCAAGGCCACTATGAGATGTTTCTATGCTTTGTTTTACCTTTCATTTTGAGGTAAAGGGTCAAGATTTGTTTCTTTTTTACCATATAGTAAATGATAAAATGCCATGCCAATCTTCAACTGATCAAGCACCATTATTGCAAACATTCACCCTGGGGCTGGGTTTGGGGCTCAGTGGTAGAGTGCTTGCCTAGTATGTGTGAGGCACTGGGTTCGATTCTCAGCACCACATAAAAATAAATAAAGGTTCATCAACAACTAATAAAAATAAAAAAGAAAACATTCACCTTTTCATCATAGCACTACAGTGTCACAGTTCTCATAAATGTGATAAAAATGTGTAGGTTTATTTCTATATAATCACTGTTGTTCTATCAGTCAGGCTGTAATTCTCACAATAACACTCTGTCCTCATTGTTTAAATTTTAAAATAGGTGGTAATATATGATGATATTAGTCTTCCAGTCCTATTCTTTTTCAAGATAGCCTTGACTATTCATGTACCATTGCATTTCTACATAATTTTTAGAATTATATTCCCAATGTTCATACAAAAGTCTTGGTGTGATTTTTCAATTTAAAAAGAATAATTATATTTAAAATATTGAGTCTTCCAGTTCATTAATATGGTCAGTCACTCATTCATCTTGTTCTTTAATCTTTCTCAATAATGGATTATTTTATTTCCATTTTGTTTTATTTTATTTTATTATTTTATTTTATTTTATTTTGATTCATTGTACACAAATAGGGTACAACTTTCATTTCTCCAGTACAAAGAAGAGTCAAACCACTTGTACATCGGGTAATGATGTTTGTCTCATTCTATTATCTTTCCTTCCCCTCTCAATAATGCTTTTGGATGTAAATGCTGTCCCACCACGGAGTACCAAAAATATCCTTGTAATTGAACAAGGATAATACGCCTCATGGAGAATGGTCTGAGTAAGAAGGTATAAGAAGGACTTGGTTGTAGGATTTGTGCTGATTTACATGATTTGGGGAAGAATCTAAAGGAAGTTAAGTGTTCAGTCTAGATTGGATACTGTCAGAAAGTAACAATAACACTGTTTGGGTTCCTTAATAAATCTTATCTAGAAGGATGGAAGCCTTGAATTGGGCTAAGAATATAATTGGTAAAAAAGTGGCAGTCACTCATATTGGTCAGAATAGGGGAATGTCTTGTCATTTTTGTGGCTTCGACAATCTTCATGTGGTTTTTTGTGTTCAGTTTTGATTTTGAACTGGTTATGTTATTGTCATGTCAACAAGGGTTACAGAATAGTCTTGTCTGAAGTTGATTATCTCTAAAATTGTTCATGTTCAACAGGAAAACACCAGGGCCTATCTGATAGTAAACCAGGCCAGTCTTTGAATGTTAGGGGCAACTTTTTAATTTTTACTTTTTTGGTATCCCCTTTCATCCAAGGGCAGACAAGCTCAAGTGACAGGAAATTAATCCATGACAATTTCCTTTCAACATTGCTGAGATTTAGCTGGTCAGAGGTTAGAGACTATAGTTTAAAGATAGACTCAAGTTAGTCTGTCCCATTTGTTTCAGTGTGAGTTAAATCCTCTGATGTGACAAGAGTTGAGCAATAGCATTTAAGTATCTGGACAGGATCTGTGAGTTAATTGTAACACATACAAAAAATCATTAGGAATAAATTGATTATTGGTTATTAAACAATTATTGAATTCAGGGTCCTATATTATAAAATCTAGACAATAAACCTACCTGGGTGTATATAGGGAGCCAGGTGATCATGTCGTACTTGTCTTATAGTATGTAGGAGCAGCAAGAAGTATTTGCATATATCTCGATGTCTGTCTATCTGTATATATCATCAGGGTCAGGTGAAAGATGTTATATCTAGCAAGCAGTTAAATTCAGAGTAACTAAGGTTTGGGAAAAACATACAGAAGAATTTTGACTTTCCTTAAATGACAGAAGGAGATTATAAGGGGCCAAATACAAAAGGATGAAGATAAAGAAAAGTAAGATTAGTAGTGAAGCAAATATTCAGAAGACTTTTGAAAAATGAGCCCTATTGCATTGTCTTAGGTGGAAACTGTTCATTTCTGAAGGCAGAAGCTTAGTCCAGTTTTGAGTGGAACATGTCCACTTCTTTAGTCACAGGCTTCTGAAGGCTTTCTAAGAATCCTCAGTTTAAGATTTCAGTAGTAAGGAGGAAGTGATATACATCTTTCAAGTTGAGAAACATGAATAAAAGTATCAATACCTTAGACTTTTATTGTTATGTAACTTGTTATCAGTACCTGATAAAGTCTTTTCCAGCTAGATTCAAACTCAGTTTTTCTCTGATTTCTATTTAAACAGAGCAAATCTTCAGGTCATAGATTACGCAGTTTCTATTTTGAGAGAATTTGAAAATGTACCTCATACCTATTGGTGTTAAACCTGGAAGTATTGTATGAGTATTTAATCACATAAACCTGTAATAGGGTAGAAACTTAGATTGGATGTGAAATTCTCAAATGCATGTGACAATCTGTTATTAACTCAGTAAGAGATAACCTGGTCCTAAAGATGTTCAATCTCATTTTCATGAGGCTAATAGCAATATTTTGGCCTTCAAAGTTTGAAGGTTTCTGAGAGCTTTGCCAATTTTAGTTTTAGAATTCCAATAGTTCTCTCTACTTTTCCTGAAGACCATGGAAGTTTCCCAATAAAAATTAGAAATTTAGCATCGATCAAAATACCAATAAAATATTTTGTCATTAGAGATAAAGAAATGGGAATTCTCCAAGTTGGAAAAATGAAAGCAAGCCTTTCTTTTTTGTGTGTGTGACAAGGATCTGGTAAGGAAAAGCTTCATCCACCTTGATAATAAACAAAAAATAACAGAAGAATACTTAGAACCCATTTCAGGACACACTTGTGTAAAGTCAATTTGGAGGTATTCATAGAGCCACAAAATTTCTGGAAACTGTCCACATTATTGTGCACAATTTTACTAGGATTTAGTTGTTAGCAGGTTAAAGATGTTTTGGAAACATCTTGGCAATACATTTAAAATTAACCCACCAGTTATAGTTTAATGTGGTGGCGTTTTTATCTCTGCTATTGTGGGTATTATCATGAAGATATTTTGCCAAACTCAATTTTAAATGTTGTAGTCCTACCAGTTAACCTTTCTGAACACATACAATATTATCTTAATTCCTCTTTCCCTTTTTAGAATCAAAGGCTTAAAACAATTAATAGAAACTTCTTTGAATTCTGTTTGAACTCTTCCAAGGATTTGAATTTCTGGGTCTTTGGAATGATCTTTTATTCCTACTAAGCTATTTCCTTGGGCAAAGGCGAGGAATCTAAAAGTTCTCTCATTTGTCATCCATTTTGTAAAACAGGGACTCCAGCTGAAAATGGGAAACCCTTTTGTTTCCAAAGCATTCTGAAGCCACACACTACCATAAATGCATATATTTGCAATTAATATATTGTTTATGTTTTGTCAAGGGTGGTCAGTTAATATATATGTTGACATCTATCTACATATATATCTGGATATATATATCCAGGTATATGCACAATTTAGTTTCTATGCTAAGCTCATGTTTTGAGGGTTGTTTATGATAACATATCTTTTTGACAATTTTAGTTTTACTTTTTATTTATGAACCATAAACAAATTAGAGTGATTTAGGGAAGTCTGTAGAAGATCTGTGTAGGATATGGCTCATAACAGAGGAAAAAATCAAAGGGTATTTCTTTGTCAGGTAGGAGAATGTATGTGGGTGGGTGTTAAATGTTGCAGCAATGGACAGTGACTGTGGAGGAGAAAGCAGAGTAATATGTTAGGTTCATAGCTGAAAATTGTTGAACTTTTAGTTTGTTTCTGAAATAATTTACAAGGCATAAGAAACCATTAAGTTTAGTAGAGACTTGAGACCTAAATTAATTGAACTTTTTATATAATTTGCTCTTTTTATAGCTTTTAGACAAGGTGAATATGTCTGGTATACTAAATCTAATGAAAAGCTAAAATAAGCTAATAGACCTCTAATGATTTCCATGTAATAGACCTTAATACCTATTCAGATCCATTATGGAAAAAAAAGTGGAGAAAAGTTTATAAATCTAGAACACTAACAACGTTGTTTGGGTAGAAAGTTTTTGTATCAATCTTTGTACTTAAGTAGAAATATGTTTTGTATAACTTAAAAAATTCAGTCTTTAGGACTGGGATTGTGGCTCAGTGGTGAAACGCTTGCCTAGCATGCATGATGCACTGAGTTCGAGCCTCAGCACCACATTTAAAAAAAAAAAAACACCTAAAGTTAAAAAAAAGCTGAAATTTTTAAAAAATATTCAGTCTTCAAAAGATAATTATATTAGCTTTGGTTAATTATGTATAATTAACCCAGGAAGTTATATTCTCTTTAATTGTCATGTTTTTTATATTAAGTTTTATAAATAGAATCTATCAGGACTATTTTATTTAAAATGTGGACATTTTTGAACACATAATTATTTTTATTATTCTTTCCTTTGGAAGTTAAAGAAACAAAAGTTTTATGTTACCTAAAGTCCATGTTTAGGAAATAAAATATATATTAATGATTTTATTATTCTGAATTTAAAGCTGAATTGGGGAATGGCAAAATTGAGACATATTTAAGAAAAGGTCAAAAAGCACTAGGAGAATAATTTGCTGACCAAAAATTCTACAACTCTGAATATACAATGATGTAGTCATCTCACATTTAAAGATTCAAATTCTAACATTACTGTTAATAGTACATTAGTCATGTAATAATTCACAATAGAAGATTTAATAATACGCTTTTGTACTTATGCATTTAAGAATGCACAGATAACAAATAAGAAGTAATTATATAAAGTTTTAACTAGACTTTAAAATATTAACTAAAGTTTATAAATATATAATATTTATAAAGTTTATAATAACTAAATAGTATTAACTAAAATATTATTAACTAAAGTATTAAATAAAAGAATGTAATGTTGACCCTCCTATTCGTGGATTCAACAAAAGATGAATCAAAAAAAATTTTTAAATATTGTGCCTATGCTGAACACATACAGATGCATTTGGTTATCATTCTCTAAATAATACAGTATTTACATCCTGTTAGGTATTATAAGTAAACTAGAGATGATTCAAAGTCTTCAGGACAATGTGTGTAGGTTATATACAAATACTATGCCACTTTATAGAAGGGACTTGAGCATCTGCAGATTTTGGTATCTGTGAGACCCAGGAAACAATTCCACCAAGTACCAAGGGATGTCTGCAAATCATATTGTTTATCGTTTGATTGAACTATTACAACCTTAAAAAGCAGAAATCATATTGATTATTTTGTATATGTTTTATTTCTCTGAAATTATTGTACCTGGTGTGATTAACTACTTGTGTTAATTATTAACTTTAATAAAGTAACCAACTTTTATTTTCTCTAGATGCAAGAGAAAACTAGAGGACAGCAAGTCAAAACTGTTTCTCTTTTCTATGTGCACAATTCTATATTATTTTAACAAATAAGATGAAGCAAAAATAAACATAATAATCCAAGAGCATTTGGAAAGTTTGTTAATCTATTGAAATAAAAGTATTAAAACTATGTTTAAAAAACAGTATTTTCTATCTTCAATTTTAAGTTACTTTTCAAGCAATTGAAGATTTTAATACTTTACTTAGATCTATGGTCTTAAAGTTAATAAAGGATTTGAAAATGATAATTTAGCTAATATATTAAATCTTTATGACTTGCATGATTAAAATTTTTAATAAAATTATACCACTTTAAAAGACATCTATTGTATCATTCTATGAGGTTGATGCAATTTTATACATATACTTTTTTATTTACAAAGTGTGAACAGAGTGAAAAATTTTTTAACTCATAAATTACTATATGAAATTTGGGAAGTTCGACTCAATAGAAATTTAATTCTGGTATTGAACAAACCAAAATATTGTGTAAACATTATTCTTATAGGGTAAACTAATTTCTAAAGACTGAATCATGAGCCAGGTGCAGTGGCGCATGCCTGTAATCCCAGCTGCTCAGGAGGCTGAGGCAGGAGGATCGTGAGTTCAAAGCCAGCCTCAGTAAAAGTGAGGTGCTAAGCAACTCAGTGAGACCTTGTCTCTAAATGAAATACAATATAGGGCTGGGGATATGGCTCAGTGGTTGAGTGCCCCTGAGTTCTATCCCTGGTACAAAAAAAAACCCAAAAAACGGAATCATGATAAAATTCTCCTCTTATCTTGAAATTAAAGCCTTTCTTATTATCTCACAACTGTCATTACAAAGATTATTATGAAAATATATTTTAGTGTCCCCCCCAAAATATAGTTTAATAATTTCTTTCTTTCAATTTCAACTGTATCTGGACCAGACATTCTTAGACTGTATATATAACAGATGAATAATTTCTTGATCATTACATCTTGAAAGTTTCTCAAGAGAGGGGAAAAGAGAGTAAGTGGGTAAAACAGGGAGCTGGCTTTAGATAAATATGCAATTATCACTGCAAGAACTTATACTCTGCAAGGAGAAGTAAGTTTAGATATTGAGAAATGGATTTTGCCATATATGCATACAAAATAAAATGGCATAGAGCTGATTTGAAATATGTTTGGATAATTTTATCAAGCTGTATGACCACAAGTTCAGCATTTATTAACCCCTGTTGTACAGGGACAAAGGAGAGAACTTCCAGGTTAAACAAAGTTACATCACTTTTGACAAAGTAATCTACTTGAGAGTTTCCTCAATTTTTGTCTTAGGTACCTTTCAAATAAACAATTTTGTTCATGCCAAAATGTCCCAAAATTGTCACAATTCCAAATTGTCCTTAATGAAATTGGACCAGTTATAGAGAAAAGAGTACAAGTTAGAAGGATAGTGAGAAAACATGAAAAAAGCAGGTATGTAGCCTGGAGGATTTGTAGTTTTAGATCAAAAGAATGCCAAGAAAATTATCTTAAGAGTATGTCCAGGGTTGGTGATATAGCTCAGTTGGTAGAGTGCTTGCCTTGTAAGCACAAGGCCCTGGGTTCAATCCCCAGCACTGCAAAAAAAGAAAAAGAAAAGTATATTCAAAAGCAAATCATCACTGTTTGAGGCAAAACTCCTGAATCTAAGCAAATGAAACCAAGCAAACATAATCTTAGGGACACACATGAAAAAGACTTAAAAAAAAGCCTTAGCTTTTTTTGAAACGGTGACTTGGGGGAAATTTTATTGAAAGAATAACAGTTTGAGAAGAAATCTTCTGAACTTTTCAGCTCTAGGGAATGGCTTGAGAACAAATTTATTTAACCTATGTCCATCTGTTCCCTATACACACTTTTATATAAAGCAGCATTCAATACATTAGAGGATCAGCAGATTGTAGGGGCAGATGTTAAAAGTGATCAGATTTTTACACTTAATCCCAAGGGATTTTATTCCTAGGTACACTAAATAAACCCAACACTGAAAGGCTAATAAAACACCAAAGCTCAATTCAGTTTGAGCTTACCTCTAGCTAAGGGAAGATGGTGAATTTGAACAGATAGGGACACAAAAGGTCTCTGATGAACAAGCTATTATTGAGTTAAGAGTTTTGGTTCAAATCAGTGAGAATTTCAGCTGAATCTTGGTGAAACCTCCATTTCAGTCAATGCCTTCCAGACAAAGACCACTGCACCCCTCTATTTAAACAAGTTTGGTTTACCACTATTTGTAGCAAGGTAAAATTCACATTATGGGGAAATGTGTCTAGGTACAAACCTATTTGTGTTTAACCTACTTGGAGTTCATTGAGTTTCTTGGATATATAGATTATGGTTTGGAACAAATTTGTGGAGTTTTCAGTTTTTCTTTAAATATTTTTCTCTGTACCTTTCCCTTTTTCTTCTCCTTCGAGTACTCTCATTATATGTTTATTGATAAACTTAATGGTGTTCCATAAGTCTCTGAGTATCTGTTCATTTTTCTTCATTTTTTAACCCTATCTTCAGATTGGATACTCTCTATTGATCTGTCTTTAAATTCACTGATTTTTTTCTTCTGTTGGAAATCTGCTACTGAACCCTCCAGTGAATTTTTCATTTTAATAATTAGATTTTTCATATTTAGATGTTCATTCACTTTTTTTCATAATTCTTATCTCTTTACAGTATCCACTCTGACTTAAAGTTGTTGTCATGGTTTCTTTAATTTTTTAAACATCATTTCCTTTTCATCTGTGACATATTTTATAAGTGCTTTGACATTTTTTGTCTGCTTAATCTAACATCTATGCCCCAACCATGACAGTTTTTATCATCTTTAGTTTTTCTTCTAAATATTTCACATTTTCTTTGTATGTCTTGCAATTTTTTATTGAAAACTGAACATTTAGATAAACTACTGCTGACTTTTTATGTTTATTTATTTTTGAATTGATTCAATGCCTTTCCTGGTGAAATTCATTAAGTCTGTTGCTTCCATGGTGTGTGACCTTGGATGCTCCTCTCAGTTTTTCCTCTTCTCTTTATTTTAAATCTTGGTTCCTAGGGATCCCCCTGAGCCAGCATACCTTAGTGGTTGATCAGTAATGGGCCAGAGGTTGTGCTTAAAATCTTGAACCAATGTAGCTCTGCATCTTTACCATTGGACTCATAAATGGTTTTGGAAATCTTTCAAATATAGAGAGTTTTCAAGTCTGATAGCATACTTTCTCTGCCCAATGGTGTTGAGAGGATAGAACTTCAAGGTGGCAGAGTCTGAATGTATCTATGTGCTCTGTGTCAAAAAATGAGAAGAAAATGCAGCAAGTTAAAGATGATAGTTATTACTGGCGAGTGTATGAATGGGAAGTTAAGTTCCACAAAAGTTCTCATTCCAGTTCCTCAGGATTCTTCAACATTGCTTTGAACTGAAACACCTACCCATAGTCTTATCTATCCTCTTTTTGTCTGATCACCTTCCTCTGTCCACTCCCATCTATCAATTGCCAGAACCATGTCACTGGTAACCCAAAATTTGTGTTGCTGCCATATCACTACAGGCAACGACTGCATAAGGGGAGAAATGCAGGCCACCAGGACAGGTTTCATGGGCATGTGACTAGAGCAATGGCATAGGGCTATACCCACAAAAGTGGGCTTCATGATTGCAATATAATATTTCTTTGCCATATTTTTTCTTCTTTTTCTTTTTTTATTTTTTCTAAGACATTGGTTTTTACTTTAATTTTAGATATAATTTTTTTCTATTTTTAATTTATTTTAGTGTGCACATAAAAACATAAAAAATATACATAGTAATGGGGTACCATATAATGTTTGATACATACATCCATTGTGTAATGTTCAAATCAAGTTATACATATATATTTCCTCAAATATTTATTATTTCTTTATAGTGAAAACATTCAAAATCCTTTCTACTACATTTTGAAATGTATAGTACATTGTTGTTATCTATATTTGCCCTATTGTGCAAAATCATACCAGAGCTTCATTCTCCAAACTGTAATTTAGAACCTACTCAACCTTTCCTCATACCTCCCCACATCAAGCATTATTTTTACTGTGACTTAAGAAATGTACACAATTCTATTGATTGGTCTCATTCATATTTAATAATTCAAAAATGGAAAGATAGAACTACCTATTAAGTTCACTATGCTGCTCAACTCTGTTTACTTTCCTACTTGCTATAATTCTTCTCTTTCCTCATACCTCTATTGCACCCTCCTTCCACTTGTTCACAAGTAGCTCATGATGTCACCTTATTTATCATTTAGAAAATATTCACAATCAGATGGAAATCTATTGTCTCCCATTCAACAAGGCTACCAACTTTCTGATACCAGTACACATACTGACTTCCTTACTATTATAACAGATGCCATGGTCCTGTTCATATTAAAAGCTGACATTGACACATATGCTGTGAACAGAATTCCTTCCATCTCTTTCCTAAAAATTATTTTAACATTTGCACCATAGTCCAAAGGGGGGATTATGCAATTTAACTATCTGATAGATTGATTCTGAATTTCATCACTATAAATAGAAAAACAATAAACATTCTGTTCATGTTTTCTTGTGTGCAGATGCCATTTTATATGCATAATTTCCAAGTATAGAATTCATAGGTCAAGAAGCATTCATATTTTCTTTTTTTTATAGTTGTTTATCATTTTCCCAACCTATTAGTTTTTGCTTTTTTAGGGATTATGCTTTTCCATGTTAAACTTAGAATAAGCTTGTCAATGCCTTAAAAAATTTGCTCAGATCCTGATAGGAATTGTATTAACCTATAGATAATTTGAGAAGAATTAACATCTTTACTATGACCCTTCCAATCTATTGATACAGTGTGTCACCATATGTCTTCTAAGTAACAAAGCAATAAAGTCCTGTATATGTATGATTAGATTCATGCTAGAGTATTTAATGGTTATTTTGAGCAATTATAAATACCATTATATTTTTAATTTCAATGTCCATGTTTAATGATATTGTATAGAAATGCAATTGATTTTATACATTTATCTTTTATATTGTGCATATTGCTAAACTCAATAATTAGGTCTAGGAGATTGTTTTTGTAGATTCTTTTAAGATTCTCTATGTAGACAGAATGTTATTTGCAAAAAAATATTTCTTCATTTTCACTGTGTTTCCTCATTTCTTTTACTAGTTTTATTACTCTTGTAACATTTTTACTATTATGTTGAAAAAGATTGGTGATACTGAACATTCTTTCCTTGTTCCCAGTCTTAGGGGAAAATACTCAGTGTTTCACTATTAAGTATAATGTTAGCTTGTAGGTCTTTATTAAGGAAATTTCTCTCCCAAACTGTTTTCATGAGAGTTTATGGATTTTTATCAAATGTTTTTATTGCATCATTTGATGTAATCATATGATTTTTCTTCTTTACTCTGATGATATGGTAGATTATATTTTTATCCAGTGTTGAACTAGCCTAAAATATCTACATAATTCTCATTTGGTCATCATATCTAATTATTTTTATACTTTAGTGGATTTAATTTGCTAATATTTTCTTGACTATTTTTCCATTTTAGTTTCTGAGAGATATTTGTCTATAGATTTCTTTAACTCTTTGTCAGGTTTCAGTATTAGGGCCTCACAAAATTAAATGGAAATTGTTTCTTCATATTCAATTTTCTGGAGGACTGTATAATATTTGTGGCAATTCTTCTTTGAATGTTTGAGGAAATTCTATGGTGAAGCCATCTAGGTCTGGAGTTCTCTTTGGGGGCAGCACTTTAATTACAAATTTATTTACTGTAATGATTATAAGATTATTCCAGTTACCTATTTTACCATAGTTGAATTTTGATATATTGTGATTTTTGAGAAATTGGTCTCTGTTTTCTAAGTTGTCAAATTTATGAGTGTAAACTTGTTCATTGTTTCCCTTTATTATCTTTTTAATAGACACAAGATCTGTAATGCTATCCTTGCCTTCCTTTCTGATATTGATGGTTCGTGTATCTCTCTTTTTATATTTGTCAGCCTTGATATATGTATCTTAAAGAACAAGCTCTTTATTGCATTGAGATTTCTCTATTTTTTCATATTTTCAAATTCATAGATTTCTGCTCTTATTTTTATTATTTGCTAACTTCTATTTGCCCTAAATCCATTTTTCTCTTCTTTTTATAATTTCTTGAATTGGGAACTTAGATTATTGAATCTTTCTTCTTCTGATATAAGCATTTTGCACCATAAGTTTCCCTGTAAGCATTGCCTTATTTGTGCCACACAAATTTAAAATATTGTATTTTCATTTTCATTCACTTCTACATATTTTTTAAATTTCTTTGAGACTTCTTGTTTGACTCATGGATTATTTCAAAGAGTGTTTTAATTTTCAAATATTTGGATATTTTCCTCTTTTAAAACATTATTTGCTTTTGTTTAATACCATTATGTTTGGGAAAACTGTGTGATTTTGATTCTCTTAAAATTGCTAAAGTATTTTAATGGTCTAAATTATGACTTATCAAGGTAAATTTTCCATGAATTCTCGAGGAGAATAAGTGTTCTGCTGCTGTTGGCTGAATTGTTCTATAAAAGTCAATTATATCCTGCTGGTTGTTGATATTGTTGAGTTTGATGATATTGTTGATCCTTACTGATTTTCTGTCTAGTAGCTGTTCCATCAATTGCTAAGAGCAGTGTTAAAATCCATAATTATGTTTATAGAATTTTTCAATTCCAACAGTTTTTTGCTTCACATATTGTGCAGATATTTGGTGCACAGATATTTAAGATTCCTATGTCTTCTTAGTTGATTGACCATTTTTCCTTATGGAATATTCCTCTGTGTCCTTGGCAAGTTTCTTTGCTCTGATGGCTACTTTATCTGGTTGATATTGTTACTCTGCTTTCTTTTTATCAGTGTTTCCATGGTATATCTTTTTACATCTGTCTACCTCCAATCTGGCTATAACATTATATCAGAAGTGAGTTTCTGGTAGACAGTGTACAGTGAGGAGAAGACTTGGTGTAGGTAAAGGAAATGTAGGCAAAGCCATAGGGATTCCCAAAAGTGAAGAAATAGAGCAGAGAATTTAAGGAGATCAAGGCAACTAGAGTTCACAAGACAGTGTAAAGGAGAGGAGAGAACAAGCTGGAGGGAGAGACAGACAGACATAGAAAGTTCCACTCAAATATGCTAATGATTACTGATAGATACTTGAATGTGAGAAAAAGTACAAGAAGTAGGAGAAAGAACCACATAAAAGAAGATGAGGAAAGCATTCTTAGCATACACTTATAAATAGAGCCTCTTCCAACCATTTGGAGTAGAAAACCACATAATTCATGGTATGATGGTAAAGTACTTCAGAAGGTTCTAGTCTAAGTGGGGAGTAATTGTCTCTACACTAAATGTTGCTCTGGTTCCACCTAACAAATAATGAAAAAGGAACCAAAAAGGATCAAACTATTTTCATCTGATTTAATAACACCACAGAGCAAAGCTCAAGGATATTTGTAGGAAGGTACAAATACTTAGTAACTAAGACATCACCTGAACAGCAGAATAGGATAATCCTGAGCTCTCTTTCACCCTTTGGATGCAGTTTCAACAGAAGCACATGGATCAGGTCCCCCGGTGAGAAATACATGAACTAGCTAAGAGGCTCCTGCACCTCAGGCAAGTGCAACACCAGAAACATTAAAACTGGTAGCAAAAACAGAAACAGCTTCTAGTCAAAATCCCCACCCCTGGCACGGCACATATGACCAGGAGGGAACTTCCTGTTTCCATTTCTCCCTGAGAATAGAAATAGTTGGATTGTATACTCAGTGTTCCAATTTCTCCAGGAGCTAATGGAGGGATTGACTTCTGACCCACCCATTTCAGAATGCTGACAGGACTGGCATATTACAGATGTCTAGAGACCACTAACAGCAAGGATGGTGGTATGGACTAGCACAAAGACTTGAGAGAAACACAGAAGTTTTGCCCAGATTGACTGATGAAAGTCTTCTGCATAAAGCTAATCCAGGAAGGTGGATTTTTAAATGCATAGATATCCATACCGAGGGTCAAGGAAAAACTAAGAATCAGGGAAATATAATTCAAACAAACAAAAAAATAAAACTAAGACCCCAAAACCAATGGAATAGAGATATATGAATTATTTGACAGAATTAAAATATTCCTTCATAAATATTCTCAATGAACTTAGGAGAACAGTGCACAAAAAAAGAAAATATCGATAAAGAGATATACATTTTTAGAAAGAACCAAATGGAAACCTTGGAACTGAAGTTTACAATAATTAAACTTAAAAATTCAGTACAGGGGTTCAACAGCAGACTAGGGCATGCAAAAGAGAGAATCAGCAAAACAAAAATATCATATATTAATGAAATCCACACTGTAATATAAAGCCGATACCCCACCTCCCAACCACTTGTCAATCTGCACTCTGCCTGCCTCTTACTTTACAGGAATTTCCGGCCTCCCAACCACTTGTCAATCTGCGCTCTACCCACCTCTTACGTTAGAGGAATTTCCGGCTTACGCTGCCGCCATTTTCCTGTTTCCCACATTACGTCCTAACATGCTAGCTAGCTATTGGTTCATCAGTCAGCTTGCAAGTATTCTCCTCTGCTACTGGTTCCATCCAGCCCAGGAGATTACAATATCTGGGAGAAGCACACACGCCATCTCCCCTTTTATCTTTTCTTTTCACCCTGGAGCGGAAGTGTTAGTCGTCCGCATAATAAAGTCTCTTGCGTGAGGCCTGTGTCCGTGGTGCATTTTTCTGGGAGCTATTGGCGAGCCGCAACTGAGACGGGCGAGCAGGCAGCAGTTCAGCAGGAGTGCGCAGCAGCTAGAATCACCGCGGGTCCCAAGCTGAGCTGCATTTTTTGCTTACACACACCAAAATGTATTATAATTAAATTGTTAGAAGTCAAAGGTAAATAGGAATTTTGTAAATCTTCAAGAGAAAAGAGACTTGTCACGTATAAGGGAATCTCAATAAGATTTTAAGTGAATTTTTCAGCAGAAACTTTTCAGAACAAAAGGGAATGAGATGATTATTCAAAGTGCTGAAAGAAACAAAACCTACCAAAAAAATAATATGATGCCTGAAAAACACTGCATTTGAAACTGAGGGGAAAAAAAGACTTTCACAGACAAACAAAAGCTGAAGGAGTTTATCATTGCTAGAACTGTCTTACAGGAAATGCTAAAGGGAGTTCTTTAACTTGAAAAGAAAGAATGTTAAACAGTGAAACAATAGCATAAGAAGTATAAAACCCAGTGGTAAAGTAAATCAAGTGGCAAATAGAGAATACTACATTACTGTAAAGATGATACATCAATAACTTTAAAAAAATTTGCAGTTGTAGATGGACACAATACCTTTATTTTATTTATTTATTTTTATGTGATGCTGGGGATTGAACCCAGTGCCACACACATGCTAGGCAAGTGCTCTGCCACTGAGCTACAACTCCAACCCCAATAACTTTTAATTCCATAAAAGTTAAACAAAACCATTAAAATATATTAATTGTACATAATATAAATAGATGTAAATTGTGATATTAATGGCAAAGTGTTAGAGAAGAAGTGTAGAGTTTTTGTACATGTTCAAATGAAGCCATTAAGAGTTTTAATTGACTATTATAAGTACAAGAAATTTTAAGTAAGTCCATGGTAACCACAAAAAAAAAAATCAATACAAGTTGCATAAAAGAGGACTGGGGATATATCTCAGTAGTAGAACCTAGCATATGTGAGGCATTGTGTTTACTCTGCCACCCCACCAGGCTGCTTAGAAGCAGGGGAGAGTTCATAAAAGAAAGAAACAAAGCATCATACAAATTTTTTAAAGTCAAAAGTCACAAAAGAATACAGTAAAAGAGAGGGAAAGGAACAAATTACTACCAATAGTCAGAAAACAACAAAATGGTCATAGTAATAATATCAATAATTACTGTAATTACTGTAAATGGAGATGGATTAAACTCCTGGATCAAAATACATGGAATGAGAGACTGGAGATGTGACTCAGTGGTAGAGTGCTTGAGTAGCATGTGTGAAGCTCTAGGTTTGATCCCCAGCACCAATAAATAAATAAAAGATAGAATGACTAAAAATGTCAATATCAAAATATACACTCTCTAAAAGGGACATTAAAGGACATACATAGTCTGAAAATGAAAAGATGGAAAAAGATATTCCAAGCAAATGGTAACAAAAAGAGAGAAGGTGTGACTATACTTATTGCAGACAAAATAAACTTTAACTCAAAAACTATCACAAGAGACAAAGAATACATTATACAATGATAAAAGGGTCAATTCACCAGGGAGATATAACAATTGTAAATATATGTGCCTCTAACTTCAGAGCACGTAAATACATAAAATATTGACAAAAATGAAGAGAGAAATAGCAATATAATAACAGTACACAATTTTAAAATACCATAGTCGACAATAAATAGAATAACAGAAAGAAAGTGACATAGAAATGGTGAGCTTGAACAATATTACAGGCCAAATGAAACATACAGAATGTTCATTCAAATGACAGCAGAATATACATCCTTTTTAAGTGCACATGGAACATTCCCTAGGATAGATAATATGTTAGGTCATAAAACAAATCTTAACAAATCTAAGATTAAAATCATACCAAATATCTTCTTCAAACTCAGAGGAATGAAATCAGTAGCAAAAAGGAAACTGCAGATTCCCATCATGCCCTATGAGTACCGGCTTAGTATCATGGCAGACCCTAGAGATAAGGTGCTTCAGGACTACCGCAAGAAGCTGCTGGAGCACAAGGAGATCAATGGCCGTCTTAAGGAGTTAAGGGAACAATTAAAATAACTTACCAAGCAGTATGAAAAGTCTGAAAATGATCTGAAGGTCCTACAAAGTGTTGCACAGATTGTGGGTGAAGTGCTTAAACAATTAACTGAAGAAAAATTCATTGTTAAAGCTACAAATGGACCAAGATATGTGTGGGTTGTCAACAACAGCTTGACAAAAGTAAGCTGAAGCCAGGAACAAGAGTTCCTTTGGATATCTATCCAAAGTTATCTCATGATAACTATCATGAGATATTTGCCAAGAGTGATGGATCCACTTGTTTACAACATGTCTCTTGAGGACCCTGGGAATGTTTCTTATTCTGAGATTGGAGGTCTGTCGGAACATATTCGGGAATTAAGAGAGGAAATAGGATTACCTCTTACAAATCCAGAATTATTCCAGTGTGTAGGAATAATACCTCCAAAAGGCTGTTTGTTATATGGACCACCAGGCACAGGAAAAACACTCCTGGCAAGAGGTATTGCTAGCCAACTGGACTGCAATTTCTTAAAGTTTGTATCTAGTTCTATTGTAGACAAGTACGTTGGTGAAAGTGCTTGTTTGATTAGAGAAATGTTTAATTATGCCAGGGATAATCAGCTATCCATCATTTTATGGATGAAATAAATGCTATTGGTGGTCATCAGTTTTCTGAAGTTACTTCAGCTGACAGATTCAGAGAACCTTCACGGAGTTACTAAATCAAATGGATGGATTTGATAATCTGCAGAGAGTTAAAATGATTATAGCTACAAACAGACCAGATATGTTGGACCCTGCAGTGTTGCATTCAGGAAGATTAGATAGAGGGCTGGGGAGATAGCTCAGTTGGTAGAGTGCTTGCCTTGCCCTAGGTTCAATCCCCAGCACTGCAAGAAAGAAAAAAAAAAAGATTAGATAGAAAAATACATATTGATTTACCAAATGAAAAAACAAGATTAGATATATTGAAATTCCATGCAGGACCCAATACAAAGCATGGTGAAATAGATTATGAAGCAATTGTGAAGATATCAGATAGCCTTAATGGAGCAGACCTGAGAAATGAGAAATGTTTGTACTGAAGCAGGTATATTTGCAGTTCGTGCTGATCATGATTTTGTAGTTCAGGAAGACTTCATGAAAGAAGTCAGAAAAGTGACTGATTCTAAGAAGCTAGAGTCTAAATTGGACTACAAACCTGTGTAATTTATTGTAAGGTTTTGGATAGCTGCATGACAGACACTGACTTAATGAAAAATAAAGTTAAAGAAAATAATATGTGTATTGACAATGATCTCATTAAATGTGCATGAATAACAAATACATATGAGTAACAAAAAAATAGGATATAATTTGGTAATTCAACTTTTAAAATTGACACAGAAGAAATTTGTGTTTATTAATGTTGCATTTATTGCAGCAAAAGTTACAAAAGAAGAATGTTGAGGCTTTTCATATTTGCCATTTGAGCATTTTGTAAAACACTAAAAATGGTTTGAAAGTAGTACAAGAGAGCATTTCTTAATTAATACTTATTTTATATCATTTGTTTTCCTCATTCAAAAAAGGTTAATAAAATCTGTTTTAGTTCTACATAAAAATGGAAACTGCAAAATTCAAATGTATATGGAAATTAAACACTACACTCATAAAAAAACCACTGGGTCAAGGAAATCAAAAGAAAAAAAAATACTTAAGCTTATAGGATGTATCAAAAGTGGTACCAAGAGGGAATTTTATAGTGATGAACATCTACGTTAAAAAGAACAAAGATCTCAAATAAGCAAACTAACAATTCATCAATGAATTAGAAAAAAAGCAACATAAGCCTAAAGTGAGCAGAAGGACAGGAATAGAAGACTAGAGAAGACATAAAGAAAATGGAGAATAGAAAAATAATTTTTAAGTTAATGAAACTCAGCCAAAAAGAAAAAAGAAATAAAAGAGAGAATAGAAAAATAATTTTTAGATTAATGAAAGTAAATGTTTTTTTAAAAGATAAATAAAATTGATAAAACTTTATCTATTAAGAGAAAGGATACAAGATTCAAATAAATTATGAATGGAAGAGGAGTTAATTACAAATGATAGCACAATGAGCCATAAGAAAAGTTACATGCCAACAAACTGGTTAACCTAGAAGAAATGAATAAATTCCTAGAAATATATAATCCACAATGACTGGATCACAAAGACAGAAAGTCTTGACAGAACTATAACTAGTATGGAGAATGAGTCAATAACCAAAAACCTTCCAAGAAAGAAAAGCCCACGACCAGATGGCTTCACTGGCAAATTTTATCAAACATTTAAGAAAGAATTAATGCCAATCATTTCCAAACTGTTATAAAAAAATTTGAAGAAAACTTTGCCAAAAAATTGAAGAGGAAAGAGAAAAGAATATTTCTAAATTTAGTCAAAGCTAATCTAAGCAACATGGTAAAACCCTCTCAATTCTTAAAAGCTAGGGTTGTACCTCAGTGGTAGAGCACTTTCCTACCATGTGTGAGATCCTGAGTTCAATCCCCAGTACCACAAAAAAAAAAAAGATGATGTTTCAAGAGAGTATATCTCATGTTAATTGTTCTTAGCACAGTAAAATTTTAAAAGATATCCAGCATCTAAAAGGTATGATGTTAGCCATTCAATCAAAACTTATCAGGCAGCAATTAAGAAGGAAAATATGGCCCATAATAAGGAAAAATCAGTCAGTGGAAACTGATCATAATCGACACAGATTTAAGAATGTGCACAGGGACCAAGAGTCCACTGGTAGAGCACTTGCCTAGCCCTGGGTTCAATCCCCAGCACTGCCAAAAAAAAAAGGAATTAGAATAAAAGATGAAGCAATTATTTTTACTATAACCTATACGTTCATAAAGTTAAGTAGAACTCAAAAATTACAAGAAGAATTTAATTCAAATTTCTAGCAATGAACACTTCAATTAACAAGATGAAAAACACACTGTATGGATTTAGCAGAAGAGTAGACATTTCCCAAGAAAATATAAGAGAAGTTGATGACATGTCACTGGAAAATATCTGAAATTAAGAGAAAATTTTTGTTTAAGAAAGAACAAAGCATCAGTAAGCTGAAGGGCAACTTTAAGAAGCCAAATATGTATGCAATTGGAGGCCAAGATGGAATAGAGAATGGAAAGTAAGAAAAATATTTGAAGAATAATGGCCAAAATTTCCCAAATTTGATGAAAATAAAGGCAAGAAGCTCAATAAGCCCTGAATACATGAAATGTGAAAAATAATAAGCCAAGTCATATCATAATCACATTGTTCAAAACAAGTGAAAAGAAAATCTTAAAAGTACCTAGAGAAAAAAATATGATTCATTTGAAGGAACAGCACAAGGATAACTGTAGATTTCTCATTGGAAATAATGAAGATAGGAAGATTGTGCTTCATTATCTTTAAAGTACTGTGGTAGTTAATTTTATGTATAACTTGACGGTACCATGATGCTCAGATATTTGGTCAAACATTATTATGGAAGATTTTGTGAGGGCAAATTTTGAATGAGATCCATATTTAAATTGGCAGACTTTGAGTAAAGCAGATTGACTTCCATAACGCAGGTAGACATCACCCAGTAGGTTAAAGGTCTTTATAGAACAAAGACTGACCTTGCCCTGTTGAAAAAGAAGTCTGCCAGCAGATGGCCTTTGGAATTGAATTGTAACACCAACCTTTCCCTGGGTATCTAGCCTGAAAAACTTCAAATTTAAACTGCAACATCAGATCTTCCCTGGGGCTCTGACCTGCTGGTGTACCCTGAAGATTTTGGTCTCACCAACCTTCATAATCATGTGAACCAATTTCTGTGTATGTGTGTGTGTGCACACATTTGCATGTGCATACACACCTCTAATTTGTTTTGTTTCTCTAAAAAACCTTGACTAGAATAAGCCCTGATTAGTACAAGTACTGAAAGAGAAAAATTCTCAACCTAGATTGTATAATCTGGCAAAAATATCTTTCAAAAAAATTCAAGGTGAAATGAAGACTTTTTCAGACACCCAAATGTAGAATTTATCATTCATAGATGTATGCTAGAAAATGTTAAATGAAATCTTTCAAGCTAAAGAAAAATGATACAAGGTAGAAATATAAATTTACTCAAAGGAATGAAGGACCACATAAATTAAAGCTGCATGGGTAATCATAGAAGGTAATTTTTATTATTTAAATCACTTTTATTGGGAGGCTGAGGCAGGAGAATCATGAGTTCAAAACCAGCCCCAGCAACTTAGTGAGATTCTGAGCAACTTAGTGAGACACTGTCTCAAAATAAAATATAAAAAAGGGTTGGGGATGGGGCCCAATGGTTGAGTGCCCTGGGGTTCAATCCCTGGTACCAAAAAAGAAAATCCCTTTTAGCTGGGTGCAGTGGTGCACTCCTGCAATCCCAGAAGCTCAGGAGGCTGAGGCAGAAGGACTGCAAGTTCAAGACCAGCCTCAGAAACTTAGCGAGACCCTGTCTCAAAATTTAAAAAAATAAAGATAAAAAGGGCCGGGGATGTTGCTCAGTGGTAGAGTGCCCCTTGGTTCAATTCCCAGTGCCAAATAAATAAATCCCTTTTATATTTATTAACAGCAGTTTCTGATTTCCACTGGAAGATATAGAAATGTGGAAAAAAATCACTCTAACATGTAAAATAAAAATGCTTGATGAAATATAAATTAACAATTTCCCTTGAACATATCAGAGAACTGAAATCAAAGGGCAGACAACTAACATGAATCCAGAGGGAGGTGACTACAGAGAATAATAGGACTGAATCATTGTATATCCCCAAACACATACCACTGAACACCATATAAGCTTTAGGACAATTAAAATTGAAATATTGGAACTGTGATTGGGACTGTACTTCAGTGACAGAGGATGTGTGAATCTCTGGGTGTGAGCCCCAGCTCAAATGAGTTCCCACCTCTTTGTTGTCCTTTCCTCCAGGAATCTAATAGAGAATACTAAGGATGATGTTCTCCCATATTTCTGGTGGAGGAAAAGAACAACAGCCACCGCCAAAATCCAACTAGTCTAACACGTATGTTAGACTATACAACATCTTCACTATACAAGACTTTATGTGCAAGAGAGTACACTGGTGGAATCCCATTGCAGTTGTGTGAGGTGAATGGCAATCATGATAGAAACTGCAACCACACTCATCTTTCTAGAAGCCTCTATATTTGGAGGAAGAGTAGTAATACTCAGGAAGAACATGCCCCAAAATCCAGGTTCAAAATACTTGCCTAAGATTAAAACTTAAAAAGAACATTAAAGAATGCCCACTTTTGCCCCCTGCCAACCAGACTAACAAACCTTGAATAAATATAGGGTAGTATAGCTGGAATAATGTCAAGAGACTGACTCTATGGGGAGAAAAACAAAAGAAAGATCCAGAGCTAAGTGGAGAAACAAAAACAAAGTATCACTAGAGGATTTTGAAATCTCTGGTGACCATGGCAACAACAAAATCCAACTCTGATAACCATAGCAACAAATTCCAACTCTGGTAACCATAGCAACGATAGCAACTAAGCAAATTTCAAACCTAGTCTGATTCCTGACTATATCAACATAAACCCCCACACCAAAGGACCAGCAGAAGAAAAAGCATGCTGACATCAAAGTGAAAAACTTGATCTCAGTATGTATAATTGTATACATGGTCATCTTTCAACAACAACAAAAAATTATGTGGCTTACCAAAAAGCATGAAAAAACACAAATTGAAGAGACAAAGAAATCATCCAAAGCAGTCTCATATATCACATGTCTGTTGGAACTATCATAAAGGGAATTTAAAACAACTATGATTAACATGTTTAAGCACTGGTTCTCAAAAACAGACAATTTTGTCCACAGGGAACACTTGGCAACATCTGGAGGCATTTATCAGTGTCTTAATGGGAGAGGTGCTACTGGCATCTAGTGGATAGAGGCCAGAGATGGTACTAAATATCCTACAATGTACAGGACAGAATATTACAACAGAAATATCCACCTGGAAATGTCAATTTTCCAAGACTGGAACTTCCATTTAAAAGTTCTAATGGCAAAATTAGAAGACATGAATGATTATGTAATATTTTCAGCAGAAAGACAGAAACTGTAAGAATAAAATAGTTAGGATGACTATAGTAATCATTTCATGTCATCTATGTATATAAAAACATCATGTTGTTCACCTAAAATATATGCACTAAAAAAGAATAAAATAGAAATGTCATAAATCAAATGCATAATAAAAAATGAGATTATCTCTGTTGGGCTCAAAAGTAGACTCACCACAGGTGAGGAAAGAATTACTGACCTTGAAGTTGAGTCAATAAAATTACTCAAACTGAAATATTAAGAGAAAAAAAGTAGGAAAATAGAACAGAATATGCAAGTACTGTGGGACAATAACTAACAGTCTAATATGCCTATTATTAGAATTATAGAAGTAGAAAAGGGAGAACAGAACAGAGGGAATATGAAGAAATAATGGTTGAGAAATTTCCAAAATTACTACCAAACACTACAGACAAGACTTGCACATGACTCAGAACGCTGGGACAAGAGAATCACAAGTTGGAGACCAGCCTGGGCAACTTAGCAAAACTGTGTCTCAAAATAAAAATTTAAAAGGCCTGGGATGTAGTTCAGTGATAGACACTCCTGGGTTCAATCCCCAGTATCAAAAGAAAAAAAGAAAAAAAAGAATTTCAAAGGATATTAAGCAGGAAATGCAATACAAAAGAAAAACATAAAAATTATCCCTGATACATGATGGTTCAACTTATGATTTTTTGACTTTACAATGGTGTAAAAGTGTATTAATAAACACATTCTGCTTTTCATTTTTGGTACAGTATTTAATAAATTACACAAGATAGTCAACACTTTATTATAAAATAGGCTTAAAATTGGATGATTTTGCCCCACAGCAGGCTAACATAAGTGTCCTGAGCATGTTTAAGATATTCCAGGATAAGCTATGATCTTTGGTAGGCTAGGTGTATTAAATGTACTTTCTATTTATGATATTTTCAACTTGTAATGAGTTTATCAGACATAACCCCATTGTAAGTTGAAGAGCATCTATACACACAGAAACATAGAGATATCATATTCCCATTGTCAAAAACCAAAGGCAAAGAGAAAATCAGACAGTTAGTCAGGGGTGGGGACACACCTACAGAGGAAGAAGGATAAGAATTGTAGCAGCCTTATCTTTAGAAACCATGGAAGTGACTACATCTCTTAAGTGTTAAAAATAAAACGATTCATTATTCTAGGTCCAGTGAAACCATCCTTCAAAAGTCAATCAATGTGACCTACCTGACCTTTATAGAACACCCTCCCAACAATAGCAAAATACACATTCTTCTCAAATGCACATATAATACTCACCAAAATAGGCCATATCCTAGACCATAAAAGAAATCTTTATAAATAGAAAATAACAGAAATAATATGAAGCATATTCTCAGGTAAAAATATAAACTCAAACTAGAATCAATAGCAGGGAGACATCTGGAAAACTCTCACATATTTGAAAGTTAAACAAAATGTGTGAAAAGGAAGTCTTCAGGGAAATTAAAGAATATTTTCAACTAAATGCAAAATAAAGTAGAAAAATAGAATAGAATGTATCAAAATTTGTGATATGCAGCTAAAGTAGTGCTTAGAAAGAAGTGTGTGTGTGTGTGTGTGTGTGTGTGTGTGTGTGCTTATAGGTCCCAATTCATAAATATCCCAGTAGTAGGAATGATGAATTATACGAAAAGAAGAAAAATCTAAAAATCAATAAACTAGACTTCTACGTTGAGAAAGTAAAGTCCAAGGAAGCATAAGCATAAAAAAGGAAGTGTTAAAATTCAAGAAAAATTAATAAATTAAAATAAAACAACAGCAATTTTTTAAACATGGTTTGTGGAATAGATTAATAGAGTTGATAAGGAGAGGGAGAAAATTCATATCAAGGGAACATCACTACTGATCCTAAAAGTGTAAGGGAATAGTATGAACAATTCTATGCCTATAAAATGCATGAAATAGAGTATGTCTTGGTCTGTTTTGTGCTACTATAACTAAATACCACAAACTAGGTAATTCATAAAAAACAAAAAACTATTTTTGCACAGTTCTGGAGGCTGAGAAGTCCAAGGTCAAGGTGCCTGAAGATTTGTTGTCTAGTGAATGTCTGGTTCCTGCTTCCAAGATGGGTGTTTTGAATGCTGACTAGAGAAGGAAGGAATGTTGTGTCCTCACATGGTGGAAGGCAGAAGGACAAAAAGACATGAACTCCCTTATTGCATCCTTTTATAAGGACACCTAATCTCATTCACAGGAGAGGAACCCTTAAGGATATAATTTCCTCTTAAATACTATCACACTGGGAATAACTGAGTTTTGGGAAGGGCACATTCCAATCATAGACCAATTCCTATAAAGATGAAAACTTGCAAAAATCATCAAAAGAAACAAATAACCTGAATAACTCTGTATCTATTAAAGTATTTAAATTATAGTTAGCCATTCATCAACTGGCAAACATTGGGTTGCTTCCAGTTTTTAACTTTTATGCATAGTACTACTATGAACATTTATGTATAAGTTTTTCTATAAGCATACAGTTTCATCTATCCTGGGTATATAAGTAAGAATGGAGTTTCTGGGTCATATACAAACTCTATATTTAATCTATTGAGGAATTGCAAACTGATTCCAAAGCAGCTATGCTAATTTGCATTCCTACCCACTGTGTGTAAGGGTCCCAATTCATGAATATCCCAATTTTTATTTATTTATTTATTTATTATTTGTGGCTACCTTTCATCAAACAAGTCTATTGGTGCTATTTTTCCAACAACTCACATGATTGTTAGCATTTTTAGCAACAAAGTATATTTAACTAATGTGTATATTGTTTTTTAGACACAATGCTATTGCACACTTAGCAGACTACAATACAAACATAACTTTTACATGAACTAGGAAACCAAAATATTCAACTAATTCACTTTATTGTGATATTCATTATATTGTGATGTTCTATAACCAAACCTACGATATCTCTGAAGGATACTTGTATATGAAAGTTTTTCAGAATTCTTATTAGCACTTGATATTTATGATTTTAGGAAAATTTAGCTACTCTTGTGCATATGTGGTGTTCGCATTTAAAAATTTTTCTTATTGGCAGACAATAATTTTGTGGGGTACAGTTTGTTACATTTTTACATTGTGTATTGATTGACTCATGATACTTTAGGTTATCCATAATCTAAAACACTTATCATTTCTTTGTGATGAGAATATATTCCTCTCTTCTAGCTATTGTAGATTACATGATACAATATTGTTAACTATAATCACTTTCTGCATAATAGAACACCAACATTTTTTCCTCCTATCTGGCTATGACTTTGTAATCATTAAGTAATATCTCCACATTCTCCTATCTGCCCTCACCTTCCTAGTCACTGGTAACCACTATTTTACTCACTAGTTCTGAGTTCCACTTTTTAGAGTCCACATATGAGTTTGAAATCATCTGACATTTATCTTTAGGTGTCTGGCTTATTGCACTTAACATTATGATCTCCAGTTCAATCCATGTTGCAAATGAATGAGGGAATTTTGTTATTTCTTATGTCTAACTCATAGTCCATTTGTGTATATCTACCACATTTTCTTCATCCACTCATCCATCTATCAACATTTAGGTTGTTTCCAAATCTTGACTGTAGCGAATAGTGTCACAATGAACATGAAAATGAAGATATTTCTTGTCATAATAATTTTATTTCCTTTGGATAAATACCCAGTAGCAGGAATGATGGATTATATAGTCTTTTTTATTTTAAATTTCTTGAGAAAACTCCATACTGTTTTCTATAGTGACTGCACTAATTTATATTCCCACCAAGAGTATATAAGACTACCTTTCTCCACATCCTTATCAGCATTTTCTATATTTCATCTTTTGGGTTATAACTATACTAGCTGTGGTAAAATGATATGTTATTGTTGTTTTGTTTTGCATCTCCCTGATGATTAGTGACATAGAGCATTTTTTACTGACATTTTTATTATCATTGTTCTATTGTGCTTGGCTATCTCACTTTGGTTTGGATTGGCAATTCACTAATTTGTAATTCTATGATGAACATCTCTTCATTTGCTTATTTGCAATTTGAATATCTTTTGGGGAACATGTCTATTTAGAGTGTTGTCCAGTTTTCAGTTGGGTTGTCATTTTAGTACTGAACTGAAAGGAAGTCTGTAATTCAAACATAGGTAGAAAGATTCTTGACATTCAACTTCGCAATGATTTTTTTATATGAAATCACTTACAAAAAAAAAAGAAATTGTAAATAAAATCGACTACTACATCAAAATTAAAAACACCTGGGTGCTGTCAATGCCCCTGTGGAGAAGCCGAGGTCAACATCAAATTTTAAATAAAGTATATACCAACTAATTCAGCAATGCAAACAATTAAGTGTATTATTGTGGGTGATTATGCCACTGGTAAAACATGTCAGCAGAAGGGAAAATATGTCAGGAGACATGTTTCACAACTTGTCACAACATATAAATTTCCATTAGAATATGTACTAAAAGTTTTTGACAACTATGCAGTCATTGTTATAATTAGTGCAGAGCCATATACTCTTGGACTTTTTGATGCTGCAGGGAAAGATGATTATGAAAGATCATGACTACTGAGTTATCCACAAACAGATGTTTGTAGTATTGGTTTCATTGGTCTGTCAATCCTTCTTTGAAAATGTGAAAGAAGAGTGGGTGTGTAAGGTAACTCGTTATTGTATAAAGACTTCTCTTTTGCTTGTTGGGACTGAAACTGATCTCAGAGATGATCCCTCTACTATTGAGAAGCCCACAAAGAACAAACAAAAGCCTATCACTGCAGAGACTGATAAAAAGCTGGCCTGTGATCTGAAGGCTTTCAAGTATATGGAATGTTCTGCACTCACACAGAAAGGCCTAAAGAATGTGTTGGATGAAGAAATATTAGCTGTCTAGAGCCTCAAGAACCAAAGAAGAGTCACTGTGTGAACCACTATGCGTGCCCCTCCAGAGTCCTTTCTGCACAACTGACATCAGCATCATACAAAAAGCAATGTTTAAATCAAACTAAAGATTAAAAACTAAAATTTTGTTTTGCAGTAATGACAAATGTCCTGAACAGTATTGAATGAAATTTATGAAAGTGGATGGATCCTGTCTTACCCTTCCTCATTCCTAGAATGTACTATTTATATGATTGTGACTTTCAAGGAAATTTGTTTGTCATTTGCTGATTTTTTGGAAGTTATTATAGTTTACATATAACTTATGTGTGAGATAATACAAGAAGGTTCAGAGGTGAAAATAATAGACTATGAAAGCTTTAACCTAATCGATGTATTTATCACCTAGTAGGGATTAACTGGTGGTAACTTTAGGCAGGCAGGTTGTGGCTGGAGCAATGAGATCACTGGGATGTGGCTTTTGGATTTATATCTTGTTTCTGTTGAGTGGAGCTCTCTCTCTGCTTCATCTTTTCATGTCCTGAGCTGCTTTCCTCCACTACACCCTTCCTCCTTGAAGTTCTGATTCATCATAGGCCCAGAGTTATGGAGTCAGCCAATCATGGACTAAACCTCTGAAATCAGGAGCCAAAATAAGCCTTTCCACCTTTAAGTTGTTCTTGTTGGGTCTTTTGGTTATAGTGATGTAAAAATGACTAAACCAAAGTTAATTTCTAATTTCTTTCATTTATAAATGAAAAAGAATATTGCACCTTTTGAAATATACTTAATGGATCAATGTAGTAATTTAAAAATCTTTCCCATCAGCCATTGTTTTATTTGCTTATCATAGATTTGCAACTCAATAGTGTGTGATATGGTGTTCTCAGAAACCAGCTGAAGACCTGGTATATAGAAGAAATATGAGTGACAATGCTAGAATAAATGCCTATGGAATGACTCACATCCTCTTTAAAGTTATGAGGATGGAGGCCTGCTTTACTAAAGAGCTGGGGGTGGGGTAGGGGTATGAAGAACATTTAACAACAAGGTGACTAGTCAAGGGAATCCTCTCACTTCTGTTTTGTGCATGAGGAACATAGAGCAGCCAGTTGGGGCTCTTAAGTTTAATAAAAGTCATGGGAAAAGCCTTATGAAGACTCTCAATAAGTGTTATTAAGGATTTTATCAGATGATTTGGGTCATGGTTTCCAATTTTAAAAAATGTTTATGCATCTTTTCTACCTTATCCAAATCCTAATTCTCGTAGTTTTATTAGTGTTGAACCAGTGCTTTCTCATGTTTCATTTTTACATGCATTCTTTTCAGATGTATTAAACAAAAACCCTCAAAAATTAAAAGCATCTGTGAATTAAGGGACACAAAGAATAGAATGAAAAGGAAGCATACAGAATATGAGAAAATAGTTGCCTTTCACATATCCAATCAGGGATAAATATCCAGAATACATAAATAATGTCTACAGCTCAACAAGTATCTGTTTTTTTTTTTTAAATGGACAAATGGCTTTAATAGAGTTTTCTGCTAAGATAAGCAAATCACTAACGAATATCTGAAAAGATACTGAACTTCACTAATCATTAAAGAAATACAGATCAAATCACACTGAGATACCACCACATACTCATTAAAATATAATACTATAAAAATAAAAGAAAAATATTGGAATTGTAGCTCAATGAAAGGGTGCTGACCTAGCATGTATGAGGCCCTGGGTTCAATCCTCAGCACCTCGGGAAAAAAAAAAAAAAAAAACAATAAATAAAAACTGTTGGTAAAGATGTGGAGAAGTTGGAACAATGTTTACTGCTGAAGGAAAGGTAAAAATGTGCAGTCATAAGAAAACAGTATAGTGGTTCATCAAAAAAATTAAAAGTTACTCAACCTTAAAGAAGAATGAAATTATGGCATTTGCCAGTAAATGGATGGAGCTGGAGAATATCATGCTACATGAAATAAGCCAATCCCCCCAAACCAAAAGTTGAATGTTTTCTTTGATATGAGGATGATAATTCACAATGGCAGGGCTAGGGAGGAATAGAGATGCTTTAGATTAGGTAGAGGGGAGTGAAGGGAGGGGAGGGAGTATGGAGGTAGGAAGGACAGCACAGCAAAACAGACATTATTACCTCATGTATATATATGACTGCAAGACTGGAGGGGTTCTACATCATGTACAACCAGGAGAATGAGTATCAAAGTGCATTCTACTGTCATGTATAACTAATTAAAACAAATAGAAAATATTTTAAATAAAACTGGAACCACCATATGATCCAGTAATACATCTTTTGAATTTACACCCCAAGATTGAAAGCAAGAACTCAAATACATATCTGCATACCCATGTTCATAGATATATTATTCACAATAGCCTAAAGGAGCAATCAACCAAACCATCCACAAATGGATGTACAAATGGATGAATGGACGAATGCAATATGGTATATACATACAGTAAAATGGTTTGTTAGCTTAATAAGGAAGAAAATCTGGCACATGTTACATGGATGAACCTTAAAGACATTATGGTAAGTGAAATAAGCCAGTCACAAAAAGGCAAATGTAGTATGATTCTAATGATGTCAGATGCCAAGAGTAGTTAATTTCATAGAGAAAGATAATATGATGGTGGCTTTTAAGGGGTGGGCAGAGGGAATAATATGGATTTATTGTGTCATAGATATGGAAATATCATTTTGCAAGATGGAGAGATTTATGACTTATGGTGATAGGTGCACAAAAATATGAATGCACTGAATATCACTCAACTACACACAGACAAATGGTTACAATGATAAGTTTTATATGTATTTTACCACAATTAAAAATTTTAGATCAATTGACCATAAATATATTGGTTTCTCTTACACTCAAATCTATTTTCTTAATTCATAGGACCTTTTGTATATAAGTACTGTGTGCTATGGGGGATCAGACCACCAGATTCCTACACAGGTTCCCTTGGTAACACTAGGTCAATTTGAAGGCACCTTGTTTACTTTCCTAGGTGGCCAGAGAGAAATGCTCCTCTCCACAGGTTTTCCTGTCGGGCGTGAATGTGCCAAGGTTTTCTGTACACACTTGAGACGTTCACTGCTACAAGCCAAGACCTAGTATTTCTCCCAACAGTACTACACTGTTGATGAATAGTGCTAGGCATTTTGTGTTAGATTAATTTCAACAAATTTGTCTTTTAATAAATTTTGTCTAACCCTACCAAAACACCTTAGCTATCACCCTGAGTGTTTTATGCACAGGATTTTTTGACACATACCCTGACACAGAATGTTACAAGGAATGATATTACAATATTTTGTTCACAACTCATTAACTCTATTGACTATATCTATAATTTAATTAGTTATTCAGTTTTCTGTTACTGTAGCAAAATATCTAAGATAATAAAATTTTAAAAGGAAGCACTTAATAAAACTTCATTGTGCTTAAATATGCCCTAAAGAATTCCACTATTATGTATAATTATAATGCATCAATTAAAACAAATATTTTCAGCAAAAATGGAAAGAATTCTTTTAGCTCAGTTTTGGAGGCTTCATTCCATGGTTGGTTAGCCCCATTATTTCTGGACCTGTGGCAAGGAAACACATCATAGTGGGAAACAATGGCAAGATGTTCACCTCAAGACAGCTGAGAAGTGAAAGAGGGGAAGATGAAGGGGCTGAGGTCCCAGTACGTCCTTCAAGGGCACACCCTTAATGACCTAAGTTCCTCCCACTAAGCACCAACTTTTAGAGGTTCTACCACCACCCAATAGCTTCATGCATTGAGAACCAAGTTGCTCACACATGGGCCTTTCGGAGACATTTAATATGCAAACTATATCAATGACATCATTTGGTAGACTTTAACAAAAAATTCATATACAAATAAAATTATTACAAGTAGTAAGTTAAGTTCATCTATCTAGAGGAGTAGGTGCCTTGGAAAATCAGTTTAATCAATGACACACAAAAAAGGCATTATTTACAAATTACTGTTGTCAATACTTGGGTGTAGCATATTACACTATATTTTTCTCTTTTTGAAAACATGTTTCTTTTTCTATTGCTTTGTTTTTTTATGAATTAATTTCATTTTTAATTGAAGTAATACTTGTACATATTTAGGAGGTATATTGTGTTGCTTTGACATGTAATTTTGTGGTTTTTCCTTACAACAAGGAGATCTCAACTCTGGTATCTCTACACAATGTAAAACAACACAGTAATAAAAGTAAAAATATATGCATACACACAATAGCATTTGTGAATATCAAAAATCTTTTGCTGAGGGCTAGGGTTGTTGCTCAGTGGTAGAGTGCTTGCCTGGCACATGAGAGGCACTGGGTTCAGTTCTCATCACCGCATAAAAAAATAAATAAAATAAAGGTATTGTGTCCATCTACAACTAAAAAAAAATATATTTTTAAAGATCTTTTGCTGAGCGAAAAGACACACAGAGGAGCTGGAGGTGTAGCTCAGTGGTAGAGCACTTGCCTAGCACGTGTGAGGCATTGTGTTTGATCCTCAGCACCGCAAAATAAAAAAATAAATTAAATAAAGGTATTGTATCCATACATATATATATGAAAAGACAAACACAAAGAGGACATGCTAAATGATACCATTTATAGGAAATTCTAGAAATAGCAAAACTAAATTACAGAACCAAAAATCAGACCAAGATTTGCCTGTAAATGAAGGGGGTAGAAATGTATTGGGAATATACAAGAAGAAACATTCTCCCAAGAAGATAAATTTTTCCATACTCATAAGAGATTGCAGTTACACATGCATGTACAATTGTCAAATATCAGGAGATAATACAGTTCGGATCTGGGCATTTTCTTTATGTAAAAGTTATTTCTAAAGAAAAAAGGAAGTATAAGGAAATTCTAGTAAATCATTTACATACTGAATTTTCTGAGTCAGAAAATATTGTTGCCTATAGCTTACATTAAAATGCATCCAGAAACTCACATGAATTTTGGAATAGATAATGAATAGACTTAGATACATATATATGTGATGAAGAAAGTATAGGTAATAAATTGGACATAACTTTCCTATGTTCGTGTATGAATATACAACCAATGTAACTCCACATCATGCAAAACCACAAAAAAGGGAAGTTATATTGCATGTATGTATGATATGTCAAAGTATGTTCTACTGTCATATATAACTAAAGAGAACAAACAAAAATATTTTGAAAAAACTATAGTAACCTATGAATATGGAGTCTCTAGGTAGCAATTACATCAATGGTTCACAGTACAACCAAGTTGAACTTGCCTAGTATATGAGAATAACTTTCAAAATAATTGTGATATTAAAATGTTAGGAAAATGGGATTATATTGAATATAAACTTTCACTCTACTTAATTAGGTTTCAGTGTAGTTTGATCATTTACTTGTTATTACTATCAATTCAATGGAAAAAAATTTATGTGCCATTATTTTGGCCTATTGGAATATTCAAAATATTTTACAATTCAAGAATGTGACAAACATTATGGCAGTGAAAACTTTGTTCTTATGAAAGATTATTGACTGAGGAACAATTCCATAACTTAATACCTTCAGGGTCAAAAAAAAAAAATGTCAAAGGTGATGGTGTCTATTTTACAGATCAACCCAAGAGTGATGCATACTAGTTTTTACTTATACACACACAATTTGAGAGGGCCACTATGCAGTTCAATGCAAACTAATACAATAAGTAAATTTATTTTCATAAGTATTGCTTTGTTGCAACTCCTGCCTTATGAAGAATATAAATTTTGCTAGGCGCAATGGGGCATACCTGTAAACCGAAAGACTCGGAGGCTGAAACAGGAAGATAATGAGTTCAAATCCAACCTCAGAAAACTTAGGGAGGCCCTAAGCAACATGACAAGACCCTATTCAAAAGAAAAAATAAAAAGGCTACAGATGTGGCTCAGTGGTTAAGAACCCCTGGGTTCAATCACCACTACCTAAAAATGTTTTCTAAAATCTTATTTTAAATAAATGCTTATGAATAAATATATTGGTACAAAATATCAGGAAATCCAAATCAATGTGAGAGGACAATAAACAATACCACATATCCCATTGAAATTTATAACTTTTAAAATATAATACTTCACATTTTCTATGATTCGGGTAAACAAGAACACACAAAGTTCTAACCTAGGAACCAGACTGTGCAAAAGGAAAACAGGGTTCCTATTGAAAAAGATGTCAATGCAAAAACTGGGAGTTTTCATGAATATGATTTCACACAGACAATAACAATAAATAAAGATAATACTATAAAAGCTACTGTCAGGAGTATTTGAGGAGATACTGCACCTAAATGGATCTGACAGCAGGGAGAATGTATGTGATAATTTAGTTATTTATTAAAACAAATACAAAGTAGAGTGGACATATGTAGAAACAAAAATCATAATCAAATGGAAGATCTACTTCACGGCACAGGGAAAATACACCACCAACAAAATAAAATGTTGCCCTTGCAACAGGAATGCACTGGGCTCTGAGCCAACGACTTGAGCACAGTTGTCTGAAAAAAAGCTGAGGCAGATTGCACGCAGCGTGGGTCAATCCCAAGAGGAGTAGTGAATGGACTTTGAATTGCAACACAGTTCATAAAACAGGGTCCTAGACCTGTGCTGCCCTGGCGTGTGGAGTCCTCATAGCACTGTGCTAATCAAGAAGGGGCCCAGAATGCTCTCTGGTCAGGGAGTCACAGGTCAGGGATAGAGGCTAGAAGGTGGCGCTGGACTTTCAACTTCAGAGCATTCTGCATGTCAGGAAATGGAGGCAGCCTGTGTCCTAGGAGGAGAAACCTGAACTACCTTACTGATTAAAGAGTAAAAGTTGAGAGGGGTATGTCTGGGCGCTGTTAAGCACTTGCAGGTCACTGGTTGAAGCTAGACTGGATTCAAGGCTCCAGATGTCAAAGCAGAAGTTGGAGGTGAATGGGAATCATCACTGCGTCGCAAAGCAGTTTGGGATCGGAAATTCAAAGTCAGAAATTGAGTGTCAAAATGCCCTTGGTTAAGGGGATTGTGCTTAGCCCTGATGGCGTCATGCTCCTGCAAATCCATCTCTTTTTGATAAGCACACATGTACATTGGAAGCCACTGTCAGAAGATCATGGGGAAGGGGTTGCAGTCTTTATTGGAGAGAAACAGAGAACCAACATCCTGAGGTGATCTTCTTTTAAGAGAATGGTGGCTATTCCCAAAGCTCTTGATCGAATTCCTCAGAGACCCAAGAAGAAATTCAAAATTCCCTAAAGAATTAGTGAAAAGCAAACACATTCTGTAATCCAAGCTTGACAGTTGTTTAGTGGGGGATGTAAGCAGTAGGGCTCTGGAGTTCATTCTATTTTGATATAGATCTCCAAAGTGAATTAGCTGAAATGCAAAGCCACAAGGGAATATCTTTATGGAGATGTGGGGTTTCCAGAGCCATCCGTTCAGCCTTCGGGACCCACAGATTATTGCTGAGGGTGGAACAGGGATAGGGTGGAATGTTTTTGGTCCCTCCTCGGTACGCTGTTGCTTCTACTTTACTCTTAGAGCTCAGCATGACGATCCGTATTACACCTGGTCAGACCGCTGGGAGGACAAGGCCACAGGAGGGTTCAGCCACCCATTGATCCCCAGTGTTGTGTGCAACACCTGTCACATCCAAATGCTTCATGAATTGTGTGCCGAACACACAAAGCAATGAATGAATGAGAAGGACTCTTGAGGTGTTAGATGGAACAGACCTGCCCTGGTGTTGAAAGCAGGAAAGAGTTTCTCAGGATTAAAGGACAAGATGGGCCACTGGATCAGGTTCACAAGGTGCTTCAGGATCATGGGGGATCTGGACTCCCTGGGACTCAAGATTGGACAGCACTTTCCTGAACTATGATGGAGAGGGGCTCATCTGGGATTTTGCTAAGACTCCCCTGCCCATCCTAGAAATTCCAAGGCGCTTGATGAGGCAGTGAGAATGCAAGACTGGGCTAGGACGCTGGAAATAGCAGTGGGCTTAGTGATGATTGATTGTGACTCCACTGGGCCCTGACCAGTGGCAGGGAAGCATCCCTGCCCGTTTCTTGCAAATCAAAGCATTTTTCTGTCAGTCTTTGAGGATGAACACGACCAGATGCCTGAGATGTTTTACGCATTCTGAATAATGCTTACATTGCAACCTGACTTGATCCAAAGGTCATTATGGCTCAGAGAGTTAAAGTCAATGAGTCCTTTCCACTGAGATTTCAATGCAAATTGCTAATTTCTAATGCCTTGAAACTGTGCTTTCTCACCCTCACTGATATCAATTTTCAAATTGGGACAACCGATTTTGTTGTTTGCTTCTTTTTAATACAATACAAAAGAAATGAAGAGAGTAAAGACAGTGCAAAAGCTTTGCTCAAGAACTGATTAGTTAGGAAAAATGTAAAACTACAAATTCAATGTGTGCACTAACAATCTTAGAAGATAAATGGTTTGGAAGGAATTGAAGGGATTTATCCCAAAAGATCTTCCCTCCTGCCCACAGACCCATACTGATCCCTTCAGGGTTTCAACCATCGCAAACCGGACTTTCTCTGCTGTTCCCCTCTGCTACACACTGAGTACCTCCAGAGAAAAGGGACGGGAGTGCACAGTGATGGAGTGGCCAGCTGCAATTCCAGCCTGTTACATGCAACCTCCACACTGCTGCAGGTGAGTCAAGCAATGACCTCACTGACCAGAGCTGGCTCTCGGATTCATCTTCAACACGGCTCTTTGCCCGGGTTCTGATGTTCTCTCTTGCGAGGGTAGGTTTCCTCAGTTATTTATGTGAAATCCCAGGCAGGTTCTGCCCTGGAGTCCACAATGCTGGCTTCTTCACCCTCAGCTGGCTACACAGGAACTGCAATTTTGACTGATCCATTGTAGCAGAGGTGCAGTTCCCAGGCCTCCAGGTCTGCCAGGGTGATTCCCATCAACCAGAGTCTTACTGGCTCTGAGAATGTTAGACCGGCATGACACTTTGTACCTCATACAGCATGGTGCTACCTTCCCCCCACCTGACACTCTCATTTTGCACATCAGCGAACCAAGGCTTCAGCAACTGAGGTGATATGTCAGAGGTCAAAGGGCTAGGTAGTTGAAGACTCCAAACCAAGAACCCTATCCCTATCCAATTGCCATTTCCATGCTACAGCTTATGATTCTAACGGTGTGCATCTGTTAATCAATAGAAAAAGAGAAAAGGTTTGGGTTGCCTACAAATTTGAAAGTTTCAGTCCATGATCCATTGGCTTCTTAGATTTGGGCCTGTGTTGAGGCAGCACATCATGGCAGGAGTGTGTGTTGAGCAGAACCACTCACCTCATGGCACAGAAGCAAAAGAGAGGAGAAAGGCACTGGGCTCCCAGTTGTCTCTGAAGGAATGCACCAATGCCCTGAACGCTGGTCACCAGTACACACCATATCGGCTTTGACACCTCCCAGTAGCACCAAGGTAGGGAGCGAGCCCTAATCTCATGGACCTTTGGGGACACTAAAGACCCAAACCATAGCAAGAAGTGAAGATATCAGGGAGCTAACACAAGAGCCTGCCAATGAGGTAAGGAACAATGAGCCATGATCCTGCAAAGGGGCAGACACTGAGGCAGAGGGAGAGCCAAGTCGCAGAAAAGTACTGAAGTCCATTCCAGCAAACTATTGAAAGGAGGAGGATGTGATCAGCACTGGCAGTTTCTACTGATCAGTCAAGTCAGACAAGTATTGATGAGTATTGACCACAAACGATGAGTAGCTTTTGTCACACAGGGTATGTGCAGTCTCCATTTCTTCGGAGTAGTGGGCATAAAAGTTTAATGGGTGGATTGAAGAAAAAATAGAAATAAAAATTGGAGAAATCAAGGAGAGACAGTGGTCTTTGATAAACTGTGGCGTAGACCAAATACCGAATGATATGCTAGATGGAGGGAGACCAGAAAGTGAGGTAGGATTTTGATTATTTCTTTTCTTCCTTATGAAGATGGGACACTTTGCAGACTGTTTCACTTGAGAGCGGAATCACCCAGCAGAGAAGCATAATTTTGTGATGTGGAGAGAAACTGGGTGGGGGGGCTTGAGAGGATGTTCCCAGTTCACCTACAGAGACCAGAGGGTCACAGAGTGTCTACACACAGGTATAGGAAGGTGGGAAAACTTGTAAACATTTTGGGAAGTTTCCTTTCTTTCCATGTACTCAGTGTCACTTCCTCAGGCTGGGTTCTGAGTAGTAGATGGCGGAGTTTGGGGAGAGAGGATGCTGTAGTCAACTGTTTTGTCACAGTGACCAAAAGAGCCAACAGCCACCTCTTAGAGGAGGAGAAGTTATTTGGACTCATGATTTTGTGATTGAGCACACAGTGGGCAGCCTCCATAGAACTGGGCCTGCAGTGCTGCCGTACTTCATGGAGAAGGGCATTGTGAAAGGAAGCAGTTCAGAACATGGACACCAGGAAGAAAAGGGAGAGCTCTTTTGACCAGGGATGAAAGCTGTACTCCAAAGACATGCTCCCAGTGACCTCCCTGCTCCAGCCACACACTCCCTGCCTACCATTACCACCCACTTAATCCATAGGAGTGCATTCAGCCACTAGTTAGGTTAAAGCTGTCGTAGACTACTGCTTACATCTCTCGACATTGTTGCATTATCTCACACATGACCTTTTGAGGAACATGTCTTTTCTTAATCACAACAGAGGACAGCGTGACCTGCAGCATTCACGGCGGAGACAGTGGAATGAGCAAGGACACGAGGTTGCAGCAAGGACACCTGCCCTTTCTCTGACACCGCTCGGTGCAGGAGATACAGCCTTGGGGATGCACACTTGGAGCATATGTTGCCTTCTGAGTATTTGTTTGTTAAGAAGGTAGGCGGTGGAGGTGTCTGTGCCTGGTGTCCCCTCCCAGCATCGAGGCATAAGTACACTTGCTATGGACCCAGCACAGGCCTTCCACCCCAAAGGAGACAAAACCTACTCTTAACTACCTGCCTGATGAAGGATGAAGTTGGGTCTTGGGGAGCACTAAGTGCTTCTTCTCCCCGGGTGAGGGTTTGTGCTCTCCTGCCAACAGCCAGTCCATCTGCAGCGTACACTTTAATAAGCTCAGCTTTGGTGTCCAGTGATTGCCACACTCTCCTACTCTCTCTGGCTTCCGGTTGCTATGGTGATGTGGGCAGGGGCCAGAAGCCCTGCTCTTTGCATGTAAATGAGTGGGAGCCTGTGAGTGTAGAGGGGGGAGCTTAGTGGGAGGGGGAATTTCTTGCTGGTGAAAAGAGCCCTATGCACTCGAGCCTGTTAGTGATCAACACCTCCTGTGCCCTGCTTGCAAGGAATCACACCATCATTACCAGAGCAGACTGCTCAGATTGAACAGGAGCCTTGGAGCACATAACAGAGGGTTTTCATTAGAGTCATTTCCCAGAAGAATGCACTGCATTAGGAAGTGCTTTCTCACTAGTAGTGCCTCTCTGGTAGGACAGCTGGGCATCAAGCATCAAGAGCACCTGCGATGGGCCAGGCAAATCCACAGGACCTGGAGATGTCCAATGGGAAGACCGTGCTCGATCTAGAGGTTTGGGGCCATGGCCAAACCCGACAATGATCCCTAATGGTGGAAACGACCCCTCACCCCTGCTCTCTCGTTGTTCACCTCTGCAGATGCCCACAGTGGTGCGGGGGCCAGAGGTGAAACCAGAGGGAGTTGGCTGAAATCCTGAGGGGCTCTGTCACCCCTTCTCTCCAGTTAAGTGGCTCTTTGTCTTAATTCCAGCAGTCTTGTTCAGCCACCCAAGTTTCCAGACCCATAATCAGCTTTGCATCTCAGTGTCCAGACCCACAATGGCCTAAACTGCCTGGTGGCTGGTTGCTATGGCAATGCTGCCAAGATCTTTCATCAGTAAGTGAAATAAAGGGCAGCAGGAAACCTGGAGTGTTGGCCATGTTGGGAGGGGGGCTGGAATTGGAATATGCTAATTACACTAATTGATAGACTTCTGTGATTAAAAGCACACAAACACGGGCCAGGCCATTAGAGGGCTTGACTGGGACAAGGGAGCTTCAAACAAGTAGGACATGCCTTTATTCATTAGAGAAATGGCTACAGAGTTCTTTGGAAGATAAGGAAACGTGCCACCAGATTAGGACTCGAGGGAATTCAGGAATGAATTCAGCCTGCCATACTGAATTGTATTTAAAAATGCAGACCCCAATTCCTGTCTGGGGAATGAGGGTAGGGAGGAATCCTGAATTTCCTCCCTGAGCAGGGAGGCGTGTAGTGCCCCTGGCTGGCCTGCCAGCGGAGGGCACAGGCCATACTGCAGACACCCAGCCCGTGGCTCCCATCAAGTCCAGGTCGGGATTGGCTTGAAGCACTCAGCCTCTCTGCTGCCCACTTCTCTGCAGCCTGGACCTGCCTTGTTTTCCTCCTTTCAGCCAATATTTTGGACTCTATAATCAGCTTAGGTGTCTAATGACTCAGTCATGGCTTAATTGGCCCTAGCTGCTGGTTGCTATGGCGATGCAGCCAGCAGCTCTGCTCTCTAAGTTGAAATGAGGGAAGCTGAGGTGGGAGGGGGACAGCAAATGCAGAGGGCCATGACTGAAGGGGAGAATACTCTAATTAAGCTAATTGATAGTCTTTGGTGATTAGAAGCCCATAAACACAGGCCCCAGGGCCACGGCAGTGGGAGATGGAGCTTACCTGGGAAAATAAAGCATCCAATACAAATGAAAGGTTTGCACTAGACACCTTCCCAAGATGTAATCCATGGGGTGAGAGAAAGTTCTCCATGTTCCGGATCTCACAGTAGTTGAGAAAGAGACGAATATATGGGGGACCAGGGTCCTCTTCCCAGGCATCTAACACTCCTCAATTGTCAACCCTGACAAGTCACTGGGATACTGAAGCTGAGAAGTGGGAAGGGCCTAGAACTACATCACATGCTGGGTCAGTAGCAGAGCCCTGTGGAGCCCAGGGCTCCTGATGACCTTCCTGAGCTCCCTCTATGGCCCAGTCTACTTCCAGTCGAGACTGGCATGGGGCCCCCCATTTGACAAAGACATGAAACCAAGGAGGACATGCAACCTGCCCAGGGTCCCACAGTCCCCTCTGGGATGACAGAGTGGTTCTCCTGGTTTGCATATAGACCCAGCAAAGAGCATGTGGACCAAGAAATGGGACATACAGAGCTATTCATCTATTCCTGCTTATCCCATGGTGGGCTTTAAATAATACATATTTAGTGAGAATGGGGTCACACTCATCCTAATACTTCTCCTTGAGGAAAGTCCCCATCCCTCCCTCTTCGACCCCTCTTCTTGCTCAGGATACAGCCTCTTTCTGGAAGTACTCTGAGGATCCAGGCTGTCCCCCTGCTGGTGGGCAGCTCTGTTCCCCTTGAACACCCAGCACGGACATTCTGGGAAGGGACATCGGGAGACCCCACTGGCGTGGAGAAACCTGTCCTGCTAACACCAGGGAGATCGGCTCCACCTCTGGCAAGAGTGAGGCCCACAGAAGTGCTTCCCGTCTGCAGGGTGCTGGGTGCGGGACCACACAAAGGCAGGAGCAGGGAGATCATCTTGAAACAAAACAAGCCCCTTCCTTCTCACTGGAGGAAACTCTGCAAATCTATTTTACATCTATGTCTTTGCTGGGAAATTGCAGTTGAAAGGCAGCAGCATCTGCTGTGGGTTCACAGGGTACCAGGGGGCATCATTACAGAGAAGCTGAGCGTGTGAGATCCCGACCCCACTCTTGTCTGTATAGGACACAGTCATCAGTTTGTCAGCAGAAATTCTTGCAGCATCCTGAGATAGAGGGCAATGGTAGCGTGTCATAGAAGAACCCGAGAGAAACATTTTCACAGGGCTCAGGGACAGAGATAGCTGCAAAGAGATTACCAAGCGAGCAGCGTTCTGCGCATTTGAGCAACAATGGACCAGGTCGCCCAAGGTGATCAAATCTTTTGCATCTTTCTTTTAATTCAGCTTTGAATACATGCGTGTTTGCTTGCCCTCAGTTTGATACCTGTGCCATGCTACTCAAGACAGTTGCTCCTGGATCACTCTTTGCCCACAACAGAAAACACGTTCTTTAAAAACGTCCGATCACCTTAACTGAGGGCATCGACAAATTTATAGTACCAACTGAGCAAAAATGGGCACAGGTCACATTCTGCATTCAGAGAAAATAACAAAATTATAGCCCAGAACCTTAACACCTTAAAAGTACAAATGCATTCCAAACCACAGTGGGAGTCCATGCAACATTACTATGAATGAAAACCCTCTCTGACATACATCATGAAGATTGAAAGCTTTAAGTGAGTCGATACGCATGTTTCCACACAATTGACCAAATACAATTTGTTCTCTCTCAGAAATTAGGGAATGTAAAAGTAATAAACAGTGAGGCAATGATGTGCAAGTAACAATTATATTTTCAAGCAATGTGTCATGGTGTGGGGAAGGGAAAATCTCTCAATTATCTGTGGTCATGAGGTGAAGCAGTTGCTGATCCTCTCTGCTTGCACCAAGGCTCTGGATCTGCATGTGTTGTTTTTTATTAATTGGGATCACAGGTTTTTATGTGTCAGCATACACTGAATGGTCTGCATGAGATTTTAATACGTGTAGTGAACTCTTGTCTTGGAATATCTCACTGGACTGGAGGAAATGTGTCCCTCTCCTGGGGCTGGGCAGAAACAATGCAACCAAAGTGGCCTACAAACAGAAGTGGCTCAATCAATGTGTCTAAGTGGGGAATTGCTCATCAAAGAAGGATAGCTATCCAGAGGCACAGGGCAGGAATATTCATACCGTGGCTATGGTCAGACTGTCTCCCATCTCTACTCAAGAAGCAAGAAGTTACACGACTTTCACAGAACTGGGAATCCTGAGGTCCAAGTGTTTCTGCTGTCCCTGAGATACTTGGCAAGGGCTAACACTGCATTTCAAGGCCGCTTACTGTCACAGCTCTACACATTCATGGGAGAAGGACAGTAGCACAAAGGGATTTATCCTAAAGCATGCATTGTTTGTGTATCAGGGGGACCTGCAAGCTTTGGAGCTTCAGGGATCTGGCTCCATTCCTGGACTGCCTGAGTCTTGGGGAGGAGTTGGACCTCACATATTCCTTAACAATATCTAATCATAATAAATAAAAATCTTCCAAAAGGGAAAGCACTGAGCCTGGGTTATTTCTCTGGTCAATGTTATTAATCCCTTAAGGAATAAATGATGTCTAATCTGTAGTAATTTCCAGAATATGGATGGATATGGAATACTTCCTTATTCATTCTATCAGACCAGGCTTACCCTAATACTAAAACCAAATAAGGATATCACAATTAAAGGAATATGTAGAGCAACTTTTCCCATGATTTTAGATATAACCTGCTCAATAAAATATTCACAAGCCAAACACAACAACTTATAAAATGAATTAAACACCATGACCAAAGAACTTTACTCTATGACCTATTGTAAATGGGACATCCTTCAAAAATCAATTAATGTTATCTAGCACATCAATCAGCTAAAGAAGAAAACAATAAGATCATATCAATCATGGCAGAAAGAGCATTTGATGAAATCTAACACTCAACATTCATTCATGATGAAAACTCTTTAAAATAATTAGGAATAAAGGAAAGCTCCCTCAACCTCATAAATAATAGCCACAAAAGAACCAGCCATTAACATCTGAGATCCCTTTTTAATGTTCAAGATATACAGAGTTGACCACATTTTATAATTGATATTAATATATTGTTTCTTTTCTTTTTCTTCATCACTCTTCCTAAAACAATACCAATATTAATATCTCATAAAAATCCACAAATTGAATTTGTTGAGTTTGTATTGTTTATTGAAAATATTTTATTATGATAAGAACAAGACCATGAAATTCACCCTCTTAACAATCTTTGAAGTGTGTAATACATTATTTTTTACTATAGATACACTGTTTAGAAGATCTCCAGAACTCATTCATCCCCCTTGACTTTTGATTTGTAACCCTTTTCCCCTCCCTGCAGCCCTAGGGTACCACCAGTGTATTCCTTAATACTGAACCGTACTATTTTAGATACCTCATGTAAGTGCAGTCATAAAGTACTCATCTTTCTGTGATTCGCTTATTTCATTTAGCTTGACATCCTAATGGTTCTTGAATGTTTGTCCCCATTGCAGAATTCACTCTTTTGAAAAAGCTGCATGATACTCCATTTTTGGTTTACACCACAATTCATCTGTTGATAGGCATTTAGGTCATTGCCACATCTTAACTATTGTGAATAGTGCTGCACTATTGTGAATAGTGCTGTAGACGTGTTGATATCTCTTTGAAATCCTGATTTCAATTCTTTTTTGGGGGGGAGGGATAACTCAAAAACTTATTTTCTGTAACAAGTCAAATGTTAGTAGGAAACTACAGTCATTGACATTGTAGAAATATTACTTGTTTTAAAAGTACCTGTACTTTTAAAAAGCAAGTGATTTTATGTTTCTTATAAAACATTATTTCTTTAAGAGAAGATATATCTAAATTGCATTGTTCACATATATTTAATAATAATAATCTAATGGATATGCCAAAAAGTCTTTGGAGCTACAGTCCTTATCTTTTCCTTCTTGGGATAGTCCTGACAAATGCTGATATCCTTAGGCCTGGATATATGCATACATATGCTTAAATATACACACAAAGTTCTAATGTTAGTAAATTAAAACATGCAAAATGCTCAGTCTTTTAACTTAAATTCCTTTTCACTTTCAATTCCTTTGAGTAAATACCAGAAATAAGAAATGCTGAATCATATGGTCATTCTATTTTTAATTTTTGAGGAAACTCCATACCATATTTCATAGCAACTGTGCCATTTTCTCTTCCCACTAACTGTCTACAAGGGTTCCAAATTCTCCACATCCTTGTCAACACTTGTTGTCTTTTGTGTTTTTGGTAATATCCATCCTGACAGGTCTGAGATGATTCCTCATTGTGACTTTGACTTGGATTCTCCTGATATTTTATTATATGTACCTGTAAATAAAATCTGTATTTTTTTTTGGAGAAGTATCTATTCAAGTCATAAACCCAATTTTAACCAAGTTGTTCATTTTTTCACTATTGAGTTCTAGGATTTCTTTATATTTTGGATATCAGATATATGGTTTGCAAATATTTTCTATTATTACATAAACTGCCTTTTCACTCTATAGATAATTTCCTTTGTTGTTCAGAAGGTTTTTAGTTTGAAATAGTCCTCGTTATTTTATTTTTCTTGCCTGTACTGTTGGTGTCATATTAATAAAATCTTAACCAAGGCCACTATCATGAAGCTTTTCCTCTATGTTTACTTCTAGGAATTTTGTAGATTGAGGGTCTTACATTCAACTCTTTAATATGTTTTAGTTGAGTTTTGTGAATGGTATAAAATAAAGGTCTGGTTTCATTCTTTTACATATGGATATCCTGTTTTCCTAACACAACTTGTTGAACAGACTATCTTTTCCCCATCATGTATTTTTGGCACACTTGTCAAACATCAGTTCACTGTGTATATGTGGATTCATTTCTGGAATTTTTGGTTCCATTAGTTCATGGGTCTGTTTCATGATAGTGCCATGCTGTTTTGTTAACCATATCTTAATATATTTTAAAATCAGGAAGTATACTGTCTCTGACTTTGTTCTTTTTCCTAAGGATTGATGGGGCTTATTTGTGGTCTTTTGTGGTTGAATTTTAGAATTTTTTTCTCTATTTCACAAAACAATTGCTATTTGGATTTTGATAAAGTTTGCACTGAATTTGTAGATTTCTTTAGGTAGTATGAACATTTTAACAATATTAGGTCATCCAATTTATAAATACTGGATGTCTCCCATTTGCTTCTATCTTGTCTAATCTCTTTCATTAATATTTCATAGTTTTCTGTATATAGGTTTTTACCTTTTTGGTTAAATTTATTCCAAAATATTAAAACATAGCATAAATTCTTTTCAGTGCTATTATAAATGGGACTGTTTTAGTAATTTCCTTTACAGGGAGTTTATTGTTACTGTAGAAATGCAACTTGCACAGCCCAGCTTGGCAGGTATATGCCTGTAATCCCAATGACTGGAGAGGCAGAAGGATCAAAAGTTCAAGACCAGTCTCAGGAACTTAGTGAGACCCTCAGCAACTTAGTGAGAACTTTTCTTAAAATAAAAATAATATATTAAAAAAATAGAAAGGGCTGGGAATGCGGCTCAGTGGTAAAACATCCCTTGATTTAATCCCCAGTAGCAAAAAGAAAAGAAAAGAAAGGAAAGAAAGAAAGAAAAAAGGTAGGTGAACTACTTTTGTGTGTGATTTTATTGTCTGCAAATTTGTTGAATTTGTTTATTATTCTAACATGTTTTTAATGGATTCTTTGGCATTTTAAATATAAATAAGATCGTGTTATCTGTAAAGAGGAACAATTTTACTTGTCCAGTTCTAATTTGAATACTTTTTCTTGCCTGATTGCTCTAGCTAGAACTTCTACTATCGTATTATATAGAAGTAAAAGTAGGCATCCTTGCCTTGTTCCTAATGTTAGAAGAAAAACTCAGTTTGCATCATTCAGAATGATGTTACCTGTGGGACTTCTTATATGGACTTTATTATATTGAAGTAATTTCCTTCTCTAGCTAGTTTGTTGTGTTTTATCATGAAGGAGTTTTACATGATTTCAAATGCTTTCTTAGGCATCTGTTGAAAAGTTCTTGTAATTTTTATCCTTTATTCTGTTATGTGGTATATGACATTAAGTTGTTTTCATATGTTGAACTATCCTTGTATCCCAGGGATAAATTCTACTCGTTCATGGTGTATGATCCACTTAAGTTGCTATTCGGCCAGGCACAGCGGCGCATAACTGTAACCCAGCAGCTTGGGAAGTGAAGCAGGAGGATTCAGAGTTCAAAGCCAGCCTCAGCAATGGTGAGGCACTAAGCGACTCAGTGAGATCCTGTCTATAAATTAAATACAAAATAGGGCTGGGGATGAGGCTCAGTGGTCAAGTGTCCCTGAATTCAACCCCCAGTCTCCCCCTCCCCAAGAAAAAGGTACTGATAGATTTGGTTTGCTCAAATTTTTTAAATTTTTTTTGTAGTTGTACATGGATAGCATGCTTTTTTTTATTTGCTTATTTTTGTATGTGGTGATAAGGATCGAACCCAGTGCCTCACATGTGCTAGGCAAGTGCTCTGCTACTGAGCCACAGCCACAGCCCCTGGCTTGCTAAAATTGTGTTGAGGATTTTTGCATCTGTGTTCATTATGAATATTGGCCTATAATTTTCTTTTCTCATAATTTTCTAGTCCAACTTTAGTATAAGGGTAATGCTGGTCTCATAAAATTATTGTGGAAGTACTCCCTCTTTTCCAAGTTTTTGGAAGAATTTTAAAAAGTATTGGCAATCAATGCTCAGTAGAATTCACCAGTAAAGTCATCCTCTCAATGGGCTTGTCTTTTGGGGAGAAGTTTGATTGTTACTTCAATCTCTGTAGTAGCTTTAGTTCAGGTCAGACTTTCTATTTCTTAATAATTCCTTCTTGGTATACAGTATGCTTATAGATATTTATCCATTTCTTCTATGTTATCAAGTTTATTGCCATGTTACATTGTTGTCTGTTAAAATCCTCTTTATTTCTGTGGCATCAGTCATAATGTCTTTTTTCTGATTTTATTTACTGTTAGTATTCTAGTTCTTTAGTGTGTCTTTTCCTTTCTTGCTATCTTTGTGTTTTTTGTATCATCTTCTCTCTTCTTTGTGTAGCCAAAGTTTTGTTAATTTTATCTTTTCGAAAAACTCTTGCTTTTGTTGATTTTTTTTTTCTCTATGGTTTTTCTAATTTCTTTGTTTCTGTTCTAATCTTTATTATTTCCTGCCCTTTCCCAATTTGGGGCCTAATTTGATTTTCTTCTAGTTCCTTGAGGTGCAAGATTAGTTTGCTTGAGATCTTTCTACTTGTTTAATGAAGGCATTTTTTTTGCTATGAACTTTCCTTTTATTATTGCTTTTACTAAAGTCAAGAAAGTTTGGTACATCATATTTTCTTTTTCTTTCTCTCTTTCTTTCTGTGTGTGTGTGTGTGTGTGTGTGTGTGTGTGTGTGTGTGTGTGTGTTAAGGTATTACTTTTATTTCCTTTTTTTATTTCTCCCTTGATCCAATGGTTGTTCGTGACTATGTCATTTAATTTCTACATATTTATGAATTTTCCATTTTCCCTTTGGCTACCGGTTTCTAGTTCTGCTCCCTTGTGTTCAGAAAAGATAGTTGATATAATTTCAATCTTCTTATATTTGTTAACATTTGTTGTATGATCCAACATGTGACCTATCCTGGACAACCATTCATTTGTCCTTGAGAAGAACATGTATTCTGTTTCTGTTGGGTGGAACATTCTGTATTTATCTGTTAGGTCCATCACTTTATATTTTTTCAAGTGCCCCACTTCCTTATTGTTCTTCTGTCTGGATATTTTATTTTGTCTATATATTCTTTTCTTTGGTCTATTATTGAAATTGGGTACTGAAGTCTTCTGCTATTTTATTGCTATTTCGCCCCTCTTTTCTTTTTTATTGTTTTCTTTTAATCTTTGAATTTAATGAGTTGACATCAAAAAATTAGGTAGTCATTTTACATTTAAGGAATAAAAATTTTTTAAAAACAATAAAAAGAGTGAAAGCGATAGGGGACAAAGAGACAGGAGTGGTGGGAATATAAAGTTAAGAACAATAGAATATTTTATAGAATAATCCTATAAAATGGGCCCACTGTACTGACCCCCACATACTTTCTTTTCTAAGAAGCAATTTACCTGTAGCCTTGCCTGCCTTAAGTGGACAGGTATGTCACATTCCTCAGCAAACTACCTGTTATCTACAAGAGAAATGCAGGTCCAAAATAATTTCAATAAGAAGAACCCAAGTTATTCTGAAGGGAGACTTTTTTGATGATTTTAACAAACCAGATTGTGGAACTAAAGGAGATAAGGATAATTCCTCCTAACTAGGAAATCTGTAAGAATGTCTGGTTAAGAATCCAATTGGAGGGGCTAGGGTTGTGGCTTAGTGGTAGAGTGCTTGCCTAGCACGTGTGAGGCACTGGGTTCAATTCTCAACCACATATAAATAAATAAAATAAAGGTCCATTGACAACTAAAAAAATTTTTTTTTAAATAATCCAATTGGAACCTATCAGTATGGGTCAAAGTGGGCTAGTGCTGTCATGGTGGTGGAAACTTGAAAATCTGATGTCACCCTGCTGTCCATCAACAGTCAAAAAGGTGGGCCTGGGCAGGACTTTCTGAAAACTTCTCTGGGATCCCCAATAAAACTGGAGTGCAGGAGAGGTACACTGTCCCTTTCCTCTCTGAGAGGACTTACTCCCTCCCTTGAGAGTATCCCCTTTCCCTTTTCCTATCCCTTCAATAAACTCATACTAGTTACTCTAAGTGACATGTCTGAAATCTTTCTGGCTTGATTACAAGAATCAGGGTTTGATGGAGGGGGGGGTCTTTGCACTGCCTCAGTTTCCGGGAAGGCCCCAGACTCATAACAAAAGGATTTTAACCAAGTTTATTCTTCTTTTTGCTGCTATGGTTTTTAAAAATTAATTTTATCACATCTTATTGCAATATGAAAATGCATTTACAACACCTACTACTTTCATGAAAACTAAATTTAAGGAATTACATATACTGTTAACAGTGGCCCTTGGAGGAAAGTGATTTACCTTCTATTAATGAAAATATGAGCATTACATAATAATGTTATTTAACCACCTGTTGTCACAAGAATCATCACCAAAGTTTTCTAGAAATAGGTCCACATAAGGAATAAATATTTAAAAAATAAAATGTTCGTTATTTTAATTTTAGCGAGAACTCTTCTTTTTTTCTTTTTTTTTTTTTTTCTTTTGTACCAGGGATTGAACCCAAGGGCACTTTACCACTGAGCCACATCCCCAGCCCTTTTTAATTTTTACTTTGAGACAGGGTCTTGCTAAGATGCTTAGGACTTCACTAAATTGCTGAGGCTGACTTTGAAATTGGGATCCTCTTGCCTCAGCCTCCCAAATTGCTGGGATTACAGGTATGTGCCACTGCACCTGCTGTGGATCTTTCCTTTTTCATTGCTAAGAAATATTTTAATAGTTCTAAAACAAAATCTGTTATGAATTTAGATAGCTAAAACTGCTTGAGTTCAAGTTTACTGATAAGTCTTTTGTAAGTAGTTATCAATAAAATATTCTCCCTCCCAAACTCCTGCCCCAAATCTTACATTGTTTCTTACAAAACTTTGGTCAAGAGTGGAAATATATCCAGGCAGATATATATGCCACACATAGCAAGAACAGGAGGGCACAAATAATGACTCTGGGTTTTAAAAATAGAAGGCAATTAAAATGTACTCAAACTTACATTAAGAAAAACTTTTACAGGTTAATATTGAAATAGTCACAAAGGTTAAGAAAATATCAAAGTACAAATGACTACAATGTTAAAATAGACAAAAGCTTCTAAAGAGAGCCTCTTTTAAAATTAAAAATAGGAGGTTTTCAAGATGCAGAAAAAGCATTTGATAAAATACAGCACCCCTTCATGCTCAAAACACTAGAAAAAATAGGGATAGTGGGAACATTCCTTAACATTGTAAAGGCCATTTATGCTAAGCCCATGGCTAATATCATTCTAAATGGTGAAAAACTGAAAGCATTCCCCCTAAAAACTGGAACAAGGCAGGGATGCCCTCTTTCACCACTTCTATTCAACATCAACATCGTTCTTGAGACTCTGGCCAGAGCAATTAGACAAACCAAAGAAATTAAAGGGATACGAATTGGAAAAGAAGAACTCAAACTATCCCTGTTCGCTGATGACATGATTATATATTTAGAGGAACCTGGAAATTCCACCAGAAAACTCTTAGAACTCATAAGTGATTTCAGTAAAGTAGCAGGTTACAAGATCAATGCCCATAAATCCAACGCATTTTTATACATAAGTGATGAATCTTCAGAAAGAGAAATTAGGAAAACTACCCCATTCACAATAGCCTCGAAAAAAATAAAATACTTGGGAATCAATCTCACAAAAGAGGTGAAAGACCTCTACAATGAGAACTATACAACACTAAAGAAAGAAATTAAAGAACACCTTAGAAGATGGAAAGATCTTCCATGTTCTTGGATAGGAAGAATAAATATTGTCAAAATGGCCATACTACCTAAAGTGCTATACAAATTCAATGCAATTCCAATTAAAATCCCAATTGTGTACCTTACAGAAATAGAGCAAGCAATTATGAAATTCATCTGGAAGAATAAGAAACCCAGAATAGCTAAAGCATTCCTTAGCAGGAAGAGTGAAACAGGGGGTATTGCAATACCAGATCTTCAACTCTACTACAAAGCAATAGTAACAAAAACGGCATGGTATTGGTACCAAAATAGAAAGGTAGATCAATGGTACAGAATAGAGGACACGGACACAAACCCAAATAAATACAATTTTCTCATACTAGACAAAGGGGCCAAAAATATGCAATGGAGAAAAGATAGCCTCTTCAACAAATGGTGCTGGGAGAATTGGAAATCCATATGCAACAGAATGAAACTAAACCCATATCTCTCACCATGCACGAAACTAAACTCAAAATGGATTAAGGACCTCGGAATCAGACCAGAGACCCTGCAGATTATAGAAGAAAAAGTAGGTCCAAATCTTCACCTTGTTGGTCTAGGACCAGACTTCCTTAACAGGACTCCCATAGCACAAGAAATAAAAGCTAGAATCAACCACTGGGATAGATTCAAACTAAAAAGCTTTCTCTCAGCAAAGGAAACTATCAGCAATGCGAAGAAAGAGCCTACAGAGTGGGAGAATATCTTTGCCAATCATACTTCAGATAGAGCACTAATCTCCAGAATCTATAAAGAACTCAAAAAACTCTACTCCAAGAATTCAAATAGTCCAGTCAACAAATGGGCTAAGGAAATGAATAGACACTTCACAGAAGAAGATCTACAAGCAATCAACAAACATATGGAAAAATGTTCAACATCTCTAGTAATAAGAGAAATGCAAATCAAAACCACCCTAAGATTCCATCTCACCCCAATTAGAATGGCGATTATCAAGAATACGAGCAACAACAGGTGTTGGCGAGGATGTGGGGAGAAAGGTACACTCATACACTGCTGGTGGGGCTGCAAATTAGTGCAGCCACTATGGAAAGCAGTGTGGAGATTCCTTAGAAAACTTGGAATGGAACCACCATTTGACCCAGCTATCCCACTCCTTGGCCTATACCCAAAGGACTTAAAATCTGCATACTACAGAAATACAGCCACATCAATGTTCATAGCTGCTCAATTCACAATAGCCAGACTGTGGAACCAACCTAGATGCCCTTCAATTGATGAGTGGATAAAGAAACTGTGGTATATATATACTATGGAATATTACTCAGCCATAAAGAATGATAAAATTATGACATTTGCAGGCAAATGGATGAAATTGGAGAATATCATGCTAAGTGAGATAAGCCAATCTCAAAAAGCCAAAGGACGAATGATATCGCTAATAAGTGGAGGATGACACATAATGGGGGGGAGGGAAGGGTTAGAGTTAGGGTTAGGGAGGGGGGCAAGTATGGAGGAAGGAACTACTGTATAGAGGGTAAAGAGGGGTGGGAGGGGTGGGGGGAAGGGAAAAAATAACAGAATGAATCAAACAACATTGCTCTATGTAAATTTATGATTACACAAATGGTATGCCTTTACGCCATGTACAAACAGAGAAACAACATGTATCCCATTTGTTTACAATAAAAAAAAATTAAAAATAAAGCACACAACACATGTCAGGATGATTTTCCTGCTCTACTTATGAATTTTAGTGTTTGTATTTATAAGGTTGGTTATGTTGATATCTAGTAGAGTTTCTTACGACATCTGATGAAGTCTCATTCCAACTTCATAAGATGGATCTTCCCCTAAGGAACCTGTAGATTCTGGTTACATCTTTGTCACTGTAAAATTTCAGAGTAGTGCAATATCACCATGATGTGCTGGGGTTTGAAGACATCTGTTATATAGTGCCATCCCCACAATTGAAACCAGTATAGAATTCAACACAGTTCACTCCCAGAGCTACTGCATGTAAAGCACTGTGACCAGCAGGTACTGGTAGTAGAACCAGACATCTGCTTCCAGGACTGTGCCAGTGCCATCCCTGCCATGCACCTCCTGTGATACAGCCACATGTCAGTCTTTCTCTCCCTTATTTTCTGTCAGTGCTTCCTTTATATATTTAGGTCCTCCAATAATGGGTATATATGTATAATTTTCTATCTTCTTGGTGGAGTAATCCTTTTATCATTGTAAAATGTCTTTCTCATGTGACAGCTTTTGACCTAAAGTCTATTTTGTCTAATATAAATATAGCAACTTTTACTCTCTTTTGGTAGTAATTTGCATGGGATATCTTTTCCACCCTTTATTTTCAGCCTATGTGTGTCCTTAAATATAAATCAAGTTTCTTACAGATTTCATAGAGTTGGGCCTTTTAAAAAAACATTCTCCTACTCTAGGTCCTTTGATCAGAGTTTAATCCATTTACATTTAAAGTAATTGTTGATAGGAAGGATTTAATATTGACATTTTATTAGTCATTTTTTGTTAGTCTTATTCTTTTGTCTTTTCCTCTCATCTTCCTTTATGTTTAAAAATTTTTTGTATTCAAATGTTTTGATTCATTTCTCTTTCTGTGTTTGTGTGAGTGTGTGTGTGAGAGAGACAGAGCAAGAGACTTAGGTATTTTTGTGGTTACCATGGAGTTTACATAAAATATCCTGTAGTTACAACAGTCTGTTTTCAATTTTACCTTCTTATTCTATCAGTTGCTATTTAGTGTCCTTTTGTTTCAACTAGAAGAACTACCATCAGCATTTCTTATGAGGCATGTCTACTGGTGATGAACTGCCTCGGCTTTTTTTCGTCTGGGAAAATATATTTCTCCTTCACTGTTGAAGTAGAGTTTTGCTGGGCATAGGATTCTTGGCTGGCATTTTTGTTTAATCACTTTAAATGTACAACTTAATATATATGGAGACCATAATAAGTTCACCACCAATTTCAAATTTATAAAGAACACGAAAAACTTCACACCAAAAATACAAAGAACCCAGTCAATAAATGGGTTAAGGAACTAGGAAGACACATCACAGAAGAAGATATACAAGTGATCAACAAATATAAGAAAAAGTGCTCATCATCTCTAGTAATTAGAGAAATGCAAATTAAAACCACCCTAAGATTTCATCTAACTCCAATTAGAATGACTATTATCAAGAACATAAGCAATAATAAGTGTTGGCGTGGATGTGGGGACATTGCTGGTGGAGTTGCAAATTGGTACAGCCACTCTGCAAAGCACTATGGAGACTCCTCAAAAAACTTGAAATGAACCCACCATTTGACCCAGTTATCCCATTCCTCAGTTTATACCCAAAGGACTTAAAATCAGCATACTACAGTGATGCAGCCACATCAATGTTCATAGCTGCTCAATTTACAATAACTAGATTGTGGAAAGAAACTAGATGCCCTTCAATTGCTGAATGGATAAAGAAACTGTGGTATATATATACAATGGAATATTACTCAGCCATAAAGAAGAATAAAATTATAGCATTTGCAGGTAAATGGATGGAGTTGGAGAATATCATGCTAAGTGAAATAGGCCAAGCCCAAAAAAACCAAAGGCCAAATGTTTTCTCTGATAAGTGGATGATGATATATAACAAGCGGGGGGGTGGTGGCCAGGGGAAGAGAAGAATGAAAGAACTTTGGATGGCATAGAGGAAAATGGTGCAGGAGGGGTGAGGGAAGGAAAGATAGTAGAATGAGACAGACAGTATTACCTTATGTATATGTATGATTACATGAATGGTATAAATCTACATTGTGTACAACCATAGAAATGAAAAGTTGTAACCCACTTGTGTACAATGAATCAAAATGCAGTCTGTAAAAATAAAAAGTCAAATAAAAAAATCGTGGAATTGGAACACAATGCTGTAGTATCCTTAGACTGCCCCCAAATTTTTGCCAACTTAGAATTCCATAAACAACAAAAAGTTCTTCAAAAATAGGCAAAATAAAAATATTTCAATATAAAATATGATTTTTTCCTCCAGTAAGATTACCTAAACAATCATTGAAAGAAATTGATTAGGATGGATGAAGGAAAATAGTCCCAGACAGAAATCTGTATGTGCAGGAAGAAAAAGGAGCACCAGAAATGATAAATATATAAGGGATTTTTAAGTTTCATCATTCCATATATAGATCTATAAACTTATATCTATGTTAAAATATTTTAAATGCCACAGACATTTAAAATCAAAGATAAAATCACTAAACTGGGGATTACAGCATTGTAGAAGTAAAATACTTAACGAAGTGTGCAAAGGATGGCAGTTGCTGTGTGGACACTGTTTTAGTTAATGAATATCGGTCATCACTCTCCTCCCAAAACAGGCCAGTATTGCATCTCTTACAGGGCAATATAAAATAAAATAAAAGCAGAACCTAGAAAATGAGATTTAGGACTTAAGGCTCTTAAACAGTCTATGGAACTCTCCTGCCCTTGGCTTTCCTTAAGATTGCATCTAGGCAGTTGGTAAACTGGTGCTCTAGAAGAAAAAAAAAAAGAAAGAAATGTTTTGATAAGTAGTGTTTGCCAATTTCCACAGTAGAAATACTCCTGATTTCAAGCTATTATAGTCAACAACCTGTTCACAAAATTCCTGATTATTTAACAATTTTCTATTATGGATAGAACTAGTCAGCTCTAATTCCACTGAGTCCAGGGGATTCAAACACATTACTTCTCTATTTCGCTGTGTAGTGCAGTTGTTTTTGGAACCAAACTGCCTGGGTGAGAAATCTGTCTCCACAACTTCCAATGTGGGTGACCTTGTTATGACACTACCTTTTTGTGCCTTAAAATCCTTGTCTATAAATGGAGAAAGTGTTACTACACACCTCATAATTTTGTTGTGAGTCCTAAATGTAATAATCCTCATGGTGTTGAGAACTGTGTGCTTGGCACACAACTGGTGTCAGTAAATGACAGCTATCATGATCATCATCTCTTTCTAGAACCCCTTAAAAATACTGTGGGAGGAAAATGGAAATGAATACAAGAGGAACGAGCCAGAAGTCATACCTGAGGAGCCCTTATTCCCTGAATCTGCTCCCAGAGAAAGCATGCAAGAAATTGTCCTGAAGACCCACCCAGTAGAGTTAGCTTCATTTGCAGCAAGAATGAAGTCAAGGAAAGACACCGTGGCCTGCAGCATGTAGGGATAGGTTTCACATAGTGGAAGGGGCAAAGGAATCATTAAAAATCCCAAATCCCTACTTGTCCTTGCAGGAATCTTCCCAAATCAATTTTATATCTATTCCTTTGCTGTAAAATTGCAATTGAAAACAGCATTGTCTATAGGTCAACAGAGTATCAGGGTATAATTCTAGGTACACTGGCTGTGAGTGGTTCTCATGATCCCAGTCCAGAAGGCCTGAATTATTCAATGGGTTCATGAAATGTCAATTTCTGACCCTTTGAACAGCCTCTCCACTGGAGGTGTTTCCTATGAGGAAAGACCCAATCTTAGGGGAGTGATCCTGCTGGAGTTAAGGATCCTGGAACCAAGAAAAGACAGATGGAGACAGAAGGTTATCAAGGAATTTTAGAGGATACATCCCTTTGAAGATGGTATGAGCCATGCATCCTCCTGGGAGATTGAATTCAGAAATCCACTTAGAATAAGAGTATTTAGATCTAACTTCAGAAATCGGAAGAAACAGCTGTATAGACTGACTGGTATATTTACTTCAGGCCCCTTCATAGAAAGAGAGGACAAGTCCAGAAAGAAACAAACACTATCTACTTCCAGCCTTGGAAGCTCTTGAAATAACAAAGGAGATTAGTACCTTCCAATTCGTTCTTCTTGGAGAGTCCAGTGAAAAGGGTGTTACTTCTGGAGAACAGGAACAAGAGACACATAGTGTGTACATAAAGCCCAGGGAGTAGGATGGGTGTTTTAAGACCTAGTAATCAAATTTTAATTGTGGATACCATGAGTCATACCTCCAAACAGTTTAACTGACTCTGACAAAGAGAAAAAATAGAGAAAAATTCCTTGAGAAAAAATAGCCTGTGGCTATAATTTGAGCTCCTGGTATGGTATCTTTCAAGTGCTACTACTTCAGTCCATCTGGGACAAATGGATTTGAAGGACAGTTGAGTTCAGGTAGAGTGATTCAACTTAGCTGCCATCAGGTAGATAATAAACCCTGCAAATATGTGGTAATAATCTATGATCCATAAGAAACATCATGTGTTGACATCATACAGGTAATTAAAATTCAGATTGATAAGTTCTATGTTCAGTACAAGTAGAGGAAGGTATAATGATGCTTAGGAGATGAAGGTAATTTGTGACTGGCAAATTATTCCACCAAATGATTTCTTTTAATTGAGACCTGAAAGGTATATGACATGATCCTCACATCAAAAGCCTTGAGAGGAAAGAAAAAAGATTTCTACATAGAGAAATGGGAAGTAGAATAAAGATTGTAGCATATGAGTAAAAGTGGGTCTCTCAGGATGCTACTTGGAGCTTGGTTGCCAGGAATAAGGCTGCAGAGATATAAAGAAACCAGATCAAGCAAATATGTAGTTAAGGAAATGTATCCAAAAGGTAATGTAGTCAAAGGTTTTTATGCTTATTCCTTCCTGCTACTTTGTACTGAGCTGGTATTAGGAAAGCCTTCCTTGTCTGTAATGGGCCTGGTCATGCCTCTCTGATTTCTATCTCTTCTAGCTATTCATTCAGGATGAATTATGAAGACATGGCCTGATCTCCTGGCACATCTATCATTATTCCCCCAAAAGACCATTTATGTTCAATCAGTTCTTTAATTTCTTTTTTTCATGAGACCAGTCAGAGAGATATATATCTCAAAAGTTATGCATAAGTTAGGCCTAAATAAATGCTTAAATTCAGTTGAGACCCTAGATTAGCACTGAACACCATATTCCCTTGCAGACTGAGGACTTTTTTGATTATAATATGATTATTCTTACCTTACCTTGAGAAACTCTCAGAAGCAGTGGAAAGTTTGATAAAGGATGATGATAACATTCCCAGGACATCACAACAGACAATCTCAGCAAAACCTGACCCTTTACCTCTAATAGGGAGGTAGTCAGATTGCATTTACTCAATAATTCAATAGGAAGGAAGAAGTTAGAGACAGTAGATGAAATCATTTATTTCAAAGATATTCTTATTAAAATAAGGAAAGAAAGAGGATTAACTGCTGTATGTGTTAGTTTTTCATCACTGTGACCAAAAGACATGAAAAAAACAACTTAGAGGAGGAAAAGTTTATTTTGGCTCACAGTTTCAGAAGTTCGGTCGTGGCAACCAACTCCATTGCTCAGGGTCTAAGGTGAGGGAGAACATCGTGGTGGAAGGGAATGGCGAACAGGAAACAGAAAGCAGGGAAGATGTACCCTTCCAGGGTGTGTGCCACCACTGACCTATCTCCTTTAGCCATGCCCTACCTTCTTATAGTTACCACTTAGTCCATTCAAATTAGGTTGACCCATTAGGTTATTGCTCTTCTAATCTAATCTAAACTAATCTAATCTAATCTAACCTAATCATTTGACCTTCTGCCTTAACACAGAAGCATTTGAGGGACACCTCATTTCCAACCTATAACAGTTACTCAAGGATATGGGATTGAGAAAATTTTGTTTCAAATTTTAAATGGGATACTCTTGAGCATTTTAATTGTGAGTGGCAAGATACCTAGAGGGAAATGGAAAGATGGAAAGGTTGAAGGACAGGGAGAGAGATTAAATTTACAACAGTGTAGGCAATAAAGTAAATAGAAGGTAGAGGCATCACTTTCCAGAGCATTGGTAAAGTAGGTGAATAGGAGAAGGGAACTGGATCCAATTGATTCAAGAAGAAAGAAGTAATGACTGGTTCCTGTATACAAGGGTTTTTTTTTTTTTTTTTTTTTTTTTTTTTTTAATTTTAGACATAGGGTGAAACCCATCCTCTCAAAGTGAGGGCATACGTTTAGTGTAATAAGTTTGATAACTATGAATAGATCATGACATGGCTTCTGTGGATGAGAAGTAATAAGTTATTCAAAATGTTTTCTCTGATATGTGGAAGTTGACCCACAATAAGTGGGGGGTGGGAATAGAAGTTAGACAAAGGGGAATGGAAGGAAGGGAGAGGGGATAGGGAAAGGAAAGACAGTGGAATGAGTCAGACATAACTTTCCTATGTACATATATGAATACGCCACAGCAAATCTCACCATTGTGTACATCCACAAGAAATTAATTTTTGAAAAGCAATAACTTACAGTAAAAGACAGAAAGATCAATAGAGGGAAGGGAGCAGGAAGAGAGGAAAGGGAAGAAGAAGTAGAAGTACTGGGGTCTGAATTAGAATAAGATATATTCCACACTTGTATAATTATGACAAAATGGATTCTACTATTATGTATAACTAAAAAGAACCATTAAAAAGTTATTCAGGGGTAAGGAAATAAGATGGAATGAGACAAACATCATTACCCTATGTACATGTATGATTACATGGGTGGTGTGACTCTACATCATGTACAACCAAAGAAATGAAAAGTTGTACTCCATTGTGTACAATGAATCAGAATGCATGCTGCTGTCATGTATAACTAAATAGAACAATTTTTTTAAAAAAAATTTATTCAGAGGAAAATTTAGATGAACAGTCAGGAAACTTTGAAGGTATTACTGTTTCCTTCATTCTTTGACTGGAAATGAGAGAACAGAGAAGTTAACTGAAATTTCTCAAGAAACAATTAGTGCTAGAATCTCAAACACTATCATATTCTGTTATTACAAAGTCAGTCATCTTACATATTTACATAGTAATTCTATATGAGAAAAGAAAGGAGCTAAGAGGAAGAGGTTATAAATAGATAGAAGAAATGTGATAAAATAGAATATTGTTGAAGAAAGGCAAATCAGGAGAGACTCCAAACTATCACTCATGTGTATCTACTATGAAAATCTGTACATAGGAGGACAAGGCACAGGAATTCCAAGTGATATGAAGAATGCTCTTTAGCCTAATCGAACCAGAATGACAACATGTTGGTTATTCATGTTTTACACCAACTTCCTGCAAGTCCCCAAAGTGGGGTATAAACCTCTTAGGATACTTCAAAGCAGCACTGATTACCCAGAGCTCTCTGTCATTACTCTCAAAGAAATGGGGCACTCGGATCCATGTGGATTTTAGAGCTTCCTAAGGGGGAAAAAGTTTTGTGTTTCTCTCACAGACACATCAACTAAGTATTAAAGTTTGGACAAATTTTAAGAGTTCAATCCTTTCTATATCATATCTTACACTGATAGTACCTGTTCTGTAGTACCTGAATCTTTCCTTAGGTAGTGTGGAGTCGCCTAAAAAGGATGCTTCTTGATATTATACAAGAGGCTTAGACTATTAATCCAAGTAAATCTGGGCAAGGAACAATGGTAGGGTCATAGGGAATCTCCATCCCTTCCATGAGCTGGCTTAATAAACTTTTTGTGTCTGACCTCTCTCTTTCCAAAAGAAGAGGACATTTCACAACCAAATACTAAGAGCTATACTTTCTTTACAGATTTTGCCCTTTTTTCCACCAAACTCTGAATTACAACTAGAATATTCTACTCTCCATATGACAATGATTATCATACTTTAGCATATAAATCAGAATCACCCAGAGGGCTTGTTAAAGCAAAGCTTGCTGAACCCCATCCTTAGAGTTTCTGATATGGAAGTTTGGAGATGGGGCCAGGAAATGTGCATTTCTAAAAATATCACAGGTGATACTGATGTTGCAGGACTGGAACCATACCTCAATAACCACAGATATTTGGGAGGCAGTGAGTTAGAACACAGAAGAAAATTCTAGGCTGACTACTGTAGTAGAAACAAGAGAAAGAGAAAACAGGGTTTTGCTTGAAGAATTAGGAAGAAGTCATAATCGTTTATTTGTACAGTTATCTTAAGGACTTTGTTATGAAAGAAACAGAGAAATATCATGATGGAGAGAAGTAGAGGAAGGTTTGTTTGGAAGGAGACATAAGCCTGTTTGTATGCTGTTGAGATTATAAAAAGGAGATAATTGCAAGATTTGGAATGGAATCCAGTGCACAAGGGAATTTTTGACTTTTGCTTGAAGCACAGAGAGTTAATCTGTGGTAACATGTAGGGAGGGAAAATATATGGGTGTGGACCTCATAGGTTTGTAGATGCAATGGAAGAAGTGTGCAACTGTTTCAGATCAATAGGAAATAAGGTTATCAATGGAGAGTAGAGATGGAGAAGGTGTTCCAGATTTGAAGACAGAAGACAATATACAAAAATAGTCATTTAAAAGGGTGAAAGACAATAGCCAAGTATGGAACCAGCTCAGATGTTCATCAATAGATGAATAGACTAAGAAAACGTGATATATATACATAATGGAGTTTTACTCAGTCATAAAGAAGAATAAAATTATGACATTTGCCAGTGAATAGATAGAAATGGACACCATTAATGTTAAGTGAAATAAGCCAGATTGAGAAAAACAAGGGTCAAGTGTTTTCTCTCATTATGTGGAAGCTAGAGCAAAATAAGAAAAAGAGAAGGATGAAATATCATAAAGATATCAGGAAGAACAGTGGAGTAGAAGAAGGAGATAGAGAGGGAGGGAGGATGAATGAAAAAGAAGATGAATGGCAGAATGAATTTAACAAAATCACATTAAGCACACATACAAATATACCGCAGGAAATTTCACGTATATGTATGAGTGGAAAGCACAAATTAAGGAAGGATAATGGATGAGCAAGGAGAGGATCAGTGGAATGGAGGAGGAGGTGGGGGTGGGGGGAGGGGAGAAACAGGGACTGAAATGGAATGGGAAAGATTCCATGCATGTATGATTTTGCTGGAATGAACCCAGCTATTATGTATACCTGTAATGCTCTAATAAAATAAATAAATACAAGGATGAAGAAATAAATTAACAAAGGAAAGACTACTGGGCCTTAGCAAAGGCACCTATTCTAAGTTTATTAGCCTAAGATTGTCTCTTCAAGGACCTTGATGACATAAAATTACACGTGTTTATATACATGGTAGGGGTGGGTGAAAGGCCAAGAAGACCATCCTGAAAGGATCCAATGTTTCTGTCCATTGCCGTATTGTCAAAGGTCCAATTATTGTGTACAAACCTAAGCCCTCATCACCCATGGGGTAAGAGGAAAAGAGAACAATACCCAATTTCTGAGTTTCCCCTGTCCCCTAGATGAAATTGAAAGCAAAGTATTTGAGCATTGAGATGCTTGGTTGCCCTCTTCTCTCTAGCTTGAGCTAATTTATTCTTCTCAAAAGCTTCACGATTCCATCTAAATGCTCTTAACTGATAATCAGTTTGAGTGACTCACACTTCTAATTGGTGCAGATGCTTATTGCTACAGTGATGTGTACAGGAGTTAAACTCCCACAGTGAAAATAAGAAGGAACCCAAGGGCGGAGAAGAGAGAAGGGAGCTATATGTATGGGTGGCACAGAGATTTAAATATACATTTATCTTAATTTTACCAATGGACCTTGGTGACTAAAAGCCTGACCTGGAGAGCTTAAATGAGAGTGCTGAGTCTTAAAGAATTTTCATTAGAGATTATTTTTTTCCTAGAAACAAGCAAGAGGATAAAGTTTTCACATGCTTAGGACTCAAGATTTATTCAGGTACCGATTTGAAGGGATCTTAGAGTTCTTAAATGCTAGGTAGAGCTGGAAGGTTTTTTTTTTGTCTTTCTCTTTTGTGGAAATACTGACAGAAATATGTATAATTAAGCCAGAAGCAGTGCATGACTGTAATACTAGCTTGTCAGGAGGCTAAGGCCAGAGTGCAACTCCTAGGCCAGCCTGGGTAGCTTAGACCCTGTTTCAAAATAAACAATTTTAAAAGGTTGGAGATACAGCTTAGTGGTAAATCTCCCCTGGGTTCAATCCCCAGTACTGTACACAAAACAAGTATGCATAATTAGAATAACAGAAAAGAGAGGAGGCAAGAGAACATGAAGGGAAGGAAGAGAAGGGATAGGGAGAGCAAGGGAAGGAAAGATCACTATCTCCCTCCCTCCCTTCCTTCTATAATACTAATATCTACATATAGTATTCATTATCAATACTAATAGCTTTTATGGAGAGCCTACTTTGTGCAACACACTATGCTAAGTATGTTTCATGTTTCTTCACTAAGAATGAACAATATGACAATGGAGTAGTTCCCACTGATATATTTATTGTATAAGAAACATGTTTAGAAAAGGTAAGAAACTTGAATTGAACCCAGGTAATCAGTTCTGGCACCAGCACTCTTAACCATATTGTGATCATGGTGTGGGTGTGTGTAATTTTACATGAATGGGACCTTAATATATGTGTGTTTGTGTGTATATATATATATATATATATATATATATACACTGTTCTCTGTATAATTTGCTTTTTGTGACTAATGCTGTATCGTGGAGCTTTCATCGTGTAATACATATCATAATGTGCCATCATTTTACTTTACTGTAATTTAATCAGTCCCTCTTGATGAATATTTGAGCCATTTATATTTTATTTTACAATTACACATACTGACATCATTAAATCTATATCTTTTTGCACATATAGGAGTATTTCTATCACATAGATTTCTAAAACTACTCTGTTCCTTTGATTTATTCTTTTATTTTTGCATCAGTATCACATTGCCTTAGTTACCAGTTTCTTACAATGTTTTGATATCTGTTGCTGTTTTTTTAAAAACGTTTTTATATTTCATATTTTCTCCACAGTTGAATTGGACAATAGTCTTGTCAGTTTACAACAAAGAAATTACATTATGTGCTGAACCTTTACTTATAATGACATTTAGCTATTTTAGATTAATTTAGGGTATAGTATAATCTTTACAATATTCAGCCATTGTGGAGACTCTCTGTGATTACATGTCAGAATAAGCCATTTTCATTTCTTTCTCTGAATTTTCTATTTATAACTTTCAGCCATATTTATATTGTGTTACTTTCATCTTTCATACAATATCAATTGTTTCAGTCAGCTATTTTGCTGCTGTGACTAAATGATCTGACCAGCACAATTATAGAGGAGGAAAGGTTTGTTTGAGGGTTCATGGTTTCAGAGGTCATAGTCCATAGAAGGCCAACTCCATTCCTTGGGGCTCAAGGTGAGGCAGGACATTATGGTGGAAGAGTGTGGTAGAGGGAAGCAGCTTGCATTATCAGGAAGGAGAGAGAGAGAGAGAGAGAGAGAGAGAGAGAGAGAGAGAGAGAGAGAGAGAGAGAGAGAGAGGGAGGGAGGGAGGGAGGGAGGGAGGGGGAGAGCAAAGAGCCTCCACTCTCCATATACAGAATATATGCCCCATAGCCACACCCCAATTCCCACCTCCTCCAGCCACACCCTATCAGTTCAATTAATCCCACGTGGGATTAATTCACGGATTGGGTTAAGACTCTTACAAACCGATCATCTGAACCTTCCTGCATTGTCTCACCTCACATTCAAACCATAACATCGATCATTGTTTTACTAAGGATATTAACCTCTATTAAAATGTTCTAAATCTGTTTTCATGTATAAAGTGGAAACACTGCCTGAATTCTAGTCTTGGTTCTACCCTTTGATAGTTGTGTGACATTATAAGAGTTATTTAATGTCTCTTTGCTTCAGTTTTCTCATCAGCAAAATTGGGGGGGGGATAAAACTGCTTGCTTCATGGAGTTGTGAAAATTAAATGCATGAGTACATGTAAATTCCTTAGAATCATGCATAGCATATAAACACTCAATAAATGTGAGTCCATGGAAGGGGACTGCATATTCTCCCAGACTGTATCTTGTCCTTGTTATAAAATTAATTCTAACAACATAAAATATATTGTGTATATTTAAAAAAAAAAACTCCTCCAAAGTATTGCAAATGATGCCAAATTCTTCTGCTGATAATCCACCCCAGGAATCAACATTCTCTTAGTGCCTCACCTGCCACCACTGTATGGAGGGTTTCTCCTTCTTGGTTTTTTCCAATGAACTTATATATGCCTCTGTAGTCATAAAATATAGGGTATTATATTGAGAGGTTTAACACAAAATTTATATTTCATGGTACATTGTGCAATTTTCCCTTTTAAATCTCACGAATATGGTATAGAAATCTTTCCATGGACTCTCTGTCCTCTTGCAGTGATCTTTTCCTGTTCCAACATCCCTTTCTTTCATGTCCAATAACTTAATTTTTATTCTTGGTTCTTCCTACATAATCAAACTTCCATCTAAAATTTAGAATAAACATGTCAAAATCTATGAAAAAAGCCTTATTTGGAATTGATTTGAATTATTAGACTAAAATAGCATATTGGGCTTTCCCATAATAAACAGTTTATTCCCCATATATCATGCCATTTCACAAAATTTTAACATTTTATATTTCTTCTTAGGTTTCTTCTGAGGCACATTATACTTTTCATGCTATGGTAAGTGAGAACTTTTTCTATTATGTTACAGTTGCTTGTTGCTGCTATATGAGAAAATGTACTGCTTTTTAGAGTGGCACATTACATTTAACTGGTTTTGAATTCTTCAAATAATGGATTTTTCTTGCTGAAATTTTTGCCTCTAAATGATATTTTTAAATTGTGTTTTATTGCATAGGTTAAGGAAAGTAATTTAGTGTATCTCTGCCTGTTTATTTATCTGTAAAATAATAGAAATATTACTGTGAAGATTAAATTTTTAACATATAAAAGTCTTAATAATTCCATCATTTTCTTAGTTATAAATTTATTTGGAAGACTTCAAATAAATTAAGTGAATTCATAGATTTCCTAATATGTAACTATTCTAGTTATCCTTGATTAAACCACATTTTTAGTATACTGCTAAATTTCAATTATTTCCATTCATTTAGAACTTGTAAATCTGAATTTATAGGTGATACGTGTTTATACTTCTCTACTTTTAATATATATACATAAATACATACATATATTATTTTAATATAGAAGTAAATTAACATGATGAAAGGGTAGATAATTGGAACTTCTGTTTGGGAAAGAGGTATAAACTTCTATACGTTCATGGACTTCTTAGATTAATATCTCCTACATATCATATAAAATCAAAATTTATTATCAAAAAAAAGAAAGCTGGAATAATTCAAAATAAAGTATAAACATTATCCAAAGATTACCTCTGACAAAAACACTCAATGAACAAAATATTTTGCAGGTTGATATTTTGAATGGCTAAGGAACAGCTAATTCTAAAGTTATAATTATTTTCCCAAAACACAGAAAATATGGAAATCCTCTCAATTCATTCTACCAAGCAACCATAATATCAATACCAAAACAACAGGAAAAAACTGATAATATAGGAGTGATGGAAGCAAAATGACAGTCTAGGAAGGTAAAGGCCTCAATGCCCTATAGAAATGTTAAAAAACAACAACTGAAGACTTGATTAAATGACTTTATAGGATATCTGGAAAACAGTCAAAGGTCTATACAACCAAGTTAATACCCAAACAAATGAATTTAAAAGCTACATTCAAAGCAGTAGAAAATTTTATGGCATTTTACTTACCATTGCCTCAGCCCCTCCTTGATATGACATGGTACACTCTGGAGTATACATCGGCCCATCTCCTAATTCACTTCTTAAAACCAGAGGGAACAGAGCAGACCTTATTTACAACATTCTAACCTGTGTGGAGACTACTTGGAGGACTGCTCTCTGTTTCACCTAAGAACTCAGGTGAAGAAAAGCAGCATAATTCAAGTCTCAGGCTGAGAAAAGTCATTAAATGTGTTGGACACTACTTATGAAAGTTGCAGGGGTCTAAAGACACACATAAGCCCAGGGCAAGAGATTAGAGGAAGAGAAGTACAATAGAACATCTATGGCTCTACTGAGAAGCTGAGGTGAGAGTCTTGGAAATCAAGATATTTTAAAGCAGTCATGCATATGGGGGAATTGAAAAAAAACGCATGCATAGGCCCAAGTAAGATGCATGTTCAGAAAATAATTTAGAAGACGTTAAGCCTTCACCTCAGGCTGATCCCAAGGCTTAGAAAACATACTGCTAATTGGCATGGGAGGGTCTTCCCACGCACAGTGGTAGTCTGCAAAAACAAAGTGGTGACAATTTTCAATAATACAAGACACAAATAGGAAATATGCCCAATTCAAAAGAAAATCAAGTGGTAGAAACCATCCCTTAAGAAACATAGTCTTTCAATGTAGTACAAAGCAAAGACTTTAAAACCACTGTCTTAAATATGCTCAATGAAATAAAAAAGAAAATGAAGAAAGACCTAAAATAAATCAGTAATGATACAATGAACAAAACAAGATTATCATCAGCAAGAGATAGAAATTATTTTAAAGAAAGGAACCACACAAAAATTCTGGTACTAAAAAAATTTATAACTGAATTGAAAAATTCAGACTGGCATGGTAGTACATGCCTGTAATCCCAGAGACTTGAGAGGCAACTCCAATCTTGGTTTGGCCCCTAACCAAAAGACTTAAAAAGATATGTCCACACAAATGTTCACAAGTACATTATTCATAATAGCCAAAAAGTGGAAAATAACCCAAATATTCATTAAATGATGAATGCCTAAATAAGTCATGTCCATACAGTGTAATTCTATTTATTCTATTCTATTTCCATAATGAAGAAAAATAATTAAAATACAAACAAGCTCATATATTCTACAATATGGATCAACTTTAAAAACGTTACACACTATGTGAAAGAAGCCAATCACTAAAGACTAGATATGTTATGATTTAATTTATGTGAAATGTCTAGAATAAGGAAATTCATAGAGAGAGAATGTAGATTAGGGTTGGCCTATGGCTGGGTGAATTGAGTAAAAGGGAGAGTGACTGCTAGAAGAAACACGGTTTCCTATTGGGGTGATAAAAATTTCTATAATTGATAGCTATGATGAATGCACAACTCCAAGAATATACTCAAAATCATTTAATTGTACACTTCGAGTGGGCGGATTGTACGATATATGAATTCTATTTCTCCTCACCATCCTGTGAAAGAATTGAGACTTACTATACACAGAAAGGAGAGATCAAAACTTTATCCTATATTTACATTCCAGTAAACCTTACCTACATAAAGTCATATTTCCATGGTCTCCTGGTTTTACTGTATAATCATCTCTTAGTTATTTGCCCTAAATTCCTTCACCTACTTAAAGCTCTTCATTTTGTCAATATGTAGGCTTTGGCAAGGTATAAGGGATGTAGGAGGCCAAGATCTTCATTTATAGGATCTTAGAATCTTAGACTAGTTTGGTCACCATACAAATAGGGAAATGGAGTCCCACACTGAGGAAGACTCCAGCCCCAAATCACAAAATATATTAGAGCTGTGAGTGGTTCCTAGGACACATGATGACTGTGTTAAGTATCTGTCTACATGAAGTGCTAGGCAGCAGTAAGAGATTGACTATGGGACTGACAAGGCTTTAGGTACTGTGCATAAAGTTCTGGAAATAAATCACTGAGAAAATATGCTCACACCTGGGTGTTAGGGGATACGGTGGGAGAGAGGAATGCCCTATGCACTTACTTAAAGGAGACTGGTGCCCACTTCTGGAATGATGTTTGAGGGCACATGCTATGGTGTTAATACCCAGTCTAATGGCTCCCATTGAATCAAGGTGGAAGATGGTCTGCAACTTGGCTATTCAGTTGCCCACTTCTCTCCAACTAATATCTGCCTTATTTTCCTTCTTGTCAGTCTCTCTCCTCCATTCAGTATTCTGGGCTGTATAATCAACTTAGGTGTCTAATTACACAGCTATAACTTAATTGGTCCTAGCTGTTGGTTGCTATGGTGATGCAGCCAGGAGCTCTGTTCACTAAGATTAAGAGGAAACCTGAGGTGGGAGGAGACAACATGGGGCAGGGGTGAAGCTGAAATGAAAATACTTTAATAATTCCTCTTGGTGATTAAAATTCTATTTTAAACTCACATTACCTACTCTATCTCTATGAAATTAGAATCCTAATCAGGATAAAAGGCTTTTATTGGAGACAACTCTAGGGTAAAGATAAGATTTCACATACTTAGGACCCATGGTGGTCTCAGAGAGGGGCTTTGGAAAAGACACAGAGAAGGATGAAAAACAGGATCCTTGTTTTATAAGGGTCTTACTTTCAGTCAAGGTCAATTCAGACTTCAATGGCACCTTCCAATGTATTTTTGAGGCCCTTTTGCATAATTTTTTGGGAACTTTATTTGTAGATTAATTTTAGATCTATGGAAAAAAATCACAGATAACAGACCCCATATAGTCCATATCACTTTTTTATTATAAATCTCTTATTAGTATACTTTTTTACAATAATTGATGAAATATTGATATATTGTTATCAATTAAAGCTCATATTTTGAGATTTTCTTTATATTTATTTGATATATTTAATTTTTAATTGATAAAATGATTGATATATGTTGAAATGGCTAAATCAAGCTATTTAATGTATGTATTACCTTACACATTGTTTTTTCAATGGCAAGAATACTTTAAATCCACTCTCAGCAGTTTTTACATATGTAATGTATTATTATTAATAGTCACCATGATATACAATAGACCTCTTGAAATTATTCCTCCTGTATTACTGAAATTTTATATCCTTTGACCAACTATGAAATCAACATAAGTGTTCATCAATAAATGAATGGAAAAAGAAAATGTGGTATATATGCACAATGGAATACTATTCAACCTTAACAAAAAAGGAAATATTGTCATTTGTGATAACATAAAGTAACCTTTTTCTGTTCCACAATTAGATCATGTGCCTTTAAGTTCCTTGGACTGTGAAATTTCTCAGATTTTCCTTATCTTTGATAATCTTAGCAATTTTGAAGATTCCTGGTCAAGTGTTTTGTAGACTTTCCCACATCTGGTATTTTTCTGTTTTTCTCTTGAATATATGAGGACTGTGAGTTTGTGGATGGAGGACACAGAGGCAAAGTGCCACTCTGATAATACCATATCAAGGTTACTTAATATCGATATGATTTATCACTCTTGATGATGACCTTAACCAACAGGCTAACACAGTGTTTCTTAAATTTCTCCCAAAGTAAATCTTTTCCCTGTTTCTATACTGTACTCTTTGGAAGTAAGTCACCATGTATGGCCCATAATTAAGGATGAGGGAGTTATGCTCTTCTACTTACAGGCCCAGTATCCTTACAATTATTTAGACTTCTTCTGCATGGTAGATTTATCTCTTCCGATCAATCTACTTTTTAATTCAATAATTCACTTATTCCATTATGAATTCGTGAGTATTTATTTTATACTTTAGGTTATAATGCAATAATCTTTATATTCTTGCTCAAATCACTTGAGCTTTGGCAATTGTGAGCCCTTTAAGTTGGTTGCTGTGTCCCTTTGACATATCTCATCATTGTAGGATTTCATTCGGTTTGGGTTGGGTTAGGCTCTTTTCTTCCTGGCAATTTCTTATTTTCTCATACAACAGCATGGTCCACATTCATCTCATACATTTCCTAACCCAGTAGTTGAATTTGCCATTTCTTCAAGGAGCTCTTGTCCCTTTAAGTGAAGAATAGTATTAGAAACTAAGATCTAATGGCTAGGTGTGCTGATTACCACTGGCATAGCATTGCTTCTAGGTGCTGTAACTTGACAGAGCAAGGAAATACATACCTGTATACCAACTCCCCTATATGCAAATATCTGTAAACGTTGCTATATGTAACTATCTACATATAAATAAGCACAAAAATAGCAATTTATTCACAGAAAGAGCTAAATAAAGTGTTAATTATCATCATCATCATTTCATGGACCTATGATTTAAGTAGGTTATATACTTTGCTTATTTCTAATACAAATTGAAAACAAAAATAAAAACAAAATCCCAAATGAGGTTCTATGAATATTCCAAGAAAAAAACACTTGTGAATCTATCAGTTCTACAAGTGCCATCTAATACAATAGTAAGCTCTGAAGTTTCCCAGAGAGAAAAAAGAGGCCCAAGAGGACAGCTATAGCTATGGCTTGTTGATAAGCCTTGTCATGAGTAATCAGATTAAAGTAGCTTCTTTACTTCCTGAGTACTTCATGTTTATCAAAAGAAACTTCTACAACAGATTTCAGTAGAGACTCACCCACAATCACATGAATGGAAATAAAACATCTATTTTTCCCACTATCATCCATCCAGGCACTAGATCCCACAGGAAGCAAAATGCTGGAGTCTGCCTGAAGTACAATTATTAAAATTTCATAGGAAACCATTCAATATTCATCAGCGACTATATACTACATTAAATATCTGCTAGTTTTACAACATACAGTAAGTTTTTTCTCAGTTTTCTAGGAAAATATTGAGATTCAGAACTTTTAGATTTTAAAGTAATCCTAAATTCTCAAAAGGAGATTACTCAGCCAATAGAAATGAATAGTTTTATAATTCTCATTTGTGAATGAATTATCTTTATCAGGATTTTGCCAGTTTGGTCGGCCACTAGCCACAGGTGAATGTACCATTTGTATTATATCTTCTCTTTTTCAGTAGTAGACCATGGCATCTAATTGTTTTTTAACTGTCCACTGAACCACTGTACATGAGAATACACTGAACACTCTAATTGCTGTATCTGAAAATATGCAAATATTCTGACTAAGCCATTTCTCCAAGTAACAGATGTATCTAATACAACAAAGTCAGGGTCTAAAGCCAAGGATTAGGTAGAAATTCCTTCAAAATGATAACAAAAATCTAAATACCATCAAATACTGAAAAGACAGAAATTAGAAATCTCCACAGCAACAATACTTATTAGCCTGAGAAATAATCTCTGATACAAGGTCTTGTTAATATAATCAAATGGCATATAATTAAATGAGCTTATCCCTACAAAAAAAGGTGAGAGAGAGAGAGAGAGAGAGAGAGAGAGAGAGAGAGATGTTAATTATTGATAAAGCTAAAAAGCACAAACTTGACTTTAAGAGTACACTATTACTTTTCAGGCACTGAGAGAAATAAAACATGCCAAAGCATAAAAGTAAATGAAGACTTAGTTACTACTCCAGCACAAATAAAATCAGATGCTAACTGAACACTAGGGATTTAAAGGAAACCTTAGGTTTAAGTGCACTTTGTGAAGATGATAGGATAGCATATGCTTTTAAAACTACCCTAGGGCCTAGGGGTGTAGCCCAGTGATAAAGTGCTTGCCTGGCATGTATGAGGCCCTGGGTTCCATGCCCAATACCACCAAACAAACAAAACCTGCACTTTGCAAAAAAACAGGTTAAATATAAATTAACTTTTAAAAAACACCCAAGGACCTAGTAAGATTAAATGGCAATAATCACTAGGACCATTCATAAATATTCTGGTCCTCTTTCTCATTCTGGGTACATAGTGGGATTGTATACTAGAATTCTACCCCCATCCCTTGAAATTATGTGTGGTCATGCAACTTGCTTTGGTCAAAGAAATCTGGCAGTAATACCCTCTATCAGATCCTGGCAGAAGTTCCTACAGTAAGCGGGTACCTCATCACATTCTCTTTGTCTTTCTTCCCTTATAATTGTCAAGGCTCCAGAATAAGGGTTTCTCCATCAGTCTGGATTCTGGAGTGAAGAAGACACAGAGCAGACCCTCCACACAAACCTAAATGGACATGCAGTGAGAATGATAAATTAATCATTTTTATCTTTAACCTCCTAGAATTTGGGGATTGATTGTTACTGTAGCAACACAGTCTACACACAGAAAACACAAGAGAGAAGAGCAGGTGTGTTTTTTCTTTTTTAGTGGTTGAACCTAGAGTTGTTTTACCACTGAACTACATTCCCAGAACTTTTTACTTTTTATTTTTAGACAGGGTCTCACCTAGTTGCTGAGGGTCTTCCTAAGTTGCTGGGGCTGGCCTCAAACTTGCAATCCTCCTGTGTCAGCTTCCCAAGTCGCTAGAATTCCAAGCATGTGCCCCCCCAAAAGCATTTAAGATGATAGCAGAGATAAGGTACAAGTAAAAAACTATACTCAGCTATAAGTGCATTTATGCAACAAAAATAATAGAGAATGAGAGGGAATTCTGGAAACAATGTCAGAGCCCTTAAATGGTAAATATATAATAGCAAAAATTAAAAACTCAATAGAAATATTTAAAGATAAAGCTGAGGAAATTTCCAAGAAAGTGAAGCAAAATGGCAAAGAAATAAATAAAGAGAAAATGAAATTAGATCCAAGAAAACCAATATGTGAATAATGTGGATTCCAGGAAGAAAATAGAAAAACAAGGGGGTGAGGGGAGGGTTGGGGTGGTGGGGATGGGAAGGATGGTAGAATGAGTAGAATGAAACAGATATTATTACCCTATGCACATGTATAGTTATACTATTGGTGTGACTCAGTACTGTGTACAGCCAGAGGAATGAGAAGTTATACTCTATTTGTGTACAATGTGTCAAAATGCATTCTACTGTCATGAATAACCAATTAGAACAAATTTTTTAAATTTTTTTAAAAAAGAAAATAGAAAAATTATCAAAGAATCAACTCAAAATTTCCCAGAAATAAAGGGCATGAGTTTCTAGATTAAAAGGTTCTATTGAGTGGCCAAAACAATGAATGAATGAAACTCACTTTTTTTGTGTGCCAACACTGTGGATTGAACCCAGGGGCACTTTGCCACTGAACTACATTCCCAACCTTTTTTCAAAATTTACTTTTTAGATTTTGAGACAGGGTCTCTCTAAGTTGCTGATGCAGGTCTCAAACTTGCAATACTACTGCCTCAGCCTCCTAAGTTGCTGGTATTATTGGTGTGCACATTGTGCCTGGTTGGACCTACTTTTGAAAGAAGTGAGAATGAGTGAGAGTCACAGGAAATGAATTTTATGTTTTTATTAGTGCATTATAGTTATACATAATATTGGATTCATTTTGACATAGACATACATGCATGGAATATAATTTGCTCCATGTCAGTCCACAGTACTTCCTCTTTCCATCCCCTCCTCCCTACCCCTGTTATCCTTCCTGTACCCTACTACTCTTACTTAAATTTATTTATGCTTCTTTAAAAAAATAGTGCTTTATAGATAAACATAAAGATGAAATTTACTGTGGTATATTCATGTATGTATATAGCATAATTTGATCAATTTGATTCCATCATTCCTCCAGTTTCCTGTCCCTCCTCCCTCCCCCTACATCCCCTCCCTCTCCTCTCCTCATCTCCCTTTTAAATGTGTTTCCCTGAGTGTGGAGGTAGTGATCACACCGGCTCACCTTTAATACAATTCTGGGAGGTCCCCTCCAATCTTTGGTGTGTTTGGGTACCTACTAGCTTCCTGACGGGTCAGAGGAGATGGTCTCTAAGTATGACTTAGCAGCCCAGTTATTCCGTTAGAGCATGGACTGTTTGTGTACCTTTGTGCATCCAGCACTGTCAAATCCATTGTAGGCTACCCCATGTATATTTCAGAGTATACAAGGTACGGCAGTCTAAGGAAGAAGTATTACAGTCTATTTGATGTGGCACTAGATGGCCTGTTGCGGGGAAACTAGGTCTGCTGCCCTCCCTGGAGTGCACAGGTCACAGGTCAGTGGGCTTGTATCTGAACTCACTATTTGGTGGCTAGTGTCTGTGAGTTGCTCCTCTGGAAGCCCCTTTGTGGGGTATAGTGTCATTGTGTATGCAAGAGATTCTCTCCTGGCTTCTTGGAGTTATCCTTAGGAATTGCCTTCTGTGGGTCTGTGCATCTGAGTGAGAATTAAATTAATGAAACTCTCAGACTAGCAGCTGTGGATCTTCCTAGAGGTGCTGGGGCACAGAAGCTACTTCCCCCGTTGCTATGGATTTCTCGCCAGTGGATTTTTTGTTTGTCAGCCCAGGGCCCATGCCTGCATGCTTAGAGGGTGCTGTGATGCATCTGCTAACTGTTTCTATTGTGTGCGGGGGTCACAGGATGCAGGGTTCAGGGCTATGATGCTGACTGCTATGGAAAGCTGTGCACCTGCTCCCCTCCACAGGGCCTTTTTTAAAGTGGCATAGAGTTGGTGGCTGTCTGCAAGCGTGGGACTTGTGATTTCAGGCTCTCCGTGAGTGTTCTGTGTTGCAGAAGCCTCCAGCCTGTCTGATGTAGATCACTGGGGTACTGTCCCTGTGACTGGGATGGAGAGTCTGTTGGCCTGCCTGTCTGAATTCCTTCTGCCCACAGTTATGAATTGCAGGTACCTGCTCCCCTCTGCTGGGACTTCTTCAGGGTAGTGCTATCTAAGCATTTGGTAGCTGGCTGCAACTGTGAGACCTGTGGGTATAGGATCTCTGTGGGTCATCTTTGGCACAGAAGCTTCTACCTTGGCTGATGCAGCTCACTGTGGTTTTACCCATCGCTGTGATGGGGATAGGAAGTCAGTTGGTCTGCTATTCCCTGAGCTTTTGCTGAGGCTGTGTGGAGCACTGGGTTGGAGATAGCATTGCCCAGGAGTGATTAGCTCTGGGGTCAACTCCACCCCACTCCCCTAGACAGATTACTCTCTAGACAGATTACTGAGATAACCTATTTCAGAGGCATTCCCTTTGGAATCCCTTCTCCCCAATACAGGTGGGGAGAAGCTGTATTGATCTAATTTCTTCTAGGAAGGCTGGCTAGCTGTGGACTCTACAAAATGGCTCCCCTGCCAGATGCAGCTTTCAGTTCACAGTTTGGGTTGAACTGAATGATATCCTTCACTAACTTTGCTGCTCCTGTCCCGTTTTAATTTGGTCTGCTTTTCTTTCTAGCTGTTGTTAAGGAAGTGAGTTTATATGCTTTTTTTTCTCCCTCATTCTCTCTTTATTACCCTCCCTGCTAACCCCTAACAGAGGTCAAGGAATTCTGTCCTTATTTTCTGCTGCAGTAACCAAACTCCGAGTCCCACCAAGTCTCAAACTGTCCAATATTGAGTCACCCACCTCTCTGATGAACTGTTCTTTCACTGCTTCCTTCTGGGCTGTGGATAGCTTGAGGGTTGCTGTCTAGATCTACTCTGCCATCTTCATCTCCATGAATGATTTTTTTAAAAAACAGCAAGAGATTTATACTCCATTATAAGGATTTTGCTTTTATTCTAAGATAAGTGAGAAGTTATTGTGGAAGATGTAGAAGAGTTTGTTTAATGCAATGTGGGTCAATCTGTTGCATTTGCCAATATTAACTTTTTTCCCTCATAACTCCACCAACATTCAATGACAGATACAATAAAGCATCAGCATCGAGAAAATGTGAAGAACTTCTACAAACCACTAATAAAAAGACAAATAACCCAATAGAAAATGGGAAGAACTTGAAAAAATATTTCACAGAAGAAGAAACACATAAGGCCTGTAAAATATGGAATGAAACTCTCCTTCTTAGTGGTCTGAGAAAAGCAAATCGTGATTAAAATGATATGCCATTTTGCATACATTTAACAAAAACTAATGTGATAATACCAAGTGTAGGAGAGGACGTGGGTCACTGGTAGGACTATAAATTTATACAAAACTTTTTGAAAACAATTTGACATTATTTTTCAGAATTGAAAATTCTCATATATATAAACAAGCAATCCCTCTTCTATACATATAGTCATAAGAAATCTTTGAACATATAGGGAAGGAGTCAATAATAAGCAAATATATATATGTATATATATATATATATACATATATATATATGCTATTTGTAAAAGTCAAAATTTTAAAATAAATTCCTGAGAACAGAAAAATTCATAAACAAAATGTGGTGAATTCACACAATGGAATATTATACAACAGTTTAAAGGCACGAAGAACTACATGCAGCAACACAGATTGGTAATAGTAAAACAACGCTATGTGAGAAAACCAAGTCCTGGAAAAATATATACAATATTCTTTTTTAAGTGAATTACTTAAGTTCAAAACACATGCAAAATTATACAACATGAATTTTAAGCTTAGAAACTTAAAAAAAGAATAGTAATCAGAAAATTCATGACAATAGTTAGTTCTTGGGATGAAGCAAAGAGATAGAATGGGGGGACAACATATAGTAAATGTTCAAGTTACTGAGTAGTTGAGGTATATCTCAACTTGAGGAAGAAAATAGAAAAAAGCCTCCACTGGTATTCAAGAATTGGTTTGATACTTGTTGGAAGCTTTCCAGGTAGTCACAGCAAAGTCTTGTTATTCTCCTGGTGGACATAAACAATCTCATAAAATACCAACATCAGACGAGGTCATTCTGAGACTATTAAAAAGTGAGATAAAACATGACTATTCTTTAAATTTGTCTAAGCACAAACAAAAACAATGCCATTTTGCAATCTACAAAATACCAAAATGTCTTCTTCTCAGTTAGAATAAGTGACTCCTACTCTTTAACAATTACAATATTAGCCTCACACTACATATCCCTCCCTTTAGATAAGAGTTATTAAGATACTCAATCATAAAATAATCTCCATTTCCTAATAGCATCAAATCCAGAGTCTTTCTTCCTTAAACCCACACCCAATTACCTAACACAAGCCCACATCCTGTCATAAGGCCTCTCAAATATCTGCTAAATGAGACAACATCTCCCATGTTGCAATGAGTAACAAACTCAACATGTTCAACTATAGATGTGTTCCTGGTGTCCTCTGGCTAAAGGATACTGACTAATTACTAAATTAAAATATTCTAAAAGCCAGGCATGGTGGTACTCACCTGTAGTTCCAGTTACTTGGGAGGCTGAGGCAGGAGGATGGATTGAGGCCAGAAGTTTGAGATTAGCCTGGGCAACATAGTAAGACTGTCCCAAAAAACAAAAAAATGTGTGGAGTCACTGGGAGTGTAGCTCAGCAGTAGAATCTGTGCTTGATATGGCCCTGGGTTCTATCCTCAGCACACAAAAACAAAAGCAGTTGTGGAACTCGGGAAAAATTGGAGACCCTAGGCTAAAACCTTATTGAGTTATTTATCTCTATCTGATTTTTCTATTTTTCTAACTAAAAATTCTCTCCCTTTAACATTCTGTGTGAGGTTTTCCCATGTGTACTGGGTAAACAGGAGAAAGACTAGGGCCCTGAAGGTGAGGCATGAAGGGGTCTAGCTACAAATTCAGTCTATTAGGGAAAAAAGACAAAGAAGGAACCAATTATAAGAGCAGCAGCACCACCAAGAATATCAACTGTCCTTGATGACTCAACCTCATGACTCATGGAATGGCTTTAGGTCTTGGAAAGACTTTGTGGTGGACCAAGCCATTACTTTAATGAACTAACCCTTCTCTGTCCTCTTATCCAACATCTCCAACTTCAGGAAATTATTTCTGAGTATGATTAGAAGAGAAGCAAGCTGCATTGTTCACTTAGGGGGTTGAGGAAAAAAAGATGGCAGTACAGGACTTCTATCAATTTGAACATCAATTTTTTTGTCTTCTGTTTTCAAGGTTGTCTTTCTTTTCTTACTCATTCTTTTTATTATTTGAGCTTTATAGTTATACATAGTAGTTGGATTCATCCCGATAAACTTACACATGCATGTAATTTGATTTCAGTTCATCATCCCGCCTTTTCCCTCTCCCTCTTCCCTAACATCCTCCCTCCCCTCCCCTGTTCTCCTTCCTCTACTCTACTAGATTTCCTTATGCCCATCTATTTATTTCAATGTTGTCTTATGAGGTTCACTAAGTAAAAGGAGAAAGGGGGAATCTGTTTAGTTTTTTTTTTTTTTTTCTTTAATGTGGTGCTGGGAATAGAACCCAGTGTCTCACGCATGCTAGGCAAGCACTCTATCACTGAGCCATAACCCCAGCCCCAGAAAGGGGGATCTGAAGACAAAGCATGAAAAGTTGTGGGCACAAAGGGGCATAGCTTCAAATTTAAAAAAATCATGTATATTTGTTCACTTTTATCACACATATGCTCAATAATAAAACAAAGCAGAGAAAATCAACAGTGTTCCTATGTAAGAATGACAAGCAAATTTGAGAAGTGTCTTAGTTTGCTAGGCCTGTCATAGCAAAATACCAGAGGTTGGGTTGATTAAACAACAGAATTTTATTTGCTCACAGTTCTGGAGGACAGAAATTTGAGATCCAGGTGTTGGCAGGTTTGGTTTTTTCTGAGTCCTCTCTTTATGGCTTGCAGATGTCCACTTTGCAACTGTGCCCAAACATGGTCATTCCTCTATACACAAGCATGTCTGTATTCTAATCTCCTATTCTTATAAGGACACAGTTCTCTATTCTTTTTTGTTTAATTAAATTTAAAATTTTTAGGTATTCTTTTGAAAGCAGAAATGAACAAGGATAGAAAGAACTAGGAGGAGAGAAGTGGGATGAAATGGTATGGGAATTGGACAGTGATTGTGAATTTTTCCCCCTTTAAAAAATGAACCATTAAAGAGTGATTGTGTGTTGGCTCAGTGAAGGATGGGTCAAAATTAAAAGGTCTGGGAGAAGCAGAGAAAACTAAATTTAGTCAAATCAAGGAAGCAAGTATATTGTCCTGATTTGTCAGTGATTACAGTTTAGTTAATTACTTGGGAGGCAGAGTGGGAATTTGGAGGGTCTGTGCCTTTAGGTAAACAAGGAGGTCTTATCTAACACACAGGGGGAGGGTGATTCTTTGCAACGTTTCCTAGAAAACAAAAAAGTGAGAGTATTTCTTAATTGGTCCTGTTATCCAGGAGCACAATGCTCAGGTAAAATTAAACATTGTAAGTCCCTGCTTTAATTCAACATGAGTGATATTCATTGCCAGGCAATTTGAGGTCTCCAAGCATTTCACCAGACTTCCTTAGCAGTGTACAGCTTGTTCAGGGAGCAATCCAGCCCCCATGCACTGTCTGCTGCAGTGACATGTTCTTTGAGGTAAGGTATATCAAGTCACTGGTAAAATGATGGACTAGGGAAATGAGAGAGACTTAATACAAGGAGATTGAATAAAGAGCTTGTTTTAATAATCTAGATGGAAAAGATAATAACAGGTGACATTTACTTAACACTTACTTTGTACCAGGCGCCACCATCATATATTGCACCCTGTTCTAATTATATTCAAAGTATAACTTCTGAAGATGGGGAGATTAGTAAGGAGGAGCAGGAGTTTGGGGCTGATCATTTAAAGCACCTGCCTGAACCTCTGTAAGTCTTTGAAGACCTAAAACCTCTCTATGAATTCTGAGGTTATTTTCACGGACAGTTGGTTTCCTGATGCTGCTGCTACTCTCACAATTCAATCTTTGGTTAACTTTCTTCTTTCTCAATTCAGAGTCCTGTTTTTAAATTCTTTTCTTAGATGTGTTTTTTTGTTTGTTTGTTTATTTTTAACAGCTTTATTGGGGTATAATTTACATATCATAAAATCCTCCCACTTTAAATGTACAATAACATTTTTAATACACTTGTGAACTTGTTCAACTATCAACACCATCTAAATTTAAAACATTTCCATTATCCCAGAAAGATCCCTAGTGCTCATTGTCATCCACTCCATATTCTCATTGCCAGCCCTGGGCAATCATATGATGCTTCTATTGTCTCTATAGATTGGCCTCTTCTGGATTTCTTGGAGGTCCATGTTGGCCTCCATTTCAGTGCTCCTACCTCAGACTCCCAAGCACCTGGGACTACAGGCATGCTCCACCATGCCTGCTCTTCTGGTTTTTGGGGTTTTTTGGGGGGGAGGGGCGGTGCCAGGGATTGGACTCTGGGGTGCTTAACCACTGAGCCACATTCCCCAGCCTTTTTATTTTTTGAGACAGGTTCTTGCTAAGTTGCTTAGGGCCTTACTAAATTGCTGAGGCTTACTGTGAACTTGTGATCCTCCTGCCTCAGCCTTCCAAGCTGCTGGGATTAGTCTTCTGGATATTTTTTAATGTAATGACACAATATGTGATCTTTATTGTCTGACTTAACAGATGCCTGTTTGATTTGGAGCTAAAACTCTCCTGTGCCTCACTCTCAGTACCTCAGTCTTTCTCCAGTTATCTAGTATACATAAGCTCCATAAATCATTCTTAAATTAGAACATAAAAGGGAGAGGGACTTTATTCAACTTGTATTAGTTTCTATGTGTTCTTTCCCACATATATTATATGAATACCCAAATATATACACATGTGTGTGTTTGGCCTCCCGCATTTTACTAATATTAAATGAAGAACATAAAGATCTTCATTTGAACAGTTTTTCTCTAATATATTATATTGTAAACAAAAATCCTGCAATGAATAACCTTAGACATATATCATTTTGAAAATGCATATACATCTAGAGAATATTCTATTAGTGGAAATGTTAGTCCAAGAGAATATGCATTTGTAATTTTGAAAGAAATTGCCAAATTTTCTACTACACTCAAATCAAACTTTTAGACCTGTGACAATTTGATTCATTAAATATAACAGTTAAATAAATTCAGTGTGCATATTGCTTGGCACATAGTAGTTACTCAACAAATATTTAATAAACTTTTAAAATTTTTTGACTCTTACCAATATTAGCTTGAGAAATTTTGTCCAACTTATACTCTTTCATCAACATATGAGTGTCCATTTCCACCAGTTTCACAGTCATCATCACATTTTTTTAATTTAAAAAATCATTTTAAATTTTAAGTTGTAATAATTTTGATTTTAATTTTAGCGAATGATTATTTTCATTCAGAAAACAATTTACCTGAACAGTAAATATAAAGTTCATCTTTGAATTCCCTACTTTCCCCCCTAATCACTTTCAACTCCCATAACATTACCTCTATTCTTCCCTTCTCCACCAGATGCCTAGGCTTTCTATATGCTCTTTTTTTCCTATCAAAATGTCATTAATACATCTATTTTTTATTAGTTCTTTTTAGTTATGCATGACAGTAGAATGTATTTTGACATATCATATATAAATGGAATATAACTTCCCATTTTTGTGGTTGTACATGAAGTGGAGTTAACACTGGTGATGTACTCATACATGAACATAGGAAAGCTATGTCTGATTCGTTCCACTGTCTTTCCTATTTCTATCCCACATGTACCTTTTGTACCTTTGTACCTTCTGGCAGAAAGAAATATCTATCTTGATAAGAGTAATTTTCTCCAAAATGTGATGAACATAAGGTTTTCCCTGCGTTGAGATTTGCTCTCAATATTAGGGCATAGTTTTTCACCTTTAAAAGTATAATTACTAAGAATGAAACTATTAAATATAATCTAGGATAGGATGCAAAGAAAGAACCATGTACATAAATCTAAATTGCTATGGTATTTGATAAAATGGTCAAAATCTTTTACTCAGTCATTCCACACTGGGGTAAGAATCAGAAATGCAAAAGATGTTTATACTCAAAAACTCTTTACAGCATAGTTTCTAATAGTGAAATTGAGGGGATTTTAATATTCATAGCAATGGAATATGTGATTAAACAATGAATTATTATACAGCACAAAAGATGCCCTTTGAAAATGGCTTTAGTGGCATGTGTAATATAAAACTAAATAATATGTGTAAAATATAGATTACTGTATGATACCAATGAAATAAAAATGTGCAATACTAGCATAGAAAAATGGTTGGGAAAATACATCAAAAGTTTGATAATAAGGAATATGAATGCTACTTCATTTTATAAAATCACTTTAAGTGTAGGGCTAATTCAATGTAGTGCTTTCAAAATAAATATAAGAGCTAGTGATACCACAAAAATGTTTCATAATAGTTGTGGGTTGAGAGAGTATACATTGTTGTCCTATTAAATTTTCCTCTACCTACCAAATTGTCAACAGTGATCACTACTAATTTTTAAAATCATAAACTAAAGCTATTTTTTAAATATACACAAGAATTACTAATGGCATGGGAAAATATCACCATACAGTTATATTTAAAAGCAGGATACAAAGAAACTTATGTTAAATGTGAAAACTACAACTAACTAAACAGATGAGGGAGACCTAGTAAAAATGTATCTAAACATTAAAGTTGTTGTCTCTGATATTATCAATGTGAATGTTTAAAAATCTCTCTCCTAAGTTCATTTGAATCTCAACTGTATGAACATATTATTTTTATAATGAGAAAAAGGTGAAGGCTACAAAATTGAATCCCAATATAAATAGAGGGTAAAAAATATGAAAATCATTTAAAAAGAGAAATGCTTTGAAACACAAAAAATATGTTTAGCCTCTCTAATTATCAAAGAAATGAAAATTAAAACGATGCCAAGATACTAGTTTTCACCTGTCACACTGATAAACAATTATTTTAAAGATCCTAATCAATGCTGGAAGGTTGCAGAAAGGCCTTTTATATCTACTCTCCTTGGAAACCTTTTTTCTGCAAATCTGGAGAGGAAGGAAGCCTGAACCAGTCTACAGTTCTAGTTTGTAGAACTCTTCCGCCATCTTCAGGAAGTTAATGGAATTAATAATGTGTTTTGGTTCTTTTTTGTTGTTGTTTGTTTCTCATTTTGTTTTAGTTGACATATCCATAGAGATGAAAGCCTTTGTGAACTTTGTGAATTTTGTAAACCTAGTGACTGAACAACTTATAATTCAGGTGATAGATCCTTAGGAAAGAGCTAGATTTTTAAGTGAAAGTGAAGAAGAGAGATCATTGTATAAAAGGTGAAGATGTAGAAGAGTTTGTTTAATGCAATGTGGGCCAATCTGTTGCACTTGCCAATAATTACTCTTTTTTTCTTATACTCTACCAACAGTTCAGTGGCTGATATAAAAGACCTTACAATCAATAGTGGCTCAGGAAAGCAAGAAGGGAGTTTCACTAATGGAAGAAAAGTTCAGAATTCAACAGTTCAATGCATTACAATAGTAGAGGTATTGAATAACAGTCACAAAATTGTGGAATAGAAAGCTCCAGGCCCTCTTCACTCACAGATACATAAAAAGCAAAACAAAAACCAAAACAACCCCCCACAAAAAAAAATAAGCAGAAACTATTTGAACCAACTTTTCCAGAATCTGGAAAAGAGTTAAAGGTTAACAGCAACCAAGCAAATACTCAATCCAAAAAAAAGCCACCTTCATAAAAATAGGATGGTTTTGTGGTGTCTTACTTGCCCTTGATCCATGTTCTTCCCAGTGAAGTGGTTGGCAGATTTGGTCTTGAAGAGGCAACACCAGTTCTTAATTCACTCCCTTAAACAAAAAGAAGCAGAGCGCACATTATTTTCAAGTTGCTGTGTACACCTCTTCAATCCTGTATGTGGGATAGTAAAATGATTGATGCAAGGCACTCATCCTTGCCTCGTGTGGACCCAAGAAGGGGAAAGTAGCAGGTACTACTTGTAGAGCTGTAAGGAAAGTAGAGAACGTCAGTCCTCTGGGACAAGAAATTATGGGTGGAGACAGAAAAGACTATCTAAGACATGTTAGAAAAGCTGATGTAAGACTCCGTGGAAAATCAGGACACTCAAAAGACACCACGTATGTTGGAATTTACAAAAACACAAGCATGATGAGGAAGGATGTATTCTCAGAAATCACATTAGAAGGGTTCAAGTTTTCATCTTAGGCTGACATTTATCTTCAGAGCAAGTTCAGGTAAGTTTTGAAGGATTGTCCTGACACAGAGCCTATCTGCAAAGATTTGGAGAGCTCCTAACATTCAAGGAAATCTCTGTCAAAACATTAGCTGAACATGAGCTAAAGGAACAAAGACACCAATGGATATACAAGGAATAATCTTTGTAAGTTCAAAAAAGTTCTAAAACAAACATATTACTATAGCCTTAACCAATAATAATAATAATAACAAAAGTTAACCTATGGAAGATACAGAATGATTTCCAAAGATATGGTATAGTAATTAAATGCTCAATTTTCTTTTTTTAATTTATTTATTTTGATTCATTGTAAACAAATGGAATACAACTTGTTTCTCTGGTTGTACATGAAGTAGAGGCATACCATTTGTGTAAACATACATGTATATAGGGTAATGATATTTGTCTCATTCTGTTATTTTTCCTATCCCCACCCCTCCCACCCCTCTTTTTCCTCTATACACTCCATCCTTCCTCCATTCTTGCCTCCTTCCAATCCCCCATTATGTATCATCATCTGCTTAGCAAAGAGATCATTCAGCCTTTGGATTTGTGGAATTGGCTTATCTCAGCACGATATTCTCCAACTTCATCCATTTGCCTGCAAACATCATAATTTTATTCTTATTTATGGCTGAATAATATTCCATTGTATATATATACTACAGTTTCTTTATCCATTAATCTATTGAAGGGCATCTATGTTGGTTCCACAATCTGGCTATTGTGAATTGAGCAGCTATGAACATTGATGTGGCTGCATCACTGTAGTTTGCTGATTTTAAGTCCTTTAGGTATAGGCCAAGGAGTGGGATAGCTGGGTCAAATGGTGGTTCCATTCCAAGTTCTCTAAGGAATTTCCACACTGCTTTCCAGAGTGGCTGCACTAATTTGCAACCCCACCAGTAAGGTATGAGTTTACCTTTTTCCCAACATCTTCGCCAACACCTATTGTTCCTTGTATTCTCGATAATCGCCATTCTAATTGGGGTGAGATGGAATCTTAGGGTAGTTTTGATTTGCATTTCTCTTATTACTAGAGATGTTGAACATTTTTCCATATGTTTGTTGATTGCTTGTAGATCTTCTTCTGTGAAGTGTCTATTCATTTCCTTAGCCCATTTGTTGACTGGACTGTTTGAATTCTTGGAGTAGAGTTTTTTGAGTTCTTTATAGATTCTGGAGATTAGTGCTCTATCTGAAGTATGTGTGGCAAAGATTTTCTCCCACTCTATAGGCTCTCTCTTCACATTGCTGATAGTTTCCTTTGCTGAGAAAAATCTTTACAGTTTAAATCTATCCCAATTATTGATTCCTGCTTTTATTTCTTATTCTTTGGAAGTCCTGTTAAGGAAGTCTGATGCTAAGCCGCATGATGAAGATTCAGACCTACTATTTCTTCTATAAGGTGAAGGGTCTTTGGTCTGATTCCAAGGTCCTTGATCCATTTTGAGTTGAGTTTTGTGCAGCGTGAGAGATAGGGGTTGTTTCATTCTGCTGCATATGGATTTCCAGTTTTCCCAACACCATTTGTTGAAGAGGCTATCTTTTCTCCATTGTATGTTTTTGGTACCTTTGTCTAGTATGAGAAAACTGTATTTATTTGGGTTTGTGCCCGTGTCCTCTATACCATATCATTGATCTACCTGTCTATTTTGGTGCCAATACCATACCGTTTTTGTGACTATCGCTCTATATTGCAGTTGAAGTTCTGGTATTGCGATACCCCCTACTTCAATCTTCCTGCTAAGGATTGCTTTTAGCTATTCTGGATCTCTTATTTTTCCAAATGAATTTCATGATTGCTTGCTCTATTTCTGTGAGGTACATCATTGGAATTTTAACTGGAATTGCATTGAATTTGTATAGCACTTTTGATAGTATAGCCATTTTGACAATATTAATTCTGCCTATCCAAGAACATGGGAAATCTTTCCATCTTCTAAGGTTTTCTGTAATTTCCTTAGTGTTCTGTAGTTCTCATTGTAGAGGTCTTTCACCCCTTTTGTTAGATTGATTCCCAAGTGTTTTATTTTATTCGAGGCTATTGTGAATGGGGTAGTTTTCCGAACTTCTCTTTCCGAGAATTCATCACTTATGAATACAAATGCATTAGATTTATGAGCATTGATTTTACATCCTGCTACTTTACTGAATTCATTTATGAGTTCTGGAAGTTTTCTGGTGGAATTTTCTGGCTCTAATAAATATAGAATCATGTCATCAACAAATAGGGATAGTTTGAGTTCTTCTTTTCCTATTTGTATCACTTTAATTTCTTTGGACTGTCTAATTGCTCTGAGTTCCAACGACAATGTTGAATGGAAGAGGTGAAAGAGGGCATCCATTTCTTGTTCCAGTTTTTAAGGGGAATTTTTTCAGTTTTTTACCATTTAGAATGATATTGCACGTGTACTTAGCATAGATAGCCTTTACAATGTTGAGGAATGTTCCTTCTATCCCTATTTTTTCTACTGTTTTGAGCATGAAGGGATGCTGTATTTTATCAAATGCTTTTTCTGCATCTGTGGAAATAATCATGTGATTCTTCACTTTAAATTTGCTGATATGGTGAATTACATTTATTGATTTCTGGATGTTGAACCAACCTTGCATCCCTGGGTTGCACTTGATTGTGGTGCACTATCTTCTAAATATGTTTTTGTATGTGATTTGCTAAAATTTTATTGCTAAAATTTTTGTTCATTAGGGATATTGGTCTGAAATTTTCTTTCCTCAATATGTCTCTGTCTGGTTTTGGTATCAGGGTGATATTAGCATCATAGAATGGATTTGGAAGGGTTCCCTCCTCTTCTATTTCATGGAATACTTTGAGGAGTATTGGAATGAGCTCTTCTTTGAAGTTCTTGTAGAACTTGGCTGAGAATCCATCAGCTCCTGAACTTTTCTTTGTTGGTAGGCTTTTGATGACTTCTTCTATATCATTGCTTGAAATTGATCTATTTAAATTGTGTATGTCCTCCTGATTCGGGTTGGGTGGATCATATGTCTCTAGAAACCTGTTGACGTCTTCAAGATTTTCTGTTTTGCTGGAGTATAGATTTTCGAAATACCTAATTATGTTTTGTATTTCACTTGTGTCTGTTGTGATATTTCCTTGTTCATTCCAAATTTTAGTAATTTGAGTTCTCTTTCTTCTTCTCTTTGTTAGCATGGCTAAGTGTTTATCAATTTTGTTTTTGGTTTTTTTTTTTTTTCAAAGAACTGACTATCTATTTTGTCAATATTTTTGACCGTTTCTTATGTTTCATTTTCATTGATTTCACCTCTGATTTTAACTATTTCCTGTCTTCTACTACTTTTGGTGCTGCTCTGTTCTTCTTTTTCTAGGGCTTTGAGCTGTAGTGTTAGGTCATTTGTTTGTTGATTTTTTTCTTCTTTTATTGAATGCACTCCATGAAATAAATTTCCCTCTAAGTACTGCTTTCATAGTGTCTCAGAGATTTTGATATGATGTGTCTTCGTTTTCATTTACTTCTAAGAATTTTTTTATTTCCCTCCTGATGTCTTCTGTTATCCATTCATCATACAATAGCGTATTATTTAATCTCCAGGTTTTGGAGTAGTTTCTGTTTTTCATTCTGCATTTATTTCTAATTTGATTCCATTATGATCTGATAGAATACAAGGTAGTATCTCTATCTTTTTGTACTTTCTAACATTAGCTTTGTGGCAGAATATGGTCTATTTTAGAGAAGGATCCACGTGCTGCTGAGAAGAAAATGTATCCGCTCATTGTTGGATGGAATATTCTATATATGTCCATTAAGTCTAAATTATTGATTGTGTTATTGAGATCTATGGATTCTTTGTTCAATTTTTTTGGAAGATCTGTCCATTGGTGAGAGAGATGTGTTAAAGTCACCTAGTATTATTGTGTTGTGGTCTATTTGATTCCTGGAATTGAGAAGGATTTGTTTGATGTACATGGATGAGCCAATGTTCGGGGCATAGATATTTATGATTGTTATGTCTTGCTGATTTATGCTTCCCTTAAGCAGTATGAAATGTCCTTCTTTATCCCTTCTGACTAACTTTGGCTTGAAGTCCACATTATCTGATATGAGGATGTATACCCCGCTTTTTTCTGTGTCCATGTGCATGGTATGTTTTTTTCCCATCCTTTCACCTTTAATCTGTGGGTATCTCTTTCTATGAGCTGAGTCTCTTGAAGGCAGCATATTGTTGGGTCTGTCTTTTTAATACAATCTGCCAGTCTATGTCTTTTGATTGGTGAATTCAGGCCATTAACATTCAGGGTAATTATTGAGATATGATTTGTTTTCCCAGTCATTTTGGCTTATTTTTTGTTTTTAATATGACTTCGTTTCTCTTTATTTGACTATTTCTTTAGGGTAGTTCTTCCCTTTGCTGATTTGCATCTTCGTTTTTCATTTCTTCCTCATGGAATATTTTGCTGAGAATGTTCTGTAATGCTGGTTTCCTTTTAGTAATTCCTTTAGCTTTTGTTTATCATGGAAGGATTTTATTTCTTCATCAAATCTGAAGGTAAGTTTTGTTGGGTATATGATTCTTGGCTGGCATCTGTTTTCTTTCAGAGTTTGAAAAATGTTGTTCCAGGCCCTTCTAGCTTTTAGGGTCTGGGTTGAAAAATCTACTGATATCTGTATTGGTTTCCCCTGAATGTAATTTGATTTTTTTTCTCTTGTAGCCTTTTACATTCTATCTTTATTTCATATGTTAGTTATTTTCATTAAAATGTGCCTTGGTGTGGGTCTGTTGTAGTTTTGTAAATTTGGTGTCCTATATGCCCCTTGTACTTGATTTTCCATTTCATTCTTCAGATTTGGGAAATTTTCTGATATTATTTCATTAAATAGATTGTTCATTCCTTTGGTTTGTTTCTCTAGGCCTTCCTCAATCCCAATAATTCTTAAATTTGGCCTTTTCATGATATCCCATAATTCTTGTAGATTCTGTTCATGACTTCTTACCATCTTCTCTGTTTGGTCAACTTTATTTTCAAGATTAAGTATTTTATCTTCAATGTCTGAGGTTCTGTCTTTCAGGTGTTCTATCCTATTGGTTATGCTTTCTATGGAGTTTTTACTTTGGTTTATTGTTTCCTTCATTTCAATAATTTCTGATTTTTTTTTCAGAATATCTCTTTATTCAAATGATCCCGTATTTGCTCTTTTAACTGTTGATTGGTACGATCATTCAATGCCTGCATTTGCTCTCTTATCTCATCATTTTCTTCTCTGATCATTTTAATTATGTACATTCTGAACTTCCTTTCTGACATTTCTTCTGCCATGCTGTCATTGGATTCTAGCATGTGGACTTGTTTGGGACATTTTCCTCCCTTGTTTTCTCATATTGCTCAGGTATCTTCCCCTCTAAGAGTGAAAATCTGAGGTATTGCAGTTTCCCCACTATTGACTTATAGTGTCCCTGCAGGTTTCCAGTAACTCACCTCTGTGTCTTCAGTAGCCTGAAGTCTTGGAGGAACTTGATAATGCAGTGACCCAAAAAGGATGCTGCCCCTCTAGGGGTGGTGGCCTCCAGGTGGAGTATATTCCCTGCTAGTGGGCAGAGGCAACCAAAGGGGCACTGGACTTTGGGCTGGGGCCTGGCTGGTCTGGGTCTGGGTCTCTGGTTCTACCTTCCCAGCAGTGAAGTCTCGCCCACCGGCTCTGTGCTGGTCCCGGTTATCTCAATATTTCTTCTTGAATCATGAATCCTAGAGCGACATGGATTACTCAATTTTCAATAAGAAAATCACAACATAGAAAAACAGAAAAACATGGTCTATTCAAAAGGACAAAATAAACTGACAAAAATTATCCTGTGAAAGACCAGATATAAAACTTACTAGAGCAAGATTTTCAAACAACTGTCTTAAATATGCTGAAAACTGAAAGAAAACATCCATAAAGAATGAAAGGAAGCTGGGTACAATTGCAGACACCTGTTATCCCAGAGGCTCAGGAGGCTGAGGCAGGATGATCATGAGTTCAAAGCCAGTCTCAGCAAAAGCAAGGTGCTAAGCAACTCAATGAGACCCTGTCTCTAAATAAAATACAAAATAGGGCCAGGGATTTGGCTCTGTAGTTGAGTGCCCCTGGGTTCAATCCCAAGTACCAAAAATAATAATAATAATAATTAAAGGAAATCAAGTAAACAAGTAAGAATAAAATGAGAACATCGGTGAAGAAATAAAAATTATTAAAAGGAAAAAACCTAATTTTATTGAAATGACAAATTAACTAAACACATTCATCAGTAGATTTAAGCAGGTAGAAAAACTTGGAGTTCATTCAATGAACTTGAAAGGTAATGATAATTGAAGGTAAGAAAAGTAAACAGAGTCTAAAGAATCTATTTTAAGGAATTGGTTGACACAATTGTAGAGGCTGGCAATTCCAAAATCTCCAGGATTAGCTGGTAGGCTGGCGATACATGGATGAGCTGATATTACATTTCAAGTCTGAAGGCTGTCAGACTGTAGTCCCAAGAGAGATTCACAGTTGCAGTTTGAGATCAAAAACTGCTGCAGAATATACTCTTCTTCAGAAAAGGTCAGTCTATATATTCTGTTCAGGCCTTCACCTGATTGGATGAGGCCCACCCACATTATGGTGAGCATCTGCTTTACTGAAAACCTACCAATTTAAATCTTAATGTCACCCAAGAACACCTTCACAAAAAACAACCAGAATAACATTTCACCACCTATCTGAGCACCATGGTTCAGTTAGGTTGACATGATGATGAATTTTGTTATATATTTTAAAATAATTTGGGGGGAATACTGTGGATTAAACCCAGGATGCTTAACCAGAAAGTAAAGAAGTGCTTTAAAAAAAAAAACACCTTGTTGATAGGAATGTATCAAAGGAACACAGGGGCAAACTTCCAGAGCTCACATTTGAGCAAGCTGAGAAACAAGACATTAAAGTGGCATTGGAATATAATGTAAAACATAAAATAAATATCAGTGTGTCCATGTTTATATAAATGAATAAATAAATATGTTGGGAAGAAGACAAATCTACTATGCACAAGAATTCTAAAAATCAGTGATAAGTTAAATTGTTACCAAAAGCTCAGTCCTTGTCCCCAGTGGAATCCAATAACAATGACATAGTTTAGAGAAACAGGAAAAAAGTTTATTGCTTTGCTGGCAAAGGTGAAACACAGGGGACTCCTGTCCTAGAGGCTGTAATTCTGCCCATCAAGGGGACCAAGGGCTTTTTAAAGAGATTGTTCAAAGGCTACATTCTCTGAGTTATAATTCACGTGTTAATTTGGGAGATAATAATTCTGAGATCTTCTGGTGCCATCCCAAAGTCTGAATTACTTCGTTCCTGTGCTGGGTGTGTACTCAAGGACAGATAACTCTGCCTAGGATGTGGAAGAAAGATAATCCTGTTTCCCCTGAGATTAAGGAGGGGGAGAGATTAGGGAGGAAGAGGGAGAGAGGAAGAGAAAGAAACATGTCTATTCTAAAATTAAGTTGCAGTGGCAGAGCAGCAAGGGCTATATTCAAAGCATAAAGTACTATTACAATAATGATAGTGTGTACCCTTGATATGATGGTGATGACGTAGCAGTTTCCCTATGTGGTCAACCTCTCCAAAATTTATAACCTCAGTTTAAGAATGAGAATGACAATAGGCATTATTCTGCAAAATGCCTGATCAGTATTTCTCAAGTCTGTCAAGGTCATCAGAACAAGGCAAATGGCCACACATAGTGGTGCACACCTGTAATTCCAACACCTCAGGAAGCTGAAGCAAGAAGATCTCAAGTTCAAAGCCAGCCTCAGCAACTTAGCAAGGCACCAGGTAACTAAGTTTGAGACTCTGTCTCAAAATTTAAAAATAGACAGGGCTGGGGATGTGACTCAGTGGTTAAGCATCCCTCGATTCACTTCCTGGTACCTCCCCCAAAAAACAACCAACGACAGGCAAACCTAAGAAACTGTCACAGCTAAGTGGAACCTAGGGAAGATGGGACAGTGAAGTGTAACATGATGATCTAGGTTCAAGAACACAAAAGAGACTTAGGTGAAAATTGAGGAAGTCAAAATGAAGTATGGATTTTATTTAAATAATTCAGAAAAGGAAAAGAAAGGTGTAGGGGGGTGGTCTCATGAAAATTGAAGGGATCCCAGCTGCTCAGGTGGCTGAGGCAGGAGGTATGCAAGTTCAAAGCAAGCCTCAGCAACATAGCAAGGCCCTAAGCAACTCAGCAAGACCCTGTCTTTAAAGAACATATAAAAAGGGCTGGGGATGTGGCTCAGTGGTTAAGCACCACTGGGTTCAAACCCTGTAGGAAGAAAGAAAAAGAAAGAAAGAAAGAAAGAAAGAAAGAAAGAAAGAAAGAAAGAAAGAAAGAAAGAAAGAAAGAAAGAAAGAAAGAAAGAAGAAAGAAAGAGGGGAGGGAGGGAAGGGGGAGAGAGGGAGGAATGAAGAGAGAAAGAAAAAGAAAGATAAAGAAGGAGAGAGAAAAGTGAGAGAAAGAGAGGGGACAGAGAAAGCGAGAGTGTGCGTGTGTGAGAGAGAGAGAGAAAGAAAGAGAAAGGAAGGAAAGAAAATTGAAAGGATATCTGTAGAGTAGAGGAAAAGGACAAGGGGGAGAGGGAGGAGGAGAGGGGAAGGGGAAATACTGGGGAATGATACTGCCCACATTATATTGTTATACTGTGTGCATATATGAATATATAACAACAAATTCCACCATTATGTACAACTATAATGCACCAATAAAAATATGGTGGCTATTTTTTATAACATTTTTTTAAATTGTAAACAAATGGGATACATGTTGTTTCTCTGTTTGAACATGGAGTAAAGGCGTACCAGTTGTGTAATCATAAACTTACATAGGGTAATGTTGTTTGATTCATTCTGTTATTTTTTCCCTTCCCCCCACCCCTCCAACCCCTCCCACCCCTCTTTTCCCTCTATACAGTCCTTCCTTTCTCCATTCTTGCCCCCCTCCCTAACCCTAACTCTAACCCTAACACTAACGCCTCCCACCCCGCATTATGTGTCATCATCCACTTATCAGCGAGATCATTTGTCCTTTGGTTTTTTGAGATTGGCTTATCTCACTTAGCATGATATTCTCCAATTTCATCCATTTGCCTGCAAATGCCATAATTTTATCATTCATTATGGCTGAGTAATATTCCATTGTATATATATATATACACCACAGTTTCTTTATCCATTAATCTATTGAAGGGCATCTATGTTGGTTCCACAATCTGGCTATTGTGAATTGAGCAGCTATGAACATTGATGTGGCTGTATCTCTGTAGTATGCTGGTTTTAAGTCCTTTGGGTATAGGCCAAGGAGTGGGATAGCTGGGTCAAATGGTGGTTCCATTCCAAGTTTTCTAAGGAATCTCCACACTGCTTTCCAGAGTGGCTGCACTAATTTGCAGCCCCACCCGCAATGTATGAGTGTACCTTTTTCCCCACATCCTCACACACATATTGTGCCTTCCTCGATCCCAATAATTCTCACATTTGGCCTTTTCATGATATCCCATAGTTCTTGTAGATTCTGTTCAGGATTTCTTACCATCTTCTCTGTTTGGCCAACTTTGTTTTCAAGGTTAAATATTTTTTCTTCACTATCTGAGATTCTGTCTTCCAGCTGTTCTATCCTATTGGTTATGCTTTCTATGGAGTTCTTAATTTGGTTTATTGTTTCCTTCATTTCAAGGATTTCTGTTTGGTTTTTTTTTCAATATCTCTAACTCTTTATTGAAATGATCTCTTGCTTCCTGTATTTGCTCTTTTAACTGTCGATTGGTGTGATAATTCAATGCCTGCATTCTCTTTCATCTCATTGTTCTATGCCTGCATTTGCTCTTTCATCTCATTGTTTGCTTCCTTGATCATTTTAATTATGTACATTCTGAACTCCCTTTCTGTCATTTCTTCTGCCATGTTGTCATTGGATTTTATTGATGTAACATCTAGATTTGTTTGTGGCATTTTCTTCCCTTGTTTTCTCATATTGTTCAGGTATCAGTGGACCACTGAGATATTGCAGATTTCCTCTATTGACTTATAATGTCCCTGAAGATTTCTAGTATATCCCCCCTTAGCCTTCAGTAGGCTGAAGTCTTGGAGGAAGTTGATAATGCGGTGCTCCACAAGGAAGATGCCTCTCTAGGAGTGGTGGCCTTCAGGTGGGGTATATTCCCTGCTAGTGGGCAGAGGTGCCTCCACTTGTTGACCAGTGGTCATCCAATTGGGAACTAGGCTGCGGGCTGAAGCAAGGCCTGTTTGGGCCTGTGTCTCTGATTTTACCATCCTTGTGGGAAAACCTCACCTGGCAGGGAAGACTCACCCGGTGGGGAGGTCTCACTGGTCAGTTCCCCTCCTAGAGGTTCCCCTCAATTCACAACTACTGCCTGGGCTGGGCTGCCTTCCTCTGCAACATTCCCAGGGGCCCGGACCTACCTCCTGGGCCTGGGCACTTCGCCCTTCGCAGACGAGTCTCCTTAGGCTGCCCCTCCTCAGAGAAGCTGCCTGCAGTCCTGGAACCTTCGCTCTGCCCCTCAGCTTGTCTCTGTGTGGCTCTTCCACCAAGAAGCCTCCTAGGTCCTGGGACACTGCTCTGCACCTAATCGCCTGGCTATGCGGCCTCTCTCTGAGCAGCCACCTGGAGTCCCGGACAGTCACTCCGATTCCTGCGACCTGCAGCAAGCCTCTTCCTCTGGGCAGCCACCGGTGTTCTGGTGTGGTCGCTAGGAGTCCAAGTAACTCACTGCACACCTTCTCCTCCCGACAACCGCCCATAGCCCTGGTGCACTCACTCTGAGTCCAAGCGACCCGCTGCACACCTCCTCCTCCAGGCAGCCGCCCGGAGCTCTGGTGCGGCCGCTCCGAGTCCAAACGACCCACCACGCTCCTCCTCCTCCTCCTCCAGGCAGCCCCCCTGGTGTTCAGGTGCAGTCACTCTGAGTCCAAACAACTCACTGTGCGCCTCCTCCTCTGGGCAGCCACCCGTAGCCCTGGTGCAGTCACTCCGAGTCCAAGCGACCCACCACACTCCTCCTCCTCCTCCTCCGGGCAGCCCCCCAGTGTTCAGGAGCGGTTGCTCTGAGTCCAAACAGCTTGCAGTGCAGCTCCTCCTCTGGATAGCCGCCCAGAGCCCCGGTGGGTTGCTCTGAGTCCCAGCGTCATGCTGAGCAGCCTCCTCTACAATGCTCCCAGTTGTCCGAGTTCACTGCTCCAGCAGGGGGAGGGGTGTCTCGTTGGGCAACTCTACTTCACAAAGTTCCCTGCATTCCAGTACTACTGCCCCATCCAGGAGGCCTCCCCAACAGGAGAAATTCACCCGGTGGCTTTGAGTTGGTCCCAAGTCTCTCAATATCTCCTCTTCTTGAATCCTGAGTCCTGGAGCAACATGAAATGCAGCTACCCTCTAGTCCGCCATCTTGAAAACCTCCAATATGGTGCCTATTGATATAAGATGTTAATAGAAGGAGAAATTGCATGTAGGGTATATGGGAATTCTGAACTACCTATGCAACTTTTCTGTAAAACTTTGGAAAGTTTAAGTTATCCATAAACTTGATATGGTTGTTTAAGTTTCAAGTAAACTAAATTCTAAATTCTATACTAAGTGGGAACAAAGGTTCTAGGACTTGTATTCTAAAGACAAGCTGAGGCAGAACATCATCACAGGAACTGCATCATTAGAGTGGAGGTCCAGAGTGCCTGTAGTGGGCACTGACACACCTGGCAGATAGTTTTGTCCTCCCTGGTTACTCTATCTCTTCCTTTCACTTCCTACTTTGTTGCTCGATTTATAACTTTTATGGCATAAAGCCCCAAATAGAGACCCAATATTATGTACTTCTTTGACATTTAGTGAAATAGAATGGACTTCAAATGGCATAATCACAAGTTTTCCTTCCCACTCTGCTTCTGTGGACAAAGTCCCTGAGTGCCTTGACCTATGCAGCATCAACAAAGGATTCTCAAGTAGGGGTGACTAGAGATGGAGAGAAACACAGAGACAAAGAAATCACAAAGACATTTTTACATAAATCTGGGGCCAGGTAGAACACTGTACTCTGATAGAGGAACAGTGACCCAGAATTAGCTCTGCAAGTTTATTACATAGGGTTTCATAATCAGGAAGTTAAACTATAGGAGCACTGTAAATTGTTTAAGGCTTGTGAGTTGCCAGAGGCTTCTTTGTGTACTAAAAAGTTACAGAGCTAGAAACGTTTTTGTGCGTCTATCCTACTGTTGCAGTGCTAGGAACATTCTGCTGCATCCAGGAAATCCACTGTCCTGGGACATCTGATAACTCAGCATCAGAGTTGAGAGTCAAGGTTGATAGCATCCTTGCCTTGATTTCATCCCAGGCTTGGCTTTTGCTGATGCCACAGTATCAGTTGATGACTGGGAGATCATCTGCTCTCCACACCTGAGCCAAACAGCCCTCCTTAACAAGAGGACTAAGTGTAGTTCTTTCTTGAATAGCAGGTTTGCATTTTCCTGCAAGCTCACAAAAGTTTTCAAACAAGACAAGTACATTCTCCCAGAGGAACCAAGAGTCACTCTATACTCTTAATACTGCAAAGCTTGCCTCCTGTAGCTCCTGATTGTGTACTTTTTTCACAAGTGTAAACAGGTAGAGGTGATGGTTGCATAACATTGTGAATGTACTTAATTTTTCTGAACTATACACTTTCAAATGATTTGATTTATATATACTTTCAAATGGTTTGAACAGTAAACTTTATGTTAAGTGAAATTTACCAGTTTTTAAAAATCATTCATAAAGCCCTCTCCCACCCAAGTGGAGAAATCATTGGAAGGCAACAGTGTGGCTGCTTGGGGCAAGTCAGATTCCCTGAGTCCAATCCTAGTTTCAGACCTTAATTTCCACCTTGTACACCTGGCCTGACCTCTCTATACCTCAGTTTCCTTATGTATGAAATGGATATATTGATAGTATCAACCACCTGGAGTTGTGGTGAGGATGAAATGAAATAACCAGTATAAAAGTTTTCTTAACATAATGCCTTACACTGAGAAAATACTGACAAATAGACATGTATTGCTATCAATCCCATCTTCTAGTAATATCCAAAATCAGTTCTCCAGTCTTGACCTACTCAGTGTTTGATGGAACTCTTTTCTTTTTGGCTTCCATGACTCCACACATTTTCCTAGCACTTCATTTTCCATTGCTGGCTCTATTCCTTTGCTAAGTTGGAATAACCCAGAGCTCCACTTTCAGCCCTCTATTTAATCTATAATCCTTCCCTAAGTAATTTCATCTAGTCCTACCATCTATATGTTGGTGGCATCCAAACTTACCCTCCAGAGTTCATCTCTCCCTTGAGCCCCAATACATTTCAATATGGATGTCAGGCATTCCAAAACTAACTTTACATCCTAATCACACTCCTCCTCAAATCATCCCCATATCTTGGCCTTGCATGTAGTTACTCAACTGAAACACCTGAGAATTATCCTAAGTTTCTATATTTCCCCATCCTAAACACTGAATCTATCAAAAAGTCCACTCAGCTTTACTGCCAAAATATATTCTGAAGCTATTCATTTTTACCATCTCTACAACTGCTACCATAGCAATATCAGATATACTATCAGAAAGAGTTTCCTAACTCATCTGCATGTTCCCACATTTTTCCTCTTTTGGAGGTACTGGAGATTGAACCCAGGGGTGCCCTACCACTGAACCGCATCCTCTACCCTTTTTCTTAAATTTTGAGACAGGGTCTTGCTAAGTTGCTGAGGCTGGCCTTGAACTTGCAATCCTCCTGCCTCAGTCTCCCAAAGTGCTGGGATTACAGGTGAGCACCACCACAAAAAGATTCATGTACCCATTTTTGCTGCTCCCTGCCCTTTCCATTCATCATACTGCAGCCAAAGTAATCTTTTAAGACATATGAATGGGAACATGACACTCTTTTACTTAAAATACTTCAAATATTTTAAAACAGTTAACCAACTAGTTTGGCTTACACATTCTGGATTCTGACTATATCTTTCCCTTCACTTCCTGCTAATTGGTCCTTGCAACAATATGCTTTGCCTACAATGACCTTTCTTTCTTTGGAGTATGTCAAACTTGTTCCCTTTGTAGGGTCTTTACAATTGTTGAATGTTTGCCCTTAGATGGTTGCTTAGTTTGCTCCTTCTTCAAGTTCATGTCTCATTTCAAATATTCTCTCTTCATGAGGCTTATGTAAAAATGTTGAATCATCAAACCTGGCATATTGCCCTGTTTTCTTCTCCTTGAGCACTCATTATTATTTGGAGTGATTTTTTTTTATGCTCCATATCCCCAATAGAATGCAGGTACTGTGAAAATTGCACCTTGTCTGGCTCCCCCTGAGAACAATGCCTGGTACATAATTACAATATGTGCTCAATTATTGCTAGTTGAATGAATATCTTGTGTACATTACTCTTATGATTCGAGGAGGCCTGGGAAATCAAAAAGAATGGGCAACAGAACCAGTTTTCCTCTCTTTCATTCATCTTGTTTACATTCCTTGGCATATATTTCAATGGTACAAAATACTGTTCAAGACAATATTTTTAGATTTTATCTATTTCTTGTCAAAGTAGCCAATTGGGGGCAATACTGTTCCATGAAGTGCTACAAACTGCCCAAATTGAGCAGATGTCCTGTTATACAGTTGCTCTGGGATTGAAAGTCACCTTCCTTTCAATGTACCTTGTTAAATTCTTTGCCAATCACTTTGGGTAGTGTGGAAATTTTAACAATTTTAAATCTTTCACTCTATGAACATGGGGCATCTTTCCACTTGTATCTTCTTTAATTTCTTTCATAAATGCTTTGTAGTTTTCAGTGCAAGTCTTTTTCCTCCTTGGTTAAGCTTATTCCTAAGTATTTTGTTCTTTTTTATGTTGTTTGATGTTATTCTCTTTGAAATAGAGTTATTTCGTTAATTTCCCTTTCAGATTGTTCCTTCTTAATGTATAGAAATACAACTGATTTTGTGTGATTTTGTATCCTGAAACTTTATTGAATTCATTTATTTGTTCTAACAGGTTTTTGTGATGTGGGGTAGTGTGTGTGTGTGTGTGTGTGTGTGTGTGTGTGTGTGTGTGTGTGATATCTTTAGGTTTTTCCATATAAATGATTTGTGTCATCTGTGGATGGGGGTTATTTTACTTCTTTCCTTAAAATTTACATGACTTTTGTTTCTTTTCCCTGCCAATTTGCTCTCGCTAGAATTTTCAGTACTATGTTGAATAGATGTGGGCATCCTCGCCTTGCTTCTACTCTTGCAGGAAAAGCTTTCAGCTTTCTACCATTCGTTATCAGGTTAGCTATATTTTCCTGTATAACTTTTATGATAGTGAGGTAATTTCCTTCTTTTCCAACTTTGTTGAGTGTTTTTACCATTAAAATGTGTTCAATTTTGTCAAATCCCTATCAAAATCCCAAAGGCATTTTTTACAGAAATAAAAAACACATTCTAAATTCATGTGGAGCCACAAAGAACCCTAAATAGCCAAAACAGTCTTGAAAAAGAAGAACAAATTTGGATGCTCACAATATATACGTCAAAATATATGACAAAGCTACAGTAACCAAACATTGTACCACAGGCATAAAGACATTTGTACATGCCTATGAACAGAGTTAAAGGCCCAGAAATAAACTCATGTATATGTGGTCAACTGATCTTTGACAATGGTGCCAAAACAAAAGGAAAAAAATGCCTCTTCAACACATAGTGGGAAAATTAGATATCCACATGCAAAAGAATGAAACTGAATCCTCATCTTACACCAAAACAAAAATCAATTCAAAATGAACAAATAGTATAAATGTAAGGTATTAAACTACTAGAGGAAAACACACGAGAAACACTTCATGACATTGGTCCAGGTAAGGATTTGTTAGATAAGACCTCAAAAGTACAAGGCAACAAAAGCAAAAATAGACAAATGGGCTTATATCAAAGTAAAAATCTTATGCACAGCAAAGAAAGCATTCAAGAATGAAAAAGGCAACCTACAGAAGGGAGAAAATACTTGCAAACCATATATCTCATGAGGGATTTCTCACCAAAATATGTAAGGAACTCCTACAACCCAATAGAAAAAAAAAGGAAGGAAGAAAGAAAGAATTAATATGATTTAAAAATGGGCAAAGGTCTTAAACAGACATTTCCCCAAAGACATGCAAGGGGTCAATAGGCATATGAAAAGATGCTCAATATCACTAATTATGGGTGAAAAATCAAATCAAAACCAATGAGATATCACCTTAACACTTGTCAGGATGGCCACTATAAAACAAAAACAAAATATAACTATTCTTGGTGAGGTAGGTACAGCCATTATGAAAAATAGTATTGAGTTTTCTCAAAAAAATTAAAAACAGTACCACTATATGAGTCAGTAATTCCATTTCGGGATATTTATCCAAAAAAGTTGAAATCAGAATTCTGCAGAGATATTTGCACTCAATAAAAATAAGAATCATATCAATAGACTTAAAGACTCTGCATAGTATACAACCAGAGAAATGAAAAGTTGTGTTCAAAAAAAAAAAAAAAAAAAAAGAACACCTTGAACACCCTTCCCAGAAACACAATTATAAGTGGTAGAATTTCATTTGTGTGTGGTCCTCGTGATTGAATGTAGGGTCTCACACATGCTAGGTAAGCACTTTACTACTGAGCTACATAACCAACCGCCCCCTCCCCGCCCCTGCATTTTAGGTTGTTCAGCTCATAATTTCCACCCTGCCTTTCATTCTGGAGCTGCAAAGTCTGACTGAAGAAGCCGCAGTTCTTGTGCTTTAACTCTTGGTTCTCGAGGCACACCCATCTCATTCTGAGGTCCCGCTGTGCATTTATGCCAATGGGGTATTGCTGCACCTGGAATTGCCCTGCCCCATTGATGGGTGTTTCCCTGGATAAATGGGATGACATGTCAGGTCATAAAGGGGGAGACCATTCCCATTCCCAGGTGCTGGCAGCTGGAGACTGGCAGCTAACAAGTTCTCCTTGGCTGAGAAGGAGATCCTCCACTAGCCGAGGAGAGTCTGTCAGAGCCAGAGGCAGACTAGAAGGTGGGGCAGCTGTTGATTCCTCAGGGATTCCACCTACCCCACTTGGCAACATTGTTTTACAGCACAGGCCCTTTCACAATACCCTTCCTTCAACTTGGGTGACATCGCCCAACCCTTGGTGACCCTCTGCTCACGGTGGGATGACCCACAGCCACCTAGAGCTGGGGCCAGAGTTAGAGGATGGCTGAGAGGTAGTGCCAGCCAGCTCGAATAAGGGTGAAAGGACTTAAATCATTCCCAACTTTTTCTTCTGATGTTCTGCTATCTTTGCACACCAGTGGCTATGCCTTTCTTTGCATGATCAACATAGTTCCTGGCCATTCTGATTTCTGTCTAATGCCTGAACACACAAAATCTTCATTTATCTGACCTCTGACAGACCAACTCCAACTGCAAAGATTTATAATATATAATTCAGAATACCATATAGCTGCTACTTTCCTTACCTTCCATAAGAGGCGTCAGTCAGACTATTACAGTAAAACACCATCTTTTTCTTTGTTATATGCTTGTTGCTTTGGTGGCCCATTTAGCCAAAATATTTCCCAAGAGACTAACTGCAGAAACTGATGCAGTGTTCTTCATGTCTTAAAGGATCAGTAGCAGACACAAACAAAAACACAAGAACAGACAACAGGAAGGGATCCCCCAAACCAGGGTCAACAGAATAGGAAACTTTAAAGTAGATTAGGTGGAGGTGAAATCCCCTAGGTTCCCCATTCCCACTTAGCCAGGATTCTTATACCACAGCGACCATGGATGCCCCATGAATAGGGATTGGATGTTCCCACAAAGGAGAATCAGATAGCCCCAGGAAAGCAAATGAAACCAGACACGTAGAATCAAGGGTCAGGGCATGCACACTAGGAGACTTACCAGACAACCAAGGTACCATGACTTTACTGCATTCAGTTTCCTTTTTCTCAAATAGACCAGCAGGAATGTATTGCACCTGTTCAAGGAGAGAAAACAGGAGTTCCCCAAAGCAAAAGGAACTTGGCAGCTACTGGGATTGCCCCTCAATCCCTCCTCTTACTTATAGGAGTAGCTCCTCCAGTCCAACCCAAGGTGAATTTACCCCATGTCCCAATTCTCTAGCAGTTGGCTCGCAACAAGTTCATACTTGGAGTGACAGACTCACCCAAGAAGTCCAGGGCAGGGTTCACTCTCAGGTCTCATCTGGGTTGCCAAGTTTGATACTGAAAGTTTGATCCTTGTCCCCAGGGCCAATCCAACAATGAAGACAAGGTTTTGACAAAAAATGGAAAAGGAAGTTTTATTGCCTTGCTAGCAAAGGAGAAAAGTGACAGACTTACAACACATAGGGGACCATTCTGTAGGGTGAACAGATGTCTGCAAAAAGGGGACTAAAGGAACTATTTTCCAGATATTATCAGTAGATGTTATTAATGTTCAATTTTTACCTTAAGATAACTGCTTTCCCATTTCCAGGTCTGGAGTTTCTTTGTTCAGGTGGTCAGTAAACCAAAGGACACATAACTCAGTTTAGGACAGGAAAGTCATTAATCTTGTTTTCCTGCAGCTAGGGAGGGGAAGAGGGGAAAGAGGAAAGAAAAAAAAAAACATGTCAGTATTAAAATAGGTTACTAGTGGTTGAGCAGCAGGTTTTATATTTAAAGCATAAAGTGAACCTATTACATGAAATGGACCCCTGTTACACGATCACCAAACTATTTATAGACAAATGTTTATGGTGTATTATTCGTAATAGCCAAAAGGGAAACAGCCCAATTGATGAATAGATAAATAAAATGTGATATATCTACACAATGGAACACTATTCAGTCATAAAAAAGAATGAAATTTTGATGCATGTTTTAAAATTGATGAACCTCAGAACAATAATGCTTAATAAAAGAAGTCAGACACAAAAGACCACCTATTGTATAATTCCATTGACATAAAATGCCCTGTAAATGAAAATATAAAAACCAAAAAGTGGATTAATGGTTGATTTTGGATTGGGTTGGGAACATGGATTAAATGTAAATGGAATCTATATATATATATACTATCAGGAATATGAAAATGTTCTCTGATAGGATTATGGTGATGATTTTGTAACTGTAATTTTGATTAAAATTTTAACCAAAATTATATAAAAATGTACAAATATTATTAAAATGCAAAAAATAGAAAGACCAGTAACCCAATTTAAAATTGGGCAAAGGGTATAAATAGATGTTTTCCAAAGGAAATATACAAACAAAAAATAAGAACATGAAAAGATGCTCAATATTTAGTTATTAGGTAAATACAAATCAAGCCCACCAAATCAAACTTCACACTCACTAAGGTAGCTAATATCCAAAGTTTGACTATAGCAAATGCTGGTGTGGGTTCAATGAAATGAGAACTCATTCATTTTTGGTGCAACTGTGCAGTCAATTGGAAATAGTTTCACAGTCCCTCAAAATGTTAAGCACAGAGGTACCATATAACACAGCAATTCCACTCTGACATGCACCCAAGAGAAATGAAAACATATGTCAGATAAAAACTGACACAAAAATGTTCATAGCAACATTATTCATATAGACAAAAAATGGAAAAAACCCAGTGTTATCAACCAGTGAATGGATAATCAACTTACAGTATATCCATACAATGGAATATTATTCGGTAATAAAAAGAAGTGATAATTCATGTTACAACATGGATGGAATTCAAAAACACTATGCTAAATTAAGGAAGTCAGGCTTAAAAGTCTACATACTATATTATTCCACTTATAAGAATTGATAGAAAAGGTAAAGTTACAGAGACAGGACTGATTATCACTTGTCATTGGGCATTGGTGGAAAGAGGAGTTGAATACCCAATAGATTCAAGGGAAGTTTGGGGGGATAGAAGTATTCTAAATCTGGAATGTGGTGGTGGTTGCACAACTGTACATATTTACCAAAGCTCGTACACATAAAATTAGTGGTCATTATTTTTTGTAAAGCATACATTAATAAAACTGTAAAATGAGAGTCTGTGGTAGTCAGGATACAAAATCACTTATGTAGTGTTATCATCTAGGACTTATTACCTAAAAGCTTAGTAGGTTTCTAGATTAAAGGACACTAAAAAGATAAGACAAGTAGCTGAACTGCATGATCATGGAATGAATGAGGAAAATGTTATCAAGGTTATTATTGGGTCAATTAGAAAAAATGAAATATGGTTAGTAGAAAAAAGAAAAAGAATTGTAGCAATTTTTAATTTCACAAAGTTTAAAATTAAACTGTGCTTATATAATTGAATGGCCTTATTCTTTGGAAATAATCATGGAATTATTTGACACCAAAAGAGTATGAAATCTTGCTGGGTGCAGCGGTGCATGCTTGTAATCCCAGCAGCTCAGGATGCTGAGGCAGGAGGATCAAGAGTTCAAAGCCAGCCTCAATAAAACAGAGGCACTAAGCACCTCGTGAGACCCTGCCTCTAAATAAAAAATACAAACTAAGATTGGGGATGTGGCTCAGTGGTTGAATGCCCGTGACTTCAATCCCTGGTACCCTCTGCAAAAAGAGTATGAAATCTACAAGTGATTCTCAAGTGGTTCAGCAAAATTCCATTATATATATATATATATATATATATATATATATATATATATATATATATAAAACCTTTGCTGAACCATATATATAATATATATATAATGATAAAAAAGAAAGAAATGTGGCAAACCCTTAAATACTTGGCTAATATGAACAAAGGGAATGTGAGCATTCTTTGTACCATGCTGACATCTCTTCTGTAAGCTTTTGATTATTTCCAAATAATATGGAAAAAAGTAAGTAAAAATACAATGTGTATCAAGAATTTAAAGAGACTATAGCTACATCTGGATTGGGACATGCCATAACAGTTATGTCTACCTGTACTTCAATACATTTACTCATCCAAAAATTTTTCGTGAAACTCTTGCTGAAGACTGGGTCCTTGTCCCCTATGCCAATCTAATAACGAGGACACTGATTTTGAGAAAAAGGAAAAAGAAGGTTGATTGCTTTGCTAGCAAAGGAGAAACACAGGGTATCCCTGTCCCAAAGGCTGTGATTCTGCCCATCAGTAGGACAGGGGTCTTTTAAAGAAGTGACTCCAAGGCTACATTCCATGTTCTCTGTCTGGAGTTGTAATTCACTTGTTAACTTGGGAGACAGTCATTTCTGAGATCTTCTGGTACCATCCCCAAAGTCTGAATTACTTCATTCCTATGGTGGATGTATACTTAGGGACAGATAACTCTGCCTAGGATGGGGAACAAAGGTGATCCTGTTTCCCCTGGGTAAGAAACCCACAAAAACCATGCCAGAGATGGGAAATCACTTAAGGGAGTTTATTAAGCAAACAGAGTGTCTCCCTGAAGAGTAAGAGAGAAAATGAGAGGAAAAGAGAAAGGGGGCACGCTAGAGAGAGTGGAAAGCGAGGAGGAGAGAGAAAGAAAGTGAGTAGGAGAGAGAAAGCAAGAGAAAATATGGCAGGGAAGCTATCCTTAAGCAGTTGAATTCCGGTGGGCTAACAGGGGACCAATAATGGAGAAGGATACTTGCAAGCTGACTGATAAACCAATAGCTAGCTAGGATCTTCACAGAATGACAAGTGGTTGGGAGGCGGGGAAAATGGCTGCAGCGGAAAGGGCGGGAGAGCAGCTTTCAGACTGACAAGTTAGATTGTGATGCAAAGGGCAGAGGAGCAGCTTTGTATTACACCCTGAGATTAGGGAGGGGCAGAAATTAGGGAAAAGCAGGGAGAGAGGAAGAAAAACATGTCCATTTTTAAAATTAAGTTGCAGTGGCAAAGCAGAAAGGGTTATATTCAAAGCATAAAATGAACCACTGTTACAAGTCTAGTACATTAAATTCTTACATTGGAGAAGTTCACAAATTGATCAAAGAAAGAATTGATAATTACTGGCAAATTAAAAAGTGAATTACAACTCTAACGGAGAACACGTGTAATGCAGCCTTTGATCACCTCTATAAAAGCCCCCCACCACCACATTCCTGCTGATGGGGAGAATCACAGTCTTTGGGACAGGAGTTCCCTATGTTTCTCCTTCGCTAGCAAAGCAATAAACCTTCCTTTTCCTTTTTCTCAAAACGGTATCCTTGTTATTGGATTGGCATGGGGACAAGGACTGAGCTTTCGGCAACACTTTCACTTTTTATTCCATATCTTTATATGTTTCTACACTGTTTAAAAATTTTAGAAGCATGTTTCCATGTAGAATTGCGCACTTATGAACACAAGAAAATAAAGAAACCCAAAAATAACTAGAAGGAAATATTCCGAGTTGGTACTAAGAATTTTTGAGAATTTGAGAACATGATGAATAGATAATTTTTTTTAAATTTTTTTTTTTTTTTTGCTTTTCTGCATTGCCCAATGTTTCAACAATAAGCACATCTTACTTTAAAATACTTCAATTAGCCTGGTACAGTGGCACAGGGCAGTAACCCAGCTACTTGGGAGGCTGAGGCAGGCAAACCACAAGTTCTAGGTCAGCATGACACTGTCTTAAATGAAAATGCTCAAAGATAGAGCATTTGCATGGCATGTGGGAGACCCTGGGTTCAACCCCCAGTACCACAAAACAAACAATTACAACACAAAGAAATGTTAATCATTCCATTCATTATTTAAGGAAATTAGTGGGCCTTCATTTTCCCCATTTATTGTCAAATCACTTTCTAATCACTGTAAGGAAAATATAAAATATTAGAAATGTATTTAAGAAGAAATATTCTACACTTATATGGAGAAAGTAACAAATTTTTACAGAAGATAAATGAGGTAAATCAATAAAGGGGTAAGCTATATAGTTGGATGGGAACACTATTTAAAGATGTTACTGATACCACCAGTTATCAGTGGCAAGTTCTGCTTCCTCAAATGTTGAAGTATGAGCATTAGAGAAGCACTGTGAGGCAAGCATAGAAAGCAGGTTTATTTAAAAAATAGTAACACAGACTTCTCCAGGGAGGGAGAGGGGGTCCATAGCTGGTGTCCTGGTATCCCAAGAAGTGCGAGTGTCCAGTTCGCTTTATACATTTTAGGTTTTCTTTGCTCTCCTGCCCTCTTCCCTGTCTCGCTCCTTCCTTTCCCCATCCTGTGTAGGTGACTGGACCAAGGAGATGTTGGTGGGATGGCTAAAAAGTAAGAAGCAGATGGGCAGGAAGGGAGCTGCAGCCCCAGAAGCATTAATTAACAATTTTAGTAACTCCCCGTAGGGAGGAACAATTCCTAGGACGGATTACCTTAGCAACAGGTTGGAGCCAGAGCAGGTTATCTTGGTAAGGGTGGATTAAGGGCTCTGGAGGCATTAACATTTCAATCTCCCAGGGGTGGTCTCCAAGTTCCCCTGCCTAAACTGGCCTCCATTTTCATGAACCAACCAGATTACCTATCTACACTGACTGCCTGTCTGTAATTCTTGCTTCATTACTTATTCCCAAATTAACATAGATTTCAGTCAACACAAATTTTAAAAATTCTAGATGGGGAAGAAGTTGACAGATATTCAAATTTAATCTGGAGGAATAAATATAAAAATAATAATGTACAAAAAGATTAGTTGTATATTATTTTTAAAATTTTAATGGAATTATTTTAAAGGATATTAAGAAAAAAGTTTAGTGAGATAGAAAGGATCACAATATTAATTTTACTTAAAAAATTAGGAAGTAAAACTGGACAAAGAATATAATTTTAAATCCACAATATATCACCAAAACACCAACATAGGAATGGGCAAAGTGCATCAAAATATTAATAATGGTCACATGTGACTTTTGTTTTCTCCTTTAGAATGTTTCTGACATTTCTAATTTTTCTGTAATGAGTTATAATATTTTTGTAATGATAAAAAGAAAAAAAGCTGTAAGATGTCCTTTAAAACTCTCAATGGGAAAATGAATGTTAAAAATGAAAAGATAAATTACAGGGGGAAAGCATCCAATAAAAACACACAAAAGTAAATTCAACCTAACAATTTTTAAAGGCCATTTAAAAAATAATAATCTTTTGCATCTCTCAAATTGGCAGATATTTTAGAAAGATATTTTTCAAGTGAGTATCCCAGCTTTCCAGGCAGCAGAAATACACCCATTTCTTCTATTTTCATTCTTTTTTTTTTTTTTTTTTAAACACTGGGTGGAGGAAGAGGGGATTGGTTCTTCTTTTGTGATATTTTGCTGCCACCTAAAGACAACTATGTGAAATGCCACTAAGAAATTATTCTCTTGGCTTGAAAACCACAGAGTGCCTTGAATAAATAAGCCAAAGAAACAAAGAAACCTGATAGTCCTTTTGAGACCTTGGCTTCTCTGTAATTACAGAAGTAAAAAGGAAATGATGAGGTACGATTTCCTAGCCCTACATTGCAAATTAGCATGGAAGGGATTCAGATTAATTGAAACAGGTGCGTTAGGAATATAGATCATCTCTTAGGCTGTAAAACAAACTTCAACAATTTTAAAGAATTGAAATCATAGAGTATGTTATCTATATGGAATAAAATAATGGAATCGAACTAGAAAAGAACGCAGAGACAAGAAAATCTATTCTTAGAAAACAGACAACGAACTTACAAATAATCAATGGATCAATTGAAAATGTAAAAGAAAATTAAAAATAAGTAGGACTGAATAAAAATATAATTGCAGCATATCAAAAATCTTTGGGTTGGTGCAAAGAAATATGGAGAGAGAAATTTGTAGCAGTGAATGTTTGTATTAGAAAAGGAGGAGGGCGGGGGTTGTGGCTCAGTGGTAGAGCACTGGCCTAGCATGCATGAGGACCTGGGTTTGATCCTCAGCACCACGTAAAAACAAAATAAAGGCATTGTGTCCACCTACAACTAATACAAAATACCAAGAAAAGAAGAAGGATCTCAAACCCATAATCTAAGTTTCTACTTCTAAAAACTAGAAAAGAAAAAGAAAACAGAAGAGAGCAAATTAAGAGTAGAAGTCAGTAAAATTGAAAACAGTAAGACCCATTCTTTTTTTTTTTTAAGACCCATTCTTGAAAAGATAATTAAAATTTATAAGCTTATAGGAAGACTGACAAAAAGAAAGAGATACAAATTATCTTGTCAGGCACAATACAGAGTATATCTTTATGGAATCCACAACCATTATGAAGAAAATTATTTTAATTTTTATTAGAACATTATAGTTATATATAGTAGTTTGGTTCATCTTGACAAATTTATACACTGTTGGAATTAAACTTCAGTTCATGTCTTCTCCTTTTCTCTCTTCCTTCTTCTTCCCATTCACCTTTCTCTACTGATCTTCATTTCTAACATCTATTTATTTATTTTTGATAGGTTCTTTCTACTTATACATAAAAGTGAAATTACCTGGGGTATATTTACATGTGCACACAGCATGGTTTTTAAAAATCCATTTTTCATTTTCTCCACTTTCCTATCCCCCCTCTTTCCCTCTCCATCTCTTTCTTCTACTGTACTGATCTTCCCTATATCATTGATACCTGATCCTGCCCTCCAAATTTCCTTTATTTTGCTCTAGCTTTCACATATACGACAAAATACTTGACCCTTGATGTTCTGAGATTCACTTATATTCCACTTAGCCTGATATTCTCCATTTTCATCCATTCACGAGCAAATGTCATAATTTTGTTATACTTTATTGGTTAAGTAAAACTCCATTGTGCATATATGCCACAATTTCTTAATCCATTCATCTATTGAGGGGCATCTGGGAGGATTCCATATTATGGCTATTGTGAACTGTGCTGCTATAAACACTGAGGTGGCTGTATCGCTATCGTGTGCTTTTATTCGTTCTTTTGGAAAAATAGCATGGAGTGGGGATAGCTGGATCATATAGTGGTTCTGTAAGACCCCCAAAAAGGAGAACCTAACTCTGTCCCACGGATCGACGGGAACCCCAATCAACCGCAGGAGGTGTCACTTGATGCAAACCACAAGAGGCTTTTATTCCAGCACGCTGGGACCCAACTTGTGACTCATGCAGGAGTCGAGGAGTCGAGTCCCTAGCAGAAAATCTTACAAGTTTATAAAGGCAGAAACCACACATCGGGAGGGGTCGCACACGGAAGGGAAAAGGGGAACAAAGCCGCCGGGAAATTCCAAAGGGGGTCTGGGTTTGCTGATAACATACAACATGTTTCACAATGTTTTACAACAGGGCGTAGATTCTGGTCAACAGTTTCTGGTAATCTTATATCCTATATATCTTAACTGTCTGAGCTCTATCTTGCTCAATTTACCCTTTTACTCTCTGTTTGGGGCTGTTTCCTGGAACAGCTTTAAGGGCTTTGTTCCCATCACTGGGAGGGAGACCTTAGGGAGTTGAGATAAAACAGCTTTAAAAAAGTCCATTCTTTCATTCCCCCATTTTCTTTTTGGTAAGTTCTAATCATGGAACTTCTGTCTCTATATACTCTTCTCCAAAGCTATTTCCTTGGCAGAGGGACTGGTATTGTTGCCTGAGCATTATTAGTACCAGTACAGCACTTACTCTCTCCCTGATGAAGGTGACTAGGCGATTTAGGATGCAGGGCCCAAAAGTGAGGAGTAAAAGCAGTATAACAAGGGGACCCATCAGGGTGGACATGAGGGTTGGGACTACTGATCAGCAGGAGGTGCGTCAACAGGAACAGGAACACGGTGGATGTGGAGCTTGAGGGGGTTGTCCAATTTTTCCACTTTCCACGTTGGGTCTGGTGGTGGTGCAGGCTTGACATGCGAAGCGTGAATCCAGGCGGCGATGACTGCAGTTGGAGTAGTGAGCAGCACTATGTATGGTAATGAGTAGGGGGTGAGTCCCATAAAGGATTTCAAAAGGAGTTAGCTTGAGGGAGCCAGGGGTATTGTGCACCCGAAACAAAGCAAAGGGAAGGAGGACTGTCCAGTCTGTTATGCCAGTCTCTAAGGATAATTTAGTCATCACCTCTTTTAAAGTTCTATTCATTCTTTCTACCTGCCCTGAGCTTTGGGGCCTATAAGCACAATGTAATTTCCAGTTAAGCCCCCAGGATTTTGGCCAGTCCCTGACTTACCTGGGCAACAAACGCAGGGCCATTGTCTGACCTGATTACCTTGGGCACCCTGAACCTTGGGAAGATGTCTTCTAGTATTGTTTTGGCCACCACCTGAGCAGTCTCCTTCTTGGTAGGAAAGGCTTCAACCCACCTGAAAATGTATCTATGAATACTAATAAGTATCTGTATCCATACCTGGCTGGTTTTACCTCAGTAAAGTCCACTTCCCAGTAACTCCCAGGACGGTCTCCTCAGAGCCGTTTGCCATGAGATAGCTTGCTGGGCCGGGCATTCACCATCTGGCAAGACTTGCATTCTTTTGCAGTTGTATCTGCAAGCTCCCCAAGCTTCATGATGTAGTATGGTGAAGACTGGACAAGAGTTTTTAAATGTTTTGGGCCCAGATGAGTTAACTTGTGAAGGTGTCTGAGAAAAATGATCACCTGTTTTTCAGGGAGAATTCTTTTTCCTTCTGAGGTTTCCCGGATCCCCTATGGAGTCTCCAGGCGAAATCCTAATATGTCCATTTCCTCAAGGTCTAGTTCTGAATATTCAAAGTTCCTAATAGAGGGGTATACCGCATCCTTAAGGTAAGACATCGGTTCCCCCCCCCCCCCCCCGACAAGGATAGGACGTTAAGTCTCGCACCTGGTGGAGTGAGCGAGGAATGGGTATCTGAGTCACAGTTTGTTTTCTGGCCTCCGTTAGCCATCTCTGTCCCCCTTTCAGGGCGTACCCCGGGTATGTTACCTCCTTTTCACAGATCTGGGCCTTCTTGGCGGAGGCCTGATATCCTAAGCAGGCAAGTTCTTCTAGCAGTAGTCCCATGCCCCGTTGGCATTCCTCCTCTGTGGCCCCAGCCAGTAGTAAGTCATCTACATACTGCAGAAGTGTTACCTGGGGATGGCTGGCACAGAAGTGGGCTAAATCTTGGAGGAGAGTTTCATCGAAGAGGGTCGGGGAATTCTTGAACCCCTGGGGTAATTGGGTCCAAGTCAATTGTCCTGTTGTCCCAGAGTCAGGGTCCGTCCACTCGAATGCAAAGATGTTTTGGCTGGAAGGGTGTAGTTGCAGGCAGAAGAAAGTGTCCTTTAAGTCCAAGACAGTATACCAAATATGATCCGGAGGAAGAGAGCTCAGTAAGTTGTAAGGGTTAGGTACAGTGGGGTGGATGTCCTGTACTCGCTTGTTTACTTCTCTTAAGTCCTGTACCGGGCAATAGTCTCCTATGCCAGGCTTTTTAACAGGTAACAAGGGAGTGTTCCATGGTGACTGACACTTCACTAGGATACCTTGCTGAAGGAGGTGCTGGATATGGGGCCTAATTCCTTCCCGAGCCTCTTTAGTCAGAGGGTATTGACGTACAGCCACAGGAGTAGATGTGGCCTTAAGCTCTATAACTATGGATGGTCTTTCTGTGGCTAGTCCTGTTCCAGCCGTTTTGGCTCATGCCCCTGATACCTGTTCAACCAGTTATTTATGTGACATATTTTTGCTCCCTGTCTCTCAAAAAGTCTATGTTCATCATACAGGCGCATAGTCAGGACAGTAGTTATTCCTTTGCTTCGGATCACCTCTGGGCCATCAGGGGTGAAGGTAATCTGAGCTCCCATTTTGGTTAGGAGATCTCTCCCAAGTAGAGGCGCAGGGCACTGGGGGATGACTAGAAACGAGTGGGTTACCCGTCCCGTTCCTAAGTCTACCGTTCTTCGGGTAGTTCATGAGTACTGCTGGTGCCCTGTAGCTCCTATGACCCACGATTTCTTGTGGGAGATGGGTCCAGTCGGTTCAAGTAGGACCGAGTGTTGAGCCCCAGTACCTACTAAGAACTCCACTGGTTTCCCCTCCACCTCTAGTGTTACCCTAGGCTCGGGGAGGGGTTCCAAGCCCCGTCCCCACTAATCTTCTTCTTCTAGGGCTAATGCTTTCTTGGAGGGCCCGTTCTTCTTCTTAGGACACTCTCTAGCCCAGTGACCTCTTTCCTTGCAGTAGGCACACTGATCCTTGTCTAATGGAGTGCAGTTGCCCAGGTTGCCTGACCCTTTTTTAGCCCTGCCTTGTGTTTGTTCCTGGCCTTTCTCACCTACTACTGTGGCCAAAATCCATGTTAGGTTCTTCTCCTGCTTACGATCCCTTTTGTTTTCTCTTTCCTCTCTCTCCTTTTCTTTCCTTTGCTCCTTCTCTTCCTCAGTTTCCCTCTTATGATACACTTTCTCTGCCTCCTTAACTAAATCCTGTAGGGTAGAATCTTGTAACCCTTCTATTCTTTGCAACTTTCTCTTAATATATATTGCTGACTGCCCTATAAAAGCCATGGCCACAGAAGCCATTTGCCTCTCAGAGGTAGGGTCAAACAGGGTGTAGCGCCTGAAAGCGTCCATTAAGCGCTCGAGAAATACTGACGGGGGTTCCATGGCACCCTGGATAACCTCTCTTACCTTAGCCAAATTAGTGGGGCGTCTCGCTGCCCTGCGGAGGCCGGCCACTAGAGCCTGGCGATAGACTGTCAGTCGCTCCCTACCTTCTGCTGTGTTGAAATCCCAGTCAGGCCTGGAGAGGGGGAAGGCAGTCTCAATGATGTTGGGGAGCTGGGTGGGTCGTCCATCTGCTCCTGGTACATTCTTCCTTGCCTGCAATAAAATCCTCTCCTTCTCCTCAGTAGTGAAAAGAGTCTGCAGTAGCTGCTGGCAATCATCCCATGTAGGCTGATGAGAGAACATTAAAGACTCCACCAGCCGGGTTAAGCGCTGGGGGTCCTCTGAAAAGGGAGGATGATTAGTTTTCCAGTTATACAAGTCTGTGGAGGAAAAAGGCCAGTACTGGAGGGGCTGAAGAGGAGCTGGTCCACCATCCGTTGCCACCGGCGGGGGCCCATAAGCCCTTAGGGGAAGGGCAACGGTGGTGTCGGGAGTTATTCCGCGGCAGCTCCTGGTACCCCGTGCAGGCCACGTGGTGCCCTGCGTGGGACCCGGCAGAGACTCATTAGGGGGAGCAGAAGGGGTGACTGCAGGGGCCGGTGGTTCTTCTGGCTCTTCCTGACCCCCTACGGGGACCAAGGCGGGAGGGGATGGGGGAGGTGAGTCAAGGAGAAGGTGGTCAGCCTGGGTTTCTGGATAAATCTTCTTGGGGGGGGTCTGAGTGACTGGATTTCCCCCCAGAACTGGGAGATTGGACGGCTAGGATTTGAGCGGCTGGCCGGGGCTTGGGTTTTGCAACCCAAGGTCGAATCCAGGGGGGTGGATTTTGCACCAGGTCCTGCCACACCACGATGTAGGGCTCCTGATTCGGATGGGCTCCAGGTTCCTTCTGAAAAACAATCTCTTTAACAGCAAGAATGACAGATAGATTAAAGGTCCCTTCTGCTGGCCATCCTACATTAAAAGCAGGCCATTCTGAGGAGCAGAAGGTCCGCCATGGGCCTTTCTTGATCTCAACTGATAGGTCGCGACCTCTTCCCTTAACTTCAGCCCAATGGTCTAATGTCAAACTAAGAGGGGTTGTCACAGTCTGTCCCATCGTCAGTTTGTACGTCGTTAGAAACACAAACAACAAAAATGTTACAGACACAAGGACCCACTTACTCCACCTTATTCGCTGCAAACATGCAACAGAATCAGACGGGTGCCAATCTCTGATCCAACAATTGAACCCGATCAGCGCCCTTACCGTAGAAGACTACCAGGCGTCCCTGGCTCTCCTCCACCCTTGGGGCGTCCCCCAGGGCCGCATCCTGTGGCCCTCCAGGCACGTCTACCGACCACTGTTCGGCCACTCTCACGAGTCCCCGAACGGCTGCGAAACCGAAACCGAAAGGGTGCTCACAGGACCAGACCAACTAACAAAACACAAGACAAGGACAGACAACCTCACCTCGGGGTACCCCTTCTTACCTCCAAGGCTGACTCCGCAAATGAGGGGGGCCATCAGATCCCGGACGAGCCCCCAAATGTAAGACCCCTAAAAAGGAGACCCTAACTCTGTCCCACGGATCGACGGGAACCCCAATCAACCGCAGGAGGTGTCACTTGATGCAAACCACAAGAGGCTTTTATTCCAGCACGCTGGGACCCAACTTGTGACTCACGCAGGAGTCGAGGAGTCAAGTCCCTAGCAGAAAATCTTACAAGTTTATAAAGGCAGAAACCACACATCGGGAGGGGTCGCACACGGAAGGGAAAAGGGGAACAAAGCCGCCGGGAAATTCCAAAGGGGGTCTGGGTTTGCTGATAACATACAACATGTTTCACAATGTTTTACAACAGGGCGTAGATTCTGGTCAACAGTTTCTGGTAATCTTATATCCTATATATCTTAACTGTCTGAGCTCTATCTTGCTCAATTTACCCTTTTACTCTCTGTTTGGGGCTGTTTCCTGGAACAGCTTTAAGGGCTTTGTTCCCATCACTGGGAGGGAGACCTTAGGGAGTTGAGATAAAACAGACAGCTTAAAAAAATGTCCATTCTTTCAGTTCCATTCCTAGGCTTTTTTTGTTTTGTTTTGTTTTGTTTTGTTTTTAGGAATCTCCATACTGCTTTTCTTGTTTCTCTTTTTAGAGAAAATGCATTCACTTTTTCTCTGTTGAGTCTGTCACAGACACCCTTTACAATGTTGAGGTAAATTCCTTGTATTGCTGGCTTTGCCAGTATTTTTAACATAAATGGGTGCTGGATTTTAACAAAGTCCTTTTCTGCATCTATTGAGATGATCATTTGATTCTTGTTCTTAATTCTACTTGTATGGTGAATTACATTTATTGATTTGAATATATTGAACCAACCTTGCATACATGAAATGAAACCCACTTGATCATGATATATTATCTTCTTATTGTGTTTTTAAATGTGGTGTGCTACTATTTTATTAAGCATTTTTGCATCTATGTTCCTCAGGGATATTTTTCTGTAGTTTTCCTTCCCTGATGTGTCTTTGTCTGCTTTTTGTATCATGGTTATACTATCTTCATGGAATGTATTTGGAAGTCTTCCTTCCCTTTTAATTTCATGGAATACTTTGAGTAGAACTGGAATTAATTATTCTTTAACAGTCTGGTAGAACTTAGCTGAGAATCCATGTGCTCTTGGGCTTTTCTTTGTTGGAAGGCTTTTAATTGCTGTTTCAATTTCATTACTTGATATTGGCTTATGTTTTCTATATCTTCCTGGTTCATTTTGGGCAGGTCGTATGTGACTATAAATTTGTCAGTATCTTCCATTTTATTGGAGTATACATTTTCAAAATAGTTTCTAATGATCCTGTGGATTTCAGAAGTGTATGTGCTTATATCTCCCTTTTCATCTTTGTTAATTTGGGTCTTTATTACTTTTGGTGAGTTTGACTAAGGGTTTGTCAATCTTATTTGTCTTTTCAAAGAATCAACTCATTTCATTGATACTTTGTATTATTTTTTATTCTCAATTTCATTAATTTTGGCTCTAATCTACATTATTTCCTTCTACTGAGTTTGGAATTAGTTTGCTCCTCCTTTACTAGGGGCTTGAAGTAGAGCATAAGCTTATTTATTTAATATCTCTGTTTTTTTAATGTAGACATTCAATAATATAAACTTTCCTCTTAGAACTGCTTTCCTACTGTCCCAGTGATTTTGATATGTTGTATCTATGTTCTCATTTGATTCCAAGAATTTCTTCTCTCATTTTTTTAATCTATTCTTCATTTAAGAGTATTGTTTAATCTCCATGTGTTTATGTGGTCTCTATTATTTTCCTTGCTATTGATTTCCAGTTTTATTCCATTAAAATCCGATAAGATACACAGGATTATACTGACTCTTGTATTTGCTAGGACTTACATTTCTACCTAGAATATGGTCTATTTTGGAAAAGGTTCCATGAGCTGGTAAATTCAGCTGTTCTGGGGTTAAATATTTCATAGATGTGTACTAGGTGGATTTGATTTATAGTATTATTTAGGTTAGAAATATCTTTATTGATTTTGTTTTGATGACCTATTGGTGATAAGGGTGTGTTGAAATCACCCAGTATTATGATATTGGGGTCTATTTGAAATTTAATGCCAAGGAGTATTTTTTAAATGTATTGGGTGTCCTGACATTTAAATGTATAGGGTGAAACTTATTTAATTAAATATTTACTATCATTATGTCTTCTTATTGGAATTTCCCAATTATCAGGATGTAGTGGCTGCCTTTGTGTCTTCTGAATAATTTTTGCTTGATATCTGCTTTGTCAGATATGAGAATATCTGCTTTTCAGACTCCTGCATGTTTGCAGTCTCCATTTGTATAGAATATTTTTTTCTATCCAACTACCTTTAGTCTGTGTCTTTGCCTATGAAATGAGTCTCTTGGGTTGGGGTTGTAGCTCAGTGATAGAGTACTTGCCTAGCATGTGTGAAGCACTGGGTTTGATTCTTAGCACTGCATATAAATAAAAGTCCATCAGCAACAACAACAAAAAAATGTTTAAAGAAAAAATGAGTCTCTTGCAAACAGCATATAGTTGAATCTTGTCTTTTGATCCATTCTGCTAATCAATGTCTTTTAATTGGGGAGTTGTGACCATTTACATTCAGTGTTAGTATGGATGTATTTGTTTTCTGCCATTTTGATTTTTTGCTGTATTTAACTGTCTTCATTTTCATTTAGATAATTAGTCTTCTATTGATTTTCCTCTATTTGTGAACTTTAAGATTTGTTTTTGGGTTCCTCTCCAGTGCAGTTTATATTAAGTATTTTTTCTTTTTTTTGTGTGGTGCTGGGGTTTGAACCCAGGGCTTTGTGCGTGCAAGGCAGGCACTCTACCAACTGAGCTATATCTCCAGCTCTTAAGTATTCTTTATAGTGTTAGCTTGGTGGTCATAAATTTGAAATTTAAGCTTATCCTTGTCATGAAAAGTTTTTATTTCCCCCTCAAATTTTAGACAGCTTTCCTGAGCACAGCAATCTTGGTGGGCAACTATTTTCTTTTAGGGCTTGTAATATCTCATTTTAGGCCCTCCGTAAGAAGGGAATTCCACCACATCCAGCATCAATGAGGGAAAGGGTTTCTGTCGGAGGATGGTGCTGGCTATTGATTAATCTCTAAGAAACTTATTTAATTAAATAAACACAGAAGCCAATAATCTTTTCAAATGAGAGGGGTTGTGATGGATTGGGCCATACCAAAATCTGGCCTCCAACAAGATGGAAGAGCTCACCTACCCTTTATTTATAGCTATTCAGGTAGAGAGGGACTAGAGGAGCTTCTTCTGTGGGGAACAGGATAGGGTGGAGTTAGGGAGGACATTTTCTTAGAGAATTAGTATTTCCTCAGGCAGCAAGCCACCTCTGTACAGAGTCACCTACCCCAGGCCATCTGAAACATTCTCTCATGATTGCCAGTTCCTAGGAGTCAGAACTCTGTATCCCATGGCTCAGCCAAGCCTGATTCTGCTAAACACAAATAGCTTTCCACATCTCTCCTTTCATTTTAGGGTCCGAATTGAGAAGTCAGAAGTGAGACTTATTGGTTTGCTTCTAAATGTGACCTAATGTTTTTCTCCTGCAGCTTTTAATAGTCTTTCCTAACTTTCTATATTTGGCATTTTGTTTCTTGGAAAGCTTGTCTCTTTAGGGTCCTGTATGCCTCCTGTGTGTTGATGTCTATCTCATTTCTGATAATGGAAAAGTTTTTTTACACTCTCATTGAAAATGTTCTTAATGATTTTAGCTTATATCCCAATTATTCTCAGGTTTGGTGTCTTGATGTTGTCATGGAGTTCTTGTATATTTTGATTATGTTCTATAATTTTTTTCCTTTATTGCATACTGTGTGTTCATGTTCATGTACCTTGTCTTCAAGGCCTAAAGTTCTGTCTTCAAGGCCTGAAGTTCTATTTTCTATGCAGTCTAATCTGTTGATGATACTTTCAAGTGAGTTTTAAATTCAATTGTTTTTCATTTCCAAATATTTCTGTTTCTTTACTGAAATGGTCTTTCACATCCTGTAACTGCTTTCTTAATTCCTTAGATCTTCTTTTATTTCATTGAACACTTTAATAATCAGTTTTTGCTGGGCACAGTGGGGCGCACCTGAAATCCAATTGGCTCAGGAAGCTGAGGCAAGAGAGTAACAAGTTCAAAGCCAGCCCCAGCAATTTAGCAAGGCCCTAAACAACTTAGCAAGACCATGTCTCAAAATAAAAAATAAGAAGGATTAGGGTTGTATCTCAGTAGTTAGGCATCCCTAGGATCAATCCTTAGTACCAAAAAAAAAAAAAAAAATCCATACTTTTTTCTGTAATTTTATCTTAGTACCAAAAAATAAAAATCCATATTTTTTCTGGAATTTTATCTCCTTTCTTATCTGTGAGATCCTTTGTTAGGGGATTATGAATTTGGGGGTGGGGCGAGATTTGTTTACCTGTTTTCTCATGTTTTCAAAGGTCTTGTCCTTTTGTGTGTAGTTATCTTTCTGTTCTGGGATCTCTATCCATTTTTTATATATCAGTAGATGTTAAGAGGTGTGACCTGAGGTCTCCCTCTGGTTGTTCCTCCTTGGGGCCTGATTGTTGGTTTGGGGGTTTTATCACCCCAATTCTATGAGGCGAAGTAATGCCAGGGTTCAGGTGGGGCTAGATTATGAGTGGGGTGAGATTCACTTTTGCTTGGCTGAGTTGAGTATTTCTTGGCATCAGGATGTCTACTCTGTGACCTCAAAGTGTCCCAATGACTTTCCAGCCCCTCTTAGGGGAACAGGGGAGCCAGGGATAGCCCTAATGTCAGCAACAAATGTACAGCCTTAAGATAAATGTTCGGTGTCTACTTTGAAATCTATAACACTAACTGCCATCTATACAGGAATGGTGGTATTAGCATTTAACATCAGTACCAACTATAAATAACTGAATTAGACTGGGCATTTAACAGCAGGTGTCTACTATGTCATCCACTGTATTAATAATCACAACAATGTAAATGGAGAAGGAAATACATAAACTATATATTATTTAGTGGAATTTCTGCTTTTTCTGGGGAGGGGGGAGGGGTACTGGGGATTGAACTCAGGGGCACTCGACCACTGAGCCACATTCCAGCCCTATTTTGTATTTTATTTAAAGATAGGGTCTCACTGAGTTGCTTAGCACCTTGCTTTTACTGAGGCTGGCTTTGAATTCCCAATCCTCCTGCTTCAGTCTCCAGAGCCACTGAGATAACAGGCATGCACCACTGCGCCCAGTGATTTCTGCTCTTTAAGTAAGAGAAAATCAGGAAGGAAGATGAGAGAAAGTTTGAGATACTTAAGAAACTGGTCATAGGAGAGGAAGGAGATAGGTAGCAGATGTCAACTGTAAAGAAGGAATGAAAATTAACTAAAAGTAATGAATGAAAGAAAGAGAACAAGAGGGAATAAGAAAATCTGGCTGTGAGGGAAGAAAGGGGAGATAGGGACAGAAACCTGCAAGTGTAAGATCAAACCAACACAAACTCTCATATAATTATACCCCACTGATTCATATCAAGGTTAAATTATATACAAGTGCTATTAATATGAAGGTAAAATTTTATGAATATATATATTTTTCAAGTGTCTCATCACAGTGAGAGCACACACTCATACAAAAAAACATGATAAAAAAATCTGATACACTGATAAAATTATGTTTGAAAATGTGAATATAAAGAAGAAAAAAAATAGAAAACTCTTGGTAAGAAATAAAGGGCTTGTTTCTGTTTCAGTGGTCAAAATTGTTAGAAGGAATGGATTTTCATTCTTTATGTTTAATATTGACTTTGCAACCCTTGGGTCAAGGACTGGGGGTTATTAAATCCCAAGTCTTTGTGTTCCTCACCTAGCTGCCAGTCAACTGTAGTAGCTCTCAGCTTCCAGTCTCCCACTACACTATGGTATAGTGCTGAAGAATTATGTAATCCTGTAGTGGGGGTGATGCAGAGTACTAAATATGAGGTTCCAGTATTTGGGGTTTAGTGTTGGATGAATTTTGGAACTGTTGGTATGTGTTTGGGATTTGGTCTACACCCCCTATTACTGGGGAGAGTGCAGACCCTGATGGATGCCTGGATCACTGAGGCTTCTGGTAAAATCCACTTTTAGGATATAGGGACTAACTTTCCACAGGTTTTACCTTGGCCACTGTGAATATGAATTACTGTGTATATCCCCTGGAATGCAGACACTCCTGGGTGACTGCTGTAGGTGGCTTCCTGATAGCTCTTATGGGGTCACTGCCACAAAGGGAGCATTCTCCCCTTGGTATTTAGAACTTATATGAATCAGGTATAATTTTCTTTATGGCTATTTCAGTCACTCCGGATCAGGCCACTCTGCAGGTGGTAAAATGCTATTGCTGGCAACTTCCTTTGCATGATCCTGATTTGTCTCTGCTGGCTGCCCCACTGTGTTTATAAATAGTTCCCAGACTGCACCTGCCAGGAATCTCAGTTCAAAATCCCTGCCCCAGGGACCTGAGCAATTTTTGGTTGGTTTCACTCAACTCCTTTCCCCACTGACTCTGTGTTCATTAAAATCAGTCTCCCAGGCTGGGGTTGTAGCTCAGTGATAGAGAACTTGTCTAGTATGTATGAATCACTGGGTTTGATCCTCAGCGCTACATAAAAATAATTTTATTTATATTTTATTTAAGGTATTGTGTAAATCTACAACTAAAAATGTGTGTGAGTGTATGAAAAATCACCCCTTTCTCTAATCCACAAGCTCCCCCAAGTTAAAGAAAAAAATTGTTTTTAAATTCTCTGCCTGTGCTCCTCCACTCCCCTCAGTAGCTACCATAGTTGCCAGTCATGCTGTCTCATCTCTAATGTATATTCTTATAATGTTTTCATAGTTTGAGTTTCTGTGCCTCTATAGTTTCTTTTACAGTCCAGTACTGTCAGTGAGTTCCCTTTGTAACCCACCACTGAGAAATAATCTTCCCACTTTGTAAATCTGGTGTTGAGGAACTGCTAGAAAGTGCACCCTTCCTCTAATCCACCACCTTCTTTCCAGAGAGAATTATTTTATGAATGATTTTATATTCAAAATTTGATTATTTAAAAGAAATGGGCTAATTCTTCAAAGCCTATTCACTATCAAACTTGAATAGTTCAAAGAGCTAACATAAGCCAGGCACAGTGGCACATCCCAGAGACTCAGAAGGCTGAGGCAGGAGAATTGCCAGCCTCAGCAACTGAGTGAGGCCCTGTGCAACTTAGCAGACCCTGTCTCAAAATAAACATTAAAAAGGACTGGGGATGTGGCTCAGTGGTAAAGCCCTCCGGGTTAAATCTCAGTACCAAAAAAAAAAAAAAAAAAAACTAAGGGAAACCCTGTCTAATGAACTACAGAAAAGTACGAGAACCATGTCTAATTAAATAGAGAAAATCAATAAAGAGATTGAAATTACTAAAAAAAAAGAATTTCTGTAATTTAAAGTACAGTAAATGAAATGAAAAATACACTAGAGGGGCTCTACAACAGACTTGAACAAATACAATATGGATGCATTTTGAAACCCTTATGCTAAGTAAAGAAGCCAAACAAAAGTTGATGTTTCATAAAGTTCCATTTGTAACTGGGCATAGTGACATACACTTGTAATCCCAGCTACTCAGGAGTCTGAGGCAAGAAGACTGCAAGTTCAAGGTCAGTCTCTACAACTTAGTGAGACCTTGTCTCAAATTGTTATGGTCTAGATACAAGGTGTCCCCCAAAAGCTCATTTGTGAGACAAAGCAAGAAAATTTAGAGGTGAAACGATTGTGTTAGGAGAGCCTTATCCTAAATAGTGCATTAATCCATTTGAATTGATTAACTGGGTGGTGTCTATAGGTACATAAGGTATAGCTGGAGGAGGCAGGTTACTGGGGGCATGCCTTTGGGGTATATATTTTGTTCCTGGTGAGCAAAGTGCTGTTTACTGGTGGCCAGGGCCTGGGCTGCTTTCCTCTGCCACATCCTTCCACCATATTGTTCTGTCTCACCTTGGGGCCAGAGCAATGGATACAATGAATTTGGCCATGAATGGACTGAGACCTCTGAAACCTTGAACCCCATATAATCTTTTTCTCCTTTAAAATTGTTCTTGTCAGGTCTTTTGGTCACAGAAATTAAAAAGCTAACTAGAACACAAACTTGAAAGAAAAAAAAAAGTAACACAGGAGCAAAGAAACTTGCCTTGTGAATATGAGAAGTGGAGCTTAAAAATGTACATTTTCATACAAAGGCATGGGAAGTGTCTTCTTACCTTAAATGTGAATTTGAGTTCCCAATGATTTGAGACATGTGAGGTCCCACAATGTTTGGTTGGTCCAGAGATAGAGATTTTTGCAGGAGAAGGAATAACTTTGAAGAAGGGTTCCCAGAGAGAGGGGTAACCTGACTCAGAACCAGCAAGGTTCATGGCATATGAGAAAAAATTTTCAGCACACACCAGTCTAAGGCATAGACAAAGGTTTATCTAGGAAAGTAGATATATATTCAATGGAGAATGGGGGCAATCTCAAGATAGTGTCACCTTTGGGATAAAGCAAGGAATACACATTCAAGAGAGAAGACTGGCTATCTCCAATAGGAGAACAGCAACCCATTGGTGTGAGGAATTGATATTAACAGAGGGACAGTTGTTAGGGACTGGACTAGAGGTGGAGCCAGGATGGAATTACATAATTTCATGCCAGTTTTCCCTGCACTTGCCCATTGCCTTCATGCTATAAAGGCATGGGTCAAGGGTACCTCCTTTGAAATTCAGACTCTCTCCTTCTATTCAAGCAGTCATCTCAAGATGAAAAGGGTATGAGTAAAGGAAAGAGGTCTTTTTACCCTAATGGTCTCTGGAGTTCAAAAATCCTATAGTCATTGAACTTCAGATTCCATTAGGGTATTGCTCTAGCCAGGAACCATTCAATTGTCAGTGGGCAAGACCTATCTGCTAGAAGATAAAGAAAAGAAAGCCTCAGTGTCTTACCTATAGGGCCTGGTGGGGGGGGGGGGGGGGTCTGAGTTTCAGTTCCAGCAGAATATCTCCAGCCAGAGACTTTCAGTTGTCTTAGAATATCCCTCCAGTCACTGTGAATCCAAGGCCTAGAATAAAGATCTAGAAAAGTAAATACCAATCTGAGTCACAGCACCAAAATATTAACGGAGATTGTGTTATATTTTTGGCACTGGTGCTACTGCATGAGAAACTTTCAAGAAACACACAAGACATAATAAAAGTATACCAAAGTTTATTAGAAAGGAAAAAACAGATACTCTCAAGAGTGAAAGTGGGTTCTCTCAGAGAAAATAGTGATGACATGATGCTTTCTCACTTTTACTGGGGGCCTTAGGGAAGTTTCTAAAGCATACCCCCAGGGACCACCTCTCAATTTTTAACTGACAATATGATCACATCAGATTAACTCCCTACTGCTATTTTATGGTTGGTGTTCTATGCTTTTAATTACTCTGTCTTCCTGAGTCCTGGAATCTTTGGTCTGTATATAGTATAAGAACCCAGAAACCACTCCGGATGCGGGAACTCACGCAAGAGAGTTTATTAAGCAAACAGGCAGAGCATCTCCCTGCAGGGTAAGAGAAAATGAGAGGGAGAGGGAGAGAGAGAGAGAGAGAGAGAGAGAGAGAGAGAGAGAGAGAGAGAGAGAGAGCACAAGAGTGAAAGCCAGAAGGAGAGAGCATGAAAAGTGAGAACAGAGAGCATGAAAGTGAGGAGAAAGTGAAAATAGTGGGGGAGCTATCCTTAAGCAGTCAAATTCCATGGGCTAACAGGGGACCAATAACGGAGGAGACTTGCAAGCTGACTGATGAACCAATGTTCACAGACTGACAAGCTAGGTTGTAAGTTGGGAGGCGGGGAAATGACTGCAGTGTAAAGGGCAGGGGAGCGGCTTTTTATTATATTATATATAGCTCAAAAAGTCCCAGTTTTACAGTAATTTGTGTTCTTCTTATTGGCAGGGAGGCCCTGACAATAGCTCTGTAGATAATAGGTTACTGGGTGAGAAATGTAGCATAGCCTATTGACTAAAGCCAATAGGCTATGTTAGGGCCCGAGTGGCCTGAGGTAAACTGCTTTTTTTCAAAGACAGCATATAGTGGGGGCTAGGGGAAGCACAGTGTTCCCCTATATTTTTCTATTTGCATGTCTGCTAGCTATCTAACACATAAGATGTACTGTATGGTGGGCCCATTCCAAACCAAAATTCCACTGGCTTTCCCGATACCATTGGGGAATAGGTGACACACTCCTCCTCCCATGACAGCCAAAGTTCCATACTGACTTAATGTAGAAGAGGAAAATCCCAGGACTCATAGGGAAAGGAGCCCAGAAGGCAAGTGTATTAGTTAGATTTTTTTTTTTTTTTTTTTTTTTTGGTTATTGTGACCAAAATATCCAACAAAAACAACTTAGAGCAGGAAAAGTTTATATAGGGCTCACATTTTAATTGATCTAAGTCCATAAACAACCAACTCCATTGCTCTGCACCCAAGGTGAGGCAACACATGGGGGGGCGGTAAGGGCCCAGTGGAGGAAAGCTGCCCAGCTCAAGGTACCATCAGGAAACTGGGGTGTGTGTGGGTGCAATGAACAGTCCACAGGGAAGATACACCCTTCCAGTGCAAGCCCCAGTGACCCACCTCCTCCAATCACACACCACTTGCCTACAAGTAGTACCTGGTCAATCCACTCAAACTAGAATGGGCTGATTAGAGCACAATTCTCAAACTTCAATCATTTAACCTCTGAATGTTCCTGCAGAAACACAGGAGCTTTGGGGGGGAGGGGTATATAAAAACTTTAAAAAGGAAGGCAGGCCAAAAGAGGAAGGAAACCAAGCTTCCCCAACCTCTGGACTCTTTTGAGGCTCGATGGACAAGAAGAAGCCTTTAGCCTAGAGTACTTAAACCCCAACCTAGCAGTGTTTGTTTTCCAGGCTCTAATACTGGCACTGCACCTCTCACTAAGCCCTGTTACTAGAAATTTCTACTTTTATGTTAGTTTTAGGAGTCCAGGAGCAACTGGAGGGAATGAAGCAGCAATCACATCTACATTTTGCGGTTAAGTTTCTGTTGGTAAAACACAAAACAAAAGCAAAAAGTCTTTCCACTCATCAAAGCCAGAATGGATTATTCCTAATGTCTTCAACAATCATTTCTAGAAGTCCAATCTTACCACTTAGTCTAAACGGAGATACATTCACTACATTCCTTTGTCCTATCACCCCATTTTATTACCGCCTAGAGGGCTAATGCGCATGCTCAGGTAGGCTGAGCGCGTCCATCTCCGCACTACTCTTCAAGATGACCCTCAGGGCACAGGACCAAGATCCACCCCCCCCCCACACACACACACACCTCCCGCCCCACTTGCTCTCGTTTCTCACAGCAAAGTCCACTGCCCCGAGGGACAGAAGCTGTTCACGAAATAAGCTCCGGCGGCGAGTTCGGAGGAGCACGCCGAATTCCGCACTACCCTAATGAAACACGTCCACGCAGCCCAGCAGCCTGGGCCCACCCGAGGCCCGAACCTCTGCCTTTGAACAGCCGGAACTTCCTGCCGCTATCGCTATGGTTTCCGGGTAGGATTTTCTGAGACCGCGCCCTCAATAGCAAATGGACTTCCGGGCATCCCACTGGTTACGTGGAGGGGCATCTGGTCCGACAGCAGTTGCTTGATGTTTGCCATTTATCTTGCCTCAGTACTTCACTGAGTTACTTTGGGTCTAAAGAATGGAAATCGGGTGGAAAGGGGATGTCATCGCTGACTTTCTTCTTTGTTCAGTTAAACTTGGACCACTAGGTGGCAGTAAGATGGGCTCAGCTCCGCTCCTACCCCGCCCTTCGTGTTTGGAAAAAAGGGGCTCCTCGCACAAAAGTCCTTTCATTAAGGAGGCCTAGTTCTTCTAACACAAATTCTCAACTCCTGCTTTAAACTTCAATCTCTGGGCCAATCTGATGGACACAAAAGCGACACTAAAAACTATTCTTCTTGTATCTGATTATAAACGTGTTTTGTCGCATGTGCAATTTTTTTGTTTTTTTAAAGTCAAAGCGCGAGTCTCCTAAAAGGGCTTATTTTAACTTTATTTTGTTGTTCATTAAGTGACTCTCACAATGCTGAGTGTACAAGTGTTGAGTACTCAGAAAATATGAGTAAGAAAGGAAATTTGCCCCAGCACACTATAGCAAAAAGTACCAATACTACTTTCGTGTATATATTGCCTTTCTCAAACTGGTAGCATAACCATTGAGTATTATTTACATTCACATTCATAGTTGGAATTCTTGCCCAGATCTCCAGGTGCTTCTTGATACACATCCCTTAGGGGCTTGCTTTAAACACTCAATTTATTACTAGTCCGGGGTACTGGCAAGGGGTTAAGGCTTGTTGAAAACAGGTAGTGAAATAATGAAACAGAAAAGCAAAGCTTTATGCTCACAGATCTTTTTATTATCCTTTTTAAAAATGGGGAACTATATGGGAAAATTGGTCAATACCTGGGTGTATATCCATGTGGACAGGATACAGTGAGATGTATGTATCATGAGGTCTACTGACAAAGACTCCTTAACCACACTTGGCTCCAGGTTCCCTGAGTGCTTATACATTAGGCCTGCAACTTAGTCTGCCTTTAGGATGAATCATGGTAATAAGTTTTGAGAAAGTCCCCTTGTAGAGAGCAATCTGTACTAGATGTTCTCCAGGATGTATAGAAAAGTAGTTTTCAGGCTGTGCTTCACCCTCAATACCCTTTTGTGAAGCAGTAGTTTGCCACAAATTACTCCATTTTGAGCACAATGCCAAGGTAGAATGACTCTGCCTTGTTTGTACAAGTAAACAACCACCATCTGCATGGCACAACCATAAGGCACTTATTCATGCCAATTCATCAAACTAAATCAGGAGCACATTGATACCTGGACCTCCCAAATGATCTCATAAACACCAGACACAGAGGCTCATCAACCTCATCAGATACAACTCCCTCTCCTCAGACCAATAAAAAGGAGGAATTCCCCCAAGACTGGACTTGGCAACACTCTGACCCTGTCACCTGGTCACTTCTCAGAAACCTTGTCCAGGAAAATCACTACAACAATGAACCTCCTCTTCTGTTCCACCTAGCTTCAGTACAGCTGTTTCTCCTGTTCATGAAGAGGACCTACAGGCCACTCCAAATTGATTCCTCAAGCTGACACTCCAAAGGCTCTCTGCCTTCAGAACTCTGAGGAACTGGTCCCTTAAAATCTTTATCTGAGCACCTACAGCAACTGATTCTTTGCATTCATGTGCGCTCTTTGCCTGTACTCTTGGCGCAACATCCTATAACCCTGTGACCTCCTTAACCCCTTTTTAGTCCCTTTGTGACGTGTGTGTGTGTGTGTGTGTGTGTGTGTTGTATGAAGTATGCATGAATCGAGAGTTATATTAAGATTGGAATGAAATGAAAGAACTTTTTGATTGCTCGGCTTATGACTATCAGATGGCCCACAAGTATTTGATGAATTGCCACCAGTGAAAGTGGTGTAGCTTGTGAATTTATTGATATTCAATAAATTCTGGCATTTTGGAAAGAAACAAATGTGTTTGGTCTATGTTTGTTACCAAAAGCTCTGTCCTTGTCCCCAGTGCCAATTCATGCCAATTCATGCCAATTTAATAATGAGGACATGGTTTTGAGAAAAAGGAAAAAGGTTTATTGCTTTACTAGCAAAGGAAAAACACAGGGGACTCTAGTCCCAGAGGCTGTGGTCCTGCCCATCAGGGAAAACAGAGGGCTTTTAACAAAGCTATTCAAAGGCTGCATTCCAGGTGTAACCTGAGTGGGGGTCCCAGGTGCAACATTATGGTGTGTTGAAATTCACTAGTTAACTTGGGATATAGTCACTTACTAGTTCTTCTGGTGACATCTCCTTCTTGTGGTGAATAGATAACTCAAGGTAATCTTTGTTCCCTGCCCCCAGGTAAGGAAGAGGGAGAAGAGGAAAAGAAAAATATGTCCCTTTTAAAATAAGCAGCCACGGGCTATGTTCAAAAGGTAAAGTGGACCACTGTTACATGATAATGGCATGACTTGCTCATGATATCCCCAACCTGATATTTCATCACTCTTGATAACTAACGAAGTTTCTCATTGCCCACCCATGATGTCTAGGTCTTAGACTTGTCTTTAGCAAGAAACTTATTAAGAGAGTTTAGCAAGACAGCACTCTTTCTTCCTTCCCTTCAAGAACACCACTATCCGACTATGGTTTTAGCTCAGTGGTAGAGTGCCTACTTAGCACGAGTGAGGCACTGGGTTTGATCCTCAGCATCACATGAAAATAAATAAAGGTATTGTGTCTATCTACAACTAAAATAAAATTTAAAAGGAAAAGCAGTATTTTAAAAAAACCACTATCTCTTCCTCTCCTTCTTTTCCTTCATTCCCTTATCCCTTCCTTGTTTCTTTCCATTTTTTTCCCTTTTTTTTAGACAGGGTCTTACTTTGTTGCTCAACTAACCTCAAAGGCTACTATCCTTGATGTTTTATTTTAATAATTTTGATAATTTAGTAAAAATGTTGATAATTTAACAACTTCCTTTTAGTAATTCTCCTTCACTCTAGTTGTTGGATATAAATTCCCCACCAACTTTCCCTTTTTCAGAGTTGTGGGCAGGCTCTCTCTTCGATTACAATAGACTTGACCTCCACTGTATAGCACTTTTAAAATTTTTTTGACAAATTAAAATTGTATATATCTGTGGTGTACAAAGTGGTGTTTTGGTATATATATACAAAGTAAAATGATTGAACCACACTAACATGCATCAGTTCATGTACCTATGTGTTTTTGTTTATGTGTTGATGAGAAACTTTTCTATTTGGGCAAGATTTATTCTGGCTTCTGAACTTTCTCCCTAGGCCCATCTGTCCACTTCCTTGTATAATAAACTTTTTGCAAACAACCATGAAAAGTCACTTTAGCACTCCCATTTTGATATGGATCTTTGTTGATCTGATCAGGAACTCATCTTTCAACATTTCCCAAGTGATGTCTAATGACCCTAGCCTGTCTATAGCAAGAACACTGATAGATCAGCTAAATCAGATCCTCCTCCCTCCTGATGTTTTCTGTTGGCAGGTTTACATCCCATGACTGCTGCCCTGCTCCTAAACTATAAATTTCCACTGTCTAGTACTATATTCAGAGTTGAACCTAAACTCTAATGAACCCAACAATCCCATTGCTGAGGTCCCTACAACTATGGTTATTCTGCCCATTTGTAAAAGGCAATTCATGGAAGTACTAGTGATCATTTCTACTTAGTGAATTAGGGTGAAATTTACCTTCTGATTTATATTTTCTGAGTTCTGAACACATGATTCACATGACTTTAGTAAATCTGTGACAAATAATTTAACATTATTTGGTGGTAAGGATGGCTTTCAAATTTGTTGACTCATATTTTCTGGCCTGCTAACCAATTTGGATATTTGTCTCTAGATATTTGAGATATAATGATCAGTGATTTCTGTGTGCATGGTAATTGAAAGAAAACTGTTATAATAAGTTTATATGGTGTTCTAATCCGCAAAATGCTTCACTGCCTTCTTAAAATGTCCCTAACAGCTGTTACATTCATCTTATGCTATGTGTGATGTCAAAAGTCAAATTTGCTTCAATTAAATGTTGCAGAATCTTTTTCACTAGATTTTTGTTTGTTTATTTTTTTGTTTTGTTTTGCTTTTTGTTTCTGTATTGTTTTGGTTTTTTGTCCTGGGGAATGAACTCAGGGGCATTTTACCACTGAGCTACATCCCCAACTCCACCCCCTTTAAAAAAATATTTTGAGGCAGTGTTGCACAGTCTGCAACAATAGAGGTTGAGTAGTTGTACTATGCTGGGTACAACTTTGGTGTACAATGGGAGAAGTTCTCAGTCTCTGCACAAAGATCCAAGGAGAAAAGCTTTGTTTGGGGGAGATGGAGCGCTTGTCACAAAGGAAGCTGTTTCTGCCTTTACTGCATATAAACTGTCTTTTATATGCTTGCAGTTAAGCTAGCCATACATCTTAAAGGTCAAGCCTTGCATAAGCAGTTACTAGCTTATTTGGCAGATTATCGGTCAGTAACAGAAAGTAAAAAACAACCATGTGAACACAGAAGGTGACAGTTTCACAGACACGGAAGAACTGTCTTACAGACCACAGAAGAACATCCTATTCACAGAACACAGGAAGGGAAGATGGGACCCCAGTCCCCGAGGGGCCTGAAAGGTGTATGCCACATAGGCCTCCTCCAGGGGACAGGGCAGAGCCCTAGTACCTGAGTGGTATGTCTATCTCCTGACAGAATGCCATGTAGGCCTCCTTCTAGGAGAAGGGACCCACAGACAGGATCTCCCTCAGTTGATGCGTGTCTTGCAAAGATGCTGAAGTTGACCTTGAACTTGCCATCCTTCTTGAATGGGTAAAATTAATGTTATCAAAATGGCTATATTGCCTGGCACAGTGGTGCATGCCTGTAATCCCAGCAACTTGGGAGGTTGAGGTGGGAGGATTGTGAGTTCAAAGCCAGCCTCAGCAATTGAGTGAGGTCCTAAGCAATTCAGTGAGACCCTATCACTAAACAAAAAAATAATTTAAAAAAGGATTGGAGATGTGTCTCAGTACTTAAGCACCCCTGGGTTCAATCCCCAGTACCGCCCCCCAACCATGCAAAGAAACCATATTACCAAAAGAACTATAAAGATTCAGTGCAATCCCCATCAAAATAACAATAACATTCTTCACGGAAAACACACACACAGGGAGACAGAGACAGTCCTAAAATTTACTTGGAAAAATGAGACACAGAATATAGCCAAAGCAATCCTGAGCAAGAAGAGCAATGCTGGAGGCAGCACACTACCTGATCTCAAATTATACTACAGACCTATACTAAGAAAAACAGCATGGTATTGCCATCAAAGTACACATGAAGATCAATGGAACAGACTAGAAGACACAGGGAAAAATCCACATACATACCATCATTTAATACTTGACAGAGGTGCCAAATATATATGTTAGAGAGAAGATAGCCTCTTTAATAAATGGTGCTGTAAAAACTGGATATCCAAATGTAGAAGAATGAAATTAGATCATTATCTCTCACCCTGCATGAAAGTCAAATCAAAATGGATCAAAGACTTAGGAATTAGACCAGAAACAACTGGTAGAAGAAAACATAGGGTCAACATTTCATCATATTGGTACAGACACTGTCTTCCTCAAAAAGACCCCTACACCTTGAGATATAAAACCAAGAATCAATAAGTGGAATACCATCAAATTAAAATGCTTCCACATAGCAAAGGAAATGAATAAGAGTACGAAGAAAGCACCTGGAAATTGGGAGAAAGTCTTTGCCAGCTGCTCTTCTGACACGAGATTAATACCCAGTATATATAAAGAATTCATAAAACTTTTTTTTTTTAACCCCTTAGGTTTTTTTAAAATTAATTTCTTGTGGATATACACAATGGTATGATTCACTGTGATATATTCAATATATGTGGTATATTCATATATGGGAGAGTTATGTCCAATTCATTCTACTGTGTTTCCAATTCCTATTCCCTTTCCTTTCCCTTTATTCCCCTTTGTCTACTCCACCAAACTTTTATTCTTCCCATCCCCTCTTGATATGTGTTAGCATCTACATATCAGAAAGAATATTCAACCTTTGGCTTTGGGGGATTGTTTTATTTCACTTAGCATGATAGTCTCCAGATCCATCCATTTACCAGCAAAATGCATGAAGTCATTTTTTATAGCTCAGTAATATTCCATTGTGAATATATACCACATTTTCTTTATCCATTCATCTGCCAAAGGGCACCTAGGTTAGCTCCACAACTTGGCTATTGTGAATTGAGCTGCTATAAATGGCTGTGTCACTTTAGTATGCTGTGTGTAAACCCTTTCATATATACTGAGGAGTGGGATAACTGGTTCAACTGGTGATTCCATTTCTAGTTTTTTGAGGAATCTCCATACTTCCTTCCAGAGTGGCTGCACTAATTTGCAGACCCACCAGCAATGTATGAGTGTACCTTTTTCCTCATATCCTCACCAACATTTATTGTTACTTGTATTCATCATAATTGCCATTCCAACTGAAGTGAGATGAAATCTCAGTGTAGTTTTAATTTGCATTTCTCTAGTTGCTAGAGATGTTGAACATTTTTTCATATATTTGTTGACCATTTGTATTGCTTCTTCCGTGAAGTATCTGTTCAGTTCCTTTGCCCATTTATCGGTTGGGTTATTTGCTTTTTTGGTGTTGAGTTTTTTGAGTTCTTTATATATCCTGGAGATTAATGTCCTATCTGAAATGCAGGTGGCGAAGATTTTCTCATTCCGTAGGCTCTCTATGCTCTTATTCCTGTGAAGAAGCATTCTAATTCAATGTCAATCTATTTATTGAGTTTTCATTTTACTTCTTGTGCTTTAGGAGTCTTGCTAAGGAAGTCAGTACCTGACCTGACATGTTGGAGAGTTGGGCCTCCATTTTCTTCTAGCAGTTGCAGGGTTTCTGGTCTAATTTCTAGGTCTTTGATCCTCTTTGAGTTGAGTTTTGTGGAGGGTGAGAGATACGGGTTCAATTACATTCTACTACATATGGATTTCTAGTATTCCCAGCAACATTTTTTAAAGGCTATCTTTTCTCTAATGTGTGTTTTTGGCACCATTGTCAAGTATTGATACTGGTGTTGAAAATTAATCAGAATCCAGGTCCCATTCCCCCAGAATGTTGAAGATTGAACACCTGAGAAATGCTGAGTCAAGCATAGAAAGCAAGTTTTATTTAAAGAATAGGACAGAGATAGACTTCTCTGAAGAGAAGGGGCCTCAGAGCGTGGTGTCCAAGGAAGTGGGATTGTCCTTCCCCTTTTATACATTTTAGATTTCCTTTATTCTCATGCTCTCTTCTCCCCACATCCTGCCTAGTGACCAAAAGGTGGGCCAAAAGGTGAGAAAGGAACCTTCCAGGGTTATAGGCCAGAAGGGAGCAGCCAAGGGGACATTTATTAACAAGTCCTCCAATTCCCTGCAGGGAGGAACAATTCCCTGGAGGCAGGTAAGCTTGGCAACAAGTTGGTGGAGTGGGAAGTGCTCTGGGAGTATTAGCATTTTATTTCCTCTTGAATTAGCCTCCATCTTCCTGACCAAATCATTCATTACCAACACTGTCATTTTGCCCCCTCCCTGCCTCAGTTTGAGGTAACTATATTTACATGGGTTTCTCTCTGTGTCTTCTATCTAGTCCATTGGTCTTCATGCCTGTTTTGGTGCCAGTACTATGTTGTTTTTATTCTTTTCTTCTCCCCCCCCCCCCCCCCCCCCCCCCCCACCCACCCCCCCCCCCCCCCCCCCCCCCCCCCCCACCCCCCCCCCCCCCCCCCCCCCGCGTGGTGCTGGGGATTGAACCCAGGGCCTTGTGCTTGCAAGGCAAGCACTCTACCAACTGAGCTATCTCCCCAGCCCCTGTTGTTTTATTTCTATAGCTCTGTAGTATAATTTGAAGTCTGGTATTGTGATGCCTCCTGTTTTGTTTTTCTCACTGAAGATTGCTTTGGCTATTCTGGGCCTCGTATTTTTCCAAATGAATTTCATGATTGCTTTTTCTATTTCTATGAAGAATGTCGTTGGAATTTTGATGGGAATTGCATTGAATCTGTACAGAACTTTTGGTAGTACGTCCAAGAACATGGGAGGTCTTTCCATCTTCTAAGGTCTTCTTCAATTTCTTTCCTTAGTATTCTATAGTTTTCATTGTAGAGATCCTGCACCTCTTTTTTTTTTTTTTTTTTTTAATTGCCTGCACCTCTTTTTTAGGTTGATTCCCATGTATTTTTTTAGACTATTGTGAATGGGATATTTCCTAATTTCTTTTTCAGCAGATCCATCACTAGAGTATAGAGCATGATTGATGTATGGGTGTGATTTTTATATCCTTCTACTTTGTTGAATTCATTTATGAGTTCTAGAAGTCTTCTGGTGGAGTTTCTTGGGTTTCCTAAATATAAGGTCAGCAGAGATAGTTTGAGTTCTTTCTTTCTTTCCTATTCATATCCCTTTAATTTCTTTCTCTTTAATTGCTCTGGCTAGAGTTTCAAAGACTTTGTTGAATAGGAGTGGTGAAATTGGGCATCCCTGTCCCGTTCCTGATTTTAGAGGAAATACTTTGGTTTTTCTCCATTCAGAATAATATTGGCCTTGAGTTTGCATATATAACCTTTACAATGTTGGTTAGTTTGGCTAAGGGTTTATCAATTTTGTTTAGTCCTTCAAAAAAAATCTCTGTTTGGTTGATCATTTGTATTTTTTTTTAATCTCAACTTCATTGGTTTGGATTCTGATTTTAATTATTTCCTGTCTTCTACTGATATTGTTGGTTTTTCGTTCTTTTTCTAGAGTGTTGAGATGTAATGTTAGATTATTTATTTGGCATCTTTTTATTCTTTTAATGTATTTGCTCAATGTTATGAACTTTCCTCTTAGAATTGCTTTCATAGGGTCCCAGAGATTTTAACATGTTTTATTACTATTATTATTTACTTTGAAGTATTTTTTTTATTTCTTCCCTGACTTCTTCTGCTATCCATTCATCATTCAAAAGTGTTTTATTTAATCTCTAGGCATTAGAGTAGTTTCTATTTTTTATCTTATCATTGATTCCTAATTTCATTCCATTATGATCTGATAAAATGCAAGGTATTATCTCTACTTTTTTGTATTTGCTAAAATTTGCTTTGTGACCTAAATATGTTCTATTTTAGAAAATGTTCCATGTGCTACTGAAAAGAAAGTGAATTCAGTCATTGATGGATGAAATATTCTATAGATGTCTGTTAAGTTCAGATTATTATTTTTTTAATATTTTTTATTTCTCAATGGATGTTTATTTTATTTATTTATATGCAGTACTGAGAATTGAACCCAGTGCCTCACACATGACAGGCAAGCACTCTACCACTGAGCCACAACCCCAGCCCAAGTCCAAATTATTAATTGTGTTTTTTAAAGAAACTAAAAAAATTTAATACTAAAAAAAAATCTTGATCAATAAATGGGCAAAAGAACTAAATAAATATATCTCAAAAGAAAAGACACAAGTGCCCAGCAAATATATGAAAAATGTTCAATATCTCTAGCAATCAGGGGAAAGCAAATCAAAACTACATTAAGATTTTTATCTTATTCTAGTTAGAATAGCAATTATCAAGAACACAAATAACAATAAATGCTGGTATGAATGGGTGGGGGAGGCACACTCATACATTGTTGGTTGGACTGTAAATTAGTCCAACTACTCTGAAAAGCAGTATGGAGATTCCTCAAAAAACTAAGAATGGAATCACATATGACCCAGATAATCCACTCCTTGGCGTTTGTCAAAATGAACTAAAATCAGCATGTTACAGTCATACAGCCACATCAATATTTATAGCAGTGTGACACAAGTTTGGAAGGTTCTTGTCTTGTACACCCAAAGAATGAAGTAAGCAGACCATGGAGGGTAAGAATTTAGTAGCAGATTTATTAGAAGCAAGCAAGGAAAGTTCCCACAACATGAGAGGGATCCCAAAGAAGGTACCATTATTGGCTTTCTGTCTAGGGGTTTTTATACTGTTTTGATGAGGAACTAACCTTTCATTGGATAGTTCCTCTTAATTGTTTTCTTTTTCTGACTCTACTGAATTGGTCAGAATTTTTATTTCTTATTACAATAGTGGAATGTTTTAATGTGTTTGTTAACCTGAGTTTTTCCTGTACTTCTTCCTTAAAACAAAATAATCGCTTGGATGCAGATCAGCTCTTTGGGGTTGGCTAATGTTAGGAGGGTCAAGAAAGTCTGTGGCAACAATAGAATGTATGGGCATTCAAGTGTGAGTGGAGCCTTCAGTTGGGCAGCTGAATACAAACAAACAACAACAACAACAACAAAACCCAAGCTTTGGCCTAGGATTTGATCTGGGTTGGTGATACTCCATTCTCCAAGGTCCCCATTTCTATCTACCTATAGCTACTCTATCTCTTTTCTCAGCAGCACAATTCACAATAGCCAAGTTACAGACCTAGCCCAAATGCTCATCAATAGATGAATAGATTAAGAAAATGTGGTTATATATACAGAAAGGAGTTTAACTCAGCCATAAAGAAAAGTAAAATTATGGCATTTTCCAGCAAATGGATGGAACTGGAGAACATCATGACTCAGAAAATCAAGGGTCAAAAGTTCTCTCTCATATGTGAAAGCTAAAGCTAAATAAGGGGAAATTAGGGGGGTGGATATCATAAAGATTTAGAGAAGATCATATAAAGATACAGGGAAGTGAAGTAGAAAAAGAAGATTGAAAGAAAGGGAAGATGGATGGGAAAAGGAAGAGAATGCTGAATAAATTTGATTAAATTACACCATGTGCATGTACAAATATACCACAGTGAAATCCATCTTTATGTATATTGATAAAGAATCAATTAAAAATAAATAAACAAGTGAAAGGAAGATCAGTAGACTAGAGGAGGGTTAATAAGTGGAGAGAGGAGGGAAGAGAAAGTGGAGGGACTTGGGATTAAAATAGAGTAAATCAAATTCCATGCCTGTATGATTTTGTCAAAATAAACCCAATTATTGTGAATAGCTAAAATGCGATAACAAATTTTTTAAGAAGGGAAAAAAGGAAGAAAAAAGATCAGGACAAATCTGCAATGTGGAATCCAACATGGTAGGCAAATAATTAGCAATGTCTTCAGAGGAAATAATTCAGAGGTGGGGGGAAATCACATGAGGTCACTTGTCAAACACCACCAAAAATAAACATCTAGAAGGTTATGGAAAGAGAGTTCTTGGAAGATCTGACACTAAAATCCTTCCCCTAGGTGGAGCTATTAAATATCCCAAAACTTGCCTCCTTCAACAATAAGCATCTAACTCCTTGTGTTCAAGTTCTGCACACTGGCACACTGATCCAAAAATGGACAGCCAGCCAGGTGACATGTAGTCCCAATTCTCTTAAGATTGAGAGATGAACTGCACAGGAGGGATTTAAAACAGAATGAATTTGGGGACCCTTCTAACACTGAGATCAACTTCATCATGCTGAGAGTAAAGGTTGAGGAGCTGCCCCCACCTTGGTCTGGGGGACACCAAGGAAGCTGAGAATGGATATTGTCCCCTGCCCCACCTGTCTAGCACTGGCTATCTAAGTCTACATATGTGCGTTTCCTGCCTTTTCTCTCATTTGTCTGCTTCTTCTCTTTTAAAAGCTTTCCTTATCCCAGAGCCTCTTGAAGATATAATTTTTATGCTTTTATTAATACATTAGAGTTATAGATAATAGTGGGGTTCATTTTGACATAATCATACATACATGGAATATAATTGGCTCCACTTAAGTCCCTGGTACATTTTCCCTACCCTCCTCCCCCTCCCTTCTTCCCCTTCCTCAACTTTACTGGTCTTTCTTCTATTTATTTATTTATTTTAGTTGGTGTTTTATAGACATATATAAAGTGAAATTCACTGTGTTATATTCACAAACATAGGATAATTTGATCAATTTCGTTCTGCAGTTCCTCCCTTTTCCCCTCCCTCCTCCTCCCCCTCTATCCCCGACCTCTCATCTACTGATCTCTCCTCTATTTTCATGATATCCCCACCACTTTCTTCCCCTTACTTTGCTCTAGCTTCCACATGTGAGAGAAAACATTCAATTCTTCACTTTCTGGGTCTGGCTTATTTTACCTAGCATGATACTCTCTTGTTCCATCCATTCACCAGAAAATGCCATAATTTCATTCTTTTTTATGACTGAGCAAAACTCCATTGTGTGTATATACCACATTTTTTTTATTCACTCATCTGTTCATGTGTACCTAGGTTGGTTCCATAGCTTGACCATTGTGAATTGTGCTGCTATAAACATTGATGTGGCTGTATCACTATAGTATGCTGATTTTGGTTCTTTTTTCAATATCAAGGAGAATAGCTGGGTCATTTGGTGGTCCCATTCCTAGTCCTTTGAGGAATGAAGATAAAAAATTTGAAATGAAAGTTTTCTATTATCTGTTTTAAAGCTGGGTCTGAAAAAAATATATTTTCCTACCAATTTGACTACAAATATTTGTGCAACACCAAACAGTGGAGTCTAGCCTTTTCCCCCACATAGTATTAGTGCCACAGAGTAACAAAACTTGGACATAAATGTTCACAGCATCTCTATCCCTAAAAGTCCTAAACCAGAGACCACCCAGATGGCATCAATGGGTAAATGATTTTTAAAAACAGTGGTGCCAGGCACAGTGGTGCTTGCCTATAATCCAGTGGCTCCTGAGGCTGAGACGGAAGGATGGTGAGTTCAAAGCCAGCCTCAGCAATAGCGAGGCACTAAGCAACTCAGTGAGACTCTGTCTCTGAGTAGGGCTGGGAATGTCTCAGTGGTCGAGTGCCCTTGAGTTCAATCTCTGGTACCTCCCCCCCAAAAAAAAACTGTGGTATATCCATACCACGGACTATTTCTCAGCAATAAAAATAATTATTGCTAACACAACATAGTTGAATATCAAAGGTATTATGCAAAATTATGGAGACATGGAAGATATTTGTGATTGCCAGGTGTTATGGACAGGGTCTTGGGGCAGAAGGAGGTTGAGGTGAATATAGTATTTAAAGGGCAACATTCAAAAAGTCTTTGTGGTGATGCAACTGTTTTGTATACCTATTGTGGTGTTGGTGGACTAGTAAACCTATGCATGTGCTAAAATTACATGGAACTAAACGCACATACACAAATGAATACACATATAACTAGGGAAATATGAATCAGATTTATAAATGAATGTCAATTTTCTTCTTGAGATATTGTACTATGTTGGGAGAAATCCTAGGTCTTGGCTAGCAGCAGAGCTTAAAGGAAAACCTTCGCACATTCACGCCCAACAGGAAAACCTGCAGAGAGGAGCATTCCGCTCTGGCCACCTAGGAAAGTAAAAAACTGTCCCTAAATTGACCTAGTGTTACCCAGGGAACCTGTATAGGGACCTTGTGGTCTGATCCCTCGTGGCACATTGTTATTAGGCAAAAAGTCTATAAAATGTATGGCTATTCCTGTAATAAACGAGTTTACAGGCTGCTCGCCACAAGCCTGCTTCTACCCAACTCCCAGAGTCTGGGGTCTTGACTCCATGGCCCTTACCTGCGCCTGAGCTAGCCTGGCACCCCTACAATACTATACATTTGGAAGATGTTATCATTTGGCAAAATCAGGTAAAGAATACATGTGCTTGTACAACTGTATGTGAATCCACAATTATCTCAAAATTTAAATTTTTTAATTAAAACAACTTTGAAAAAACATAAGAAAATTATGCATAACTTAAGGGTTGAAGAGACTCAACCAAATCAGTGGATCTAGAATTCATTAGAGAATAAAGTCACAATTCAACTACATGAAATTAATAATAGCTCTAGATGGCAAAATTAGCATAGCTGGCATGGTGGCACATGCCTGTAATCCCAGTGACTTGGGAGACTGAGGCAAAAGGATCATAAGTTTGAAGCTAGCCTTAGCAACTTAGCGAGACCCTGTCTCAAAATAAAAAATGAATAAGACTAGGGATGTAGCTCAGTGGTACAGCACTTACTTAGCCTATGCCAGACCCTGGGATCAATCTCCAATAAAATACACACACATAAAGTGAGCATAGGCTGGGGATTCAGAGGAGAAGCATTTGCCCCGCATGTTTGAGGCCCTAGTATGCCAGTACAAAGGAGGAGAAGGAGGAAGAGGAGGAGGAAAAGGAGAAGGTGAGGAAAAGGAGAAGGAGAGGAAAAGGAGGAAAAAAGAAGGAAAGGAGAAGGAAAAGGAAAAGGAGAGGAGGAGGAAGAGGAGGAGGAGAAGGAGGAGGAGGAAGGGAGGGAGGGAGATAGGAAGGGAGATGGGGAGGGGAAGAGGGAGAGGGAGAGGAAGAAGGGCTGGGGATATAGCTCAGTTGGTAGAGTGCTTGCCTTGCAAGCATACGGCCCAAGGCCCTGTGTTCAATCCCCAGCACTTCAGAAAAGGGGAGAAGGAGGGAGGAGGAAGAGGAAGAGGAGGAAGAAACCAAATGAAACAAGAACAACAACAACCAAAGATGAGCACTTGATTTAGAGAATCATAAGAAAAAAGCAAGTTGCAGATACAGTCCAGGTTGTAACGATGGTTACCGGGGGTTTCCTTGGAGACGAGAACAAGAGTAGTAAAATATTTGTGAACTCTTGACTCATAGACCAAATGGGAATCTTCAGGTACAAGAAAGGTCTGGTTTGCACTGGTTAGTTTAGCAGCATGTGATCATATTCCTAATCTCCTAGAAAATGATCCTCACTCTCTAATAGTATATTTACAAGACATGCTATCCTGCTGATGTTGAACTTCCTGTGTCGTATCCTGTGGGTTAGGTTTTGTCACTGTGACAAGACACCTGAGAGAATCAACTTTAAAGGAGGAAAGTTTTATTTTGGCTCGTGGTTTCAGAGGTTTCAGTCCATGGTTGATTTGTCCCATTACTTTGGGCCAGTACTGGCAAAGTTCCTCATGATAGGAGCTTGTGGTGGAGAAGGCCTGTTCACCTCATTGTAACCAGGAAGAAAACAGACACGAAGGGGCCAGGTCCCAAAATCCCCTTCAAGGACATGCCCCCAATGACATAACTTCCTTTTACTAGGTTCTACCACTTAAAAGTTCCACCACCTCCTGATAGTGCCACGGGGAGGGGAATAAGCATTTAACATAAGGGTCTGTGAGGAATCTTTAAGAAAGAACCAAACCATAGCACCTGGGATAATTCACTTACTATAGGTGTGTGACCCTGGGTTAGATACTTAACCTCTCCCTCACATAGATAGTGAGTCAATAACAATACCCATCTTACAGGGCAGTTCTGAGACTTAATACCTGTAACATATTTAGAACTGTGCTTGGCTCAAAGAGTTAAATAAGGGTTGGCACTGGTTGTCAATATATCCATCCAAACTATTAAAATAAAGTTATTACTCAGTCTCTTTGTATAAAGTCTTTTCTCCTTTAGTCCACTGTCATACCTGGTAGGGTCTGTAATGAGAAAAGTGTCCTTAAGAGAGAAGAGGAGCAATAGCTATACTATAGGGGAGAACCTGGATCCCTAGGATAAAGCCCTCCTTGGTTACTCCTCTTTGTTTGATTTGTCTATTTAACTGATGTCTTTTCTTTTCTTTTCTTTTCTTTTTAACAGTGGGTTGAACCCAGGGGTGATTAACTGAACCACATTCCCAGCCCTTTTTATTTTTATTTTGAGACAGTATCTCGTTAAGTGTCTTAGGGTCTCACTAAGTTGCTGAGTATGACTTTGAACTTGCGATCTTCCTGCCTCAGTCTTCCCAGGTGCCTGTGCCACCACATCTAGCTATGCCCTTTCATTTCTATCTCCTACCTTGAGGACTGTTTTATGGAGGTTGTAATGCATACTGCATAATAGGAGAAAGCAAGGGACCAAAGGGTGAAGTGTCAAGGAGTCTAGCTCCAATTCAACAAATATACAGGCTGATAAGAAGAAAGATAGCTCAGATGGTCTATAAAACAGACTTCTGAAGTAGAGGAAATTGGGGGTTCAGGAAAGCCCAGCAGAAATTAATTCTACAGCTTTAAAACTTTTCCTCATGCTCCTGATCTCCTAGGCAACCATGAACCCCCCACCCTCTGGGAGGTATTATGAGATTAGCAGGTGGTTTCAGGAACAAAACTGGGAACAGTTCCTGTGTTGTATGTCTAACTCTTCTTGGAAGGTCTAGGTAGGCAACTACTCTCTGAATATGTACAGGGACTAAAACTCCCCTTCCCCCTTATTCATCTTAATTTTCCCTTTACTCATGTCCTGAAGGTCAAGGGACACATAGTAGGAGAGAGAAGAAATCAATTTCTTAGCCTTTAAAATTTTTTAAAACTCTGTTTCCCACAGATGGCTGAAATGCTCTATAAGTGAAGGCCCTATTCTTCCTCTTGGCCTGGGTAAACTATTGCCTTTGTCAAAATTTGTTATGATTGGATAAATGATGAAGTGTGATCCTATTACTGTTTGTCTTTTTAAAAATTACTTTGGAGATTAAATACTTTCTCCCAGTTTTGTCTCTGTCTTTTTTGCTGAAATTTCTATTTGTGTCCTTTATTTTTCCACTGGGGTTTTATATTCTAAATAATTTATTATTACCTCTTCCTCTTTATCATCAAATTAGTACTATCACCAGCATCCCAGCCCAGAGGTCCTACCAGGGTGCCAAGAGTCTAGATTCAGTCACCCATGCACATCAGAAATAAGAGAAAAAAATATAAAAAGGGAAAATGAATTTAGTCACAGTTTGGCCAAAACTGGGAAGGTAGTTAATCTGCCTTCCTCAGGAACTTTTCAATTTTTAGTTACAAAAGTCAAGAAATAAACACATGTAGATTTAGCCAGGCTGTGCTAGGCAAAGATATGTTACGATTACAGATTTTCACCCCTTGCTGGCACCTGGACAGACTTTGGGGCCATTTCCTCAGTTTCCATTCTCAGCATGAAGAAACTCAGTTGCATAAAAACAATTTATCATGAAACTGGGGGTGGGGGTGAGGCTTTTTAATTCTCAAGGAGTTCTGTTGCAGTATGTCATCATTTGTGAAAATTTGAACAATTCACTAATGCAGAAGCTACAGGAACAATAATTGTTGATCATTTGCTGTTATTATTTTGGAGAACTTTTATGGCACTATTCCAAAATCATTTTCTCTATTTACAGTTGGACCAGATAATGACACGTACATGAACCCGCACAACATAATGAAATTGTGTTCATACCATAGATTTCTATGTAATGTTGAATTAATGAGCATTTTTTCATGTCATAAAATTCTTCTGGAACAATATTTCAAATGGTTGACAAATAATCCGTCTACCAGAGATCCCTATACTATTTATTTACTCATTCTCTTATTATACATTTGACTCTTTATATGACACTATTATTAATAAAGTACAATGACTCTTTTTCTGCATAATTCTTTGGGAATGTGCTCTACTTTTTAAAATTAGCTACACAATAAAAATATTTACCATATATCATGTATATAGCAAACATTTTTTTCAAGTTTTTTAATCTTTTAAAATCAGATTTACTTAAAAGGTAATATATTTAGTTATCAAAAACCAAAAAATAAGAATAGGTATACAATGGAAAACATCCCTCTCAACTTAATCTCCTATCCAGCAGTTCCCACTCACCCCCACACATGCATAGTTAACCACTGTTATTTGTTTCTTCTGAAAACTTCAAGTACATTTGTGTGTGTTCAAATAAGGAGATAGCCTCCCACCTGTTTTTGTATACGATATGTATAAATGGTGGCATGTCTGTGGGATGAATTTCCAGAGGTGAAATTGTTGGGCAGAGGCTATATGCACTCAAACTTTGGTAGACTTCTTAAATTGCCTTCAACTGATGTACCACATTGTACTATTGCCAAGAATATCTAACAGCTTCCCACAGCCTTGCTAACAGTATTTCATCAAACTTTTGGGGGAGGGAATCATTATAATTGGTTAAAAAAACTTACATATTTTATTTTTATTTAAGGGTTTAAAGTTTGTAATGGCCATTGGTGAATAGTCCTTGATTCTGCCTCTTCCAGCTTCTGACTAAATACCTAAGACGGCCCACAGTGGGAGAAAACCTTGCAGCAAGGTTTTCTTGCAGTAAGACTGTCGAGGAAACAACAGTCAGAACATGTGAAATATTTTCACAAACTCTAAAGTGAGCAGTTTCCGATTATTGAATATTCACCATATCTGCGGGAAAATGCATCTCTCTCTCTCTCTCTCACACACACACACACACACTTCTCCCTCAGGACTCTTCACAGAGATTCTGTGAGTGGCATTATGAACTACATTTGACAATTGAAAAGAGATTGGCTCTGAAAGCTCAAGTGACTTAGTTATTGGCCACTCTTTCGCTGCTGTAACCAAAAGATCTAACAAGAACAATTTTAGAAGAGGAAAAGTTTATTCAGGGTCTCATAGTTTCAGAAGTCTCAGTCCATAGACATGTAAGCTCGGGGGCATGACTAGTGGCCAAATAAAATCGGACAGAAAGTGGCCGAAGCAAGCTTCATTGGAATTTGGCTCTCTGGCGAAATTCCCAGCCCCGGGGGTACAGGTCAGGGTAGAGAGCCAGAGAAAATCGCACGTGGCTCCGGCTGGCTGCCCAAGGTCTTTATAGGCCAGAATGGGCAGGGGTCCTGCTGAGTAACAGTGAAGTTAAGGGTCAGTGGAGTTTTCCTCCCCATTTGATTGATCGCTGTGTGGCGCGCTGCCCTTTGACTCAGTTGCTCGGCTCTCCCTCCTATAGTCCCCCATATTCTGACCTAACAAGACAGCTGGCTCCATTCCTCAGAGCTCCGAGGTAAGAATGAACATCATGGCAGAAGAATATGGTGGAGGGAAGTGGCTCAAGACATCACACCAGGAAGCAGAGAGAGAGCTCTGCTCAACAAGAACAAAATGTATGCCCCAAAGGCATGCCCCCAAGGACCCGCCTCTTCCAGCCACATCCTACCTGCCTATATATAGGCTCTCATAACACAAGCATTTCATCTCTAAACCTTCGTGCATTGTCTTACACATGAGCTTTTGGAGGGCACATATGTAAACCATAATACCGTATGAAGGAAGCAGAGCTAAGGTTCAAACACAGGCCTACCTGGCTCCAAACCAGAACTCATTTCTTCAATATACATACCACAGGGTTCAGTCTTGTCTCAAATGTTGACTCCCAGCTCAGAAACAAAAGAATCAAAATTGTCAGATAATTTGCCAACTCCCTTCAAGTTTATGAGCACTGACTTTTTTTTAATTCAGGTTTTTTGTTTGTTTTTCTGTTTGTTTGTTGTGGTGCTGGGAATCAAATCCAGGGCCTTGAGCTTTCAAGTCAAGCACTGCACCAACTGAGCTATCTCCCCAGACCGATGTGTTAATTATATATAATAGTGGAATTTATTATGCCATAATTTACATGCACATAATGATTTGATCAATCTTATTCCCCTTTTACTTCCCATTTGTTCCCCTCCTACTTCCTCCATCTGCTTGCTCTATTCTGTTGATCTCCCTCCTATTCTTTTATTATTTTAATTAGCACATTATAATTATATATATAATTGGGATTCATTGTAGCATCATTTGATAGATTCCATTCCCCAGTACTTATCCATGCCTTCCCCTCCTCTCTCCCTCCTTTTTTTCCTCGTTCCACATTTTTATTGGTGCATTATAGTTGAAAATAATGATGATATTTGCTGTTACATATTCAAATATACACAAAATATAACAATATATTTTGGCCAACATCACTCCCCAGCACTTCCCCCTCCCTCCACTCTTCCACCCCATAGTTCCCTTCCTCTATTGATCTTCCTTTGATTTTCATGATATCCCTACCCTTCTACTTTTCCTTTTCCCTATCTAGCTTCCTCCCTCCTAATCCCCTTCCTTTATTGCTAAGAGTACTGACTTCTGAGGTAGTGCAAAATGCTGTCTCTTCTTATCCTTCCCACCTATAGTACCTTCCTCTCTATATCCATGAAAACTAGAACATGGAAACTCACAGTGTATGTGCTCCATGGATGACAGGATGGAGAAGCAAAAACAAGGATGCAGATAGTTGCCATTTCATTCTGGTATGAGGAAAAAACTGATCCAATATAATAATGGTGGTAAATATTCATCAAGCTTTTATAATAGTTTACTAACAGCATGATGGGGCGCGTACTGTGATCACCTCATTATAGATGAAGAAACCAAAGCTTGAGAGGTTAAATTATTTGTCCAGATCTGCTAAAAATAAGTGGAGCTGTGATGTTTCATAAAATGATCTTTGTACTGGAAATCAGGAGACCGCTGTGACACACCTGCTCGTTTACTTTATGGCTTTGTATGAGTCACTAGTCCTTTCCCTGCTTCACTGTTCCCCTTTGCAAATTGTTTCCATGTGTAACTTCTGAGACTCCAAGATAAATGGGGGTAGAATTTTTTTTTTTTTTTTTTTTTTTTTTTTTTTTTTTTTTTTTTTTTTTTGCGGTGCTGGGGATTGAACCCAGGGCCTTGTGCTTGTGAGGCAAGCATCTACCAACTGAGCTACATCTCCAGCCCTGGGGGTAGAATTTTTAATTCAGGGAAACAGTCCAGCATGAACAGGACTGGAAGGGAATACAAAATTTATTTGATCTAGACATTGGCATCAGCTGCACCATCATATGCTACTACTGTGCATCAACCATTTGTATTTGATAATGGTAGTGACTCTCTTCCCTCACGCTGTGGCAGATGTAAATTAAGTCCCAAAGGAACTTGACACTCTGAGAATATGAAGGAAAATTCAAGGGCATGCTACTTTGGGGACTCTTTTGAAATTCTTCTGGGTTCCAGCTATCTGTCAATGTGAGAATTGGGGAGAGACATCCAGGACAGTCAGAGGCTGTACAAAGAAAATGGTCTTCTGGTGAAGTGTTTACCACCAAGGTTCTAGGGCTTAAATACAGTTATCATATGATAGTGCCTACAGGAACTTTCCCACGGTATACTTACTGTAGACCTTGGACCTGGTGTCAATCAACCCATGTAGAGCCAATCAATTACCAAGTGTCTCACAGTTGTCTGGTGGTAGTGTTTCTATCAAAGACATATGTTTGCTAGGAGACTTTAGGCCTTTATTAATACACCCTGAAACTCTCCCATGATTGGCTTTCACGAAGACAGGCAGTCATGTGAAACATATGGGGAAGGTGTGGGGTCAGGAGGGAAATATATGCCAGTTTGGGCTTTGGGGACTTGTGTTTCCTCTGCTGACTTCTGACCTGAAAGACAAGGGCTACAGAATAGTCTCCTGAGATTGATGCTTTGAGGACTTAAGGGGCTATATGACCTGGGCATCAGGAAATTTGCCTCCAATTCATGCTCAGTCACTAACTCTCTTCATGATATTAGCAAAAAATGTCACCCCCCATGGTCACTCAATTTCCTGAAACCACTTTCAGGTAAAACACTCTATAATTTGTGAAAGTTTAAAATTACTGAGAGTCATGGTGGTAAAGGCCTTTAACTACAGTGACTTGAAAGAGTGAAGCACAAGGATCACAAGTACAAGGCCGGCCTCAGCAACTTCTCAACATTCATCCCAAGAACTTTAATTAATTAATTAATCAAACTTATGAGAATTGACCAACTCAGGCTGATAGTGGTTTGAGCAGAAAAATTAATGAGGTAGGTAAATGTGACCTTCTTAAGGGACCCAAAATTTTTCTTCTAATTAAGTGCACAATTCCCAATGTGGTTCCTAATTAAAAGAGCAGGTGTAAGTAAGCCATGTGATGAGCCTGCATGGACAGGAATTCAGAATCCAGGGAGATGACAATAGCCTCATTTTGCTTCTACCCTGTCACAGAAAGGACTGTGGTACTCAGAGCTCAGTTTCACATTTTGGGGGGGGGGGGGGCGGATACAAAGAGGCCAGAGAGTTTCCATATTTGTGAAAAATAATAATGGTATATACTTCTGGAGCATGATGCAATATTTTCATATGCACACACAATGTGGAATGCTTAAATTAAGCTAATGAACACATATATCATGACATAATTTTTTGATGAAAATATTAAAAATAGATTCATGAAAAATCTAAAAGACAACAAATTATCACTAACTAGTCACCATTCTATGTATCACATCAGTAAAACTCAGTCCTCATCAAACTGAAACTATGCCATATGACAAATATCACCCTATTCCTCACCATTTGCCCCAAATCCCAGCTTCCTGTAATCTTCTCTCTATTCCCGACTTCAATGAGTGCAACAATTCTGAAATTCCACGTTATAAGTGAAATCGAGCAAGTCTTGTCTTTCTGTGCCTGGCTTACTTCACTTAAGGAAACATCCTCAAGTTTTATCCAAGTACGTACAGATGACAGAGTCATATCAGCTGTATTAGTCAGCAGTTTGGTGGTAAGATCATCCAGCCTTTTCATTCTGAATAAAGCACTCCCAATACTTCCGAAATTTATTTTAAGGTGTCTCAGGTGATTGCTGCTGCTTCACTTGCTCAAGTAACACGCCTCATCTCACTATAGCAGACATTACTCTTAAGATTGCCTGTCCCAGCTCTTTCTGAGAGAGCTAAGCATTTCCTGAATGATGTTCAGCAGGAAGGAAAATGGGATATCTCACCTGGTTTCAGGAAAGTACATGAAAAGGATAGAGTGAGGGCAACTAAGAATGCTATAGCCTGCCTGCTCTCAGAAATCAGGACCTTGAACAGTCTAATGCTTTACTGCATCAACATTTGTATTCACCTAAGACACCAAAAAGCACAGTACAGAACAGAGCCTTGACAACTAAAGTACAGTCCAGAGACCAATGTTCATCACACTGTGCATGTGATATGAAAGCATGTCTAAGTTTCTGGAAAGTTCAGCTCTTGTGGTGGGTAAGAGCCAGAACACTGGCAATTGCAGTGGTTCTCAAACTTGAGTATGTCTAGAATCATGTGAATCACAGTTTCTGATTCAGTATCTAGGCTTTGCACTATCCAGGAGCTCCCAGGTGATGCTGCGGCCACTGCTTTGAGAACCACATTGGGCTAGAGATGAAGCTGCCTGAAACTATGGCCGTTTTCATTGAATTCCAGTTAAGCTGCTTCAACTATCTCAGTTAGCTTCCTCATATCTAGAATGGACATAGTTGAAGTATCAGTGTTCCCATGTCACTGTGATGATGAAATGAGGGAATATAGAGGAAGCCAGCAAGTGGTATATCCAGAATGGATGTAGGCAATTATTGGCACATATCAAAAGATACCATGGCAGATATTTTGTCTTCCTTTAACCACCTCCTTCCCATCACTATAGTGGATTCGGGAATATAGTAAGGTAGATAAATTATATGCAAAGTAATGGATAATCCGAAATCTCATTCAGCACAAAAAGGACAAATCCTTTCATAGCCTGTATTTGGAGAAGAGGCAGGTGCTGAGTGCAGAAAAGGAATTGGAAGTCATAGTCAAGTGGAACCCACCATCTAACATGAACGAGCCAGGACTTGCCACTGTTAAGTCCTGGTGACTTAACCCTTTGAGTGACCTTGATATTCCAATGTAAGGCAAATAGGGTGGGGCCTGTAACAGGGCATGAAGAACTCTCTCCATGCTCTACCTTATACTATAGCAACCCACCAACCCACGTACCTCCTGCCCACACCCTTTCTCACCTATTCAGGCCATTCATCCTGCCTTGTCTACTTACACTTCTTTTGCCTCACACCCAATCTTCTCAAGTCATTTGGTCAAAGATCCCTGGATATTGACTCAGACTTTCCTAAATCTTCAAGTGGCAGCCCTTTCAGGGTCCCTAGATTTTAGGTTTCCCTTCACCATGCATTCCATGCCTGAAAAGAAACAGATCTAGTAATGGGAGTTTAGCTTTTAAACTCTTTGCCTTCCTCCAGACCACGGTTGACTGAGAAGATCTTGCTGCCCGCAACCCAATATGTACTTATAATTTATTTTACTCGAATTATGATGCTGTTGCCATCATAGATTCACCTTTACCCAGAGCCATGGAATTCCTGAAAAAAATCACAGTTCCAGAAACTCAGGAGGCTGAGGCAGGAACATCAAAAGTTCCAGGACAGCCTTGGCATTATATTGAGGCCCTAAGCAACTTAGCCAGACCAGTCTCAAAATAAAAAAGGACTGGGGGAATAGCTCACTGGTAGAGTGCTCATGCCAAAGATTAAAAAAATCAGTTCTGGTCAGTTGTTGCCAAACCTTTGAAGTATTGTGACAGCTTAGTACGTACTGTACTGTAGACCAATAACAAACATTCTTAGGGGGTGGGGTGGGGTAGAAGGGATTGCATCCAGAGACACTTGAACACTGAGCCAATCCCCAGAACTTTTTTTTTTTTGTCTTATTTTGAGACAGGGCCTCGCTCCATTGCTGAGGCTGGCTTTGAACTTGCAATCCTCCTGCCTCAGCCTCCTGAGCTGCTGGGATTACAGGTTTGCTCCACTGGGGCCCATCCATACATATCAAACTCTTAACCACAATTAAAATTCCACTCGCTTTCCACAGATAGTACTAGAAGTCTGTCTCTGACACACTCCCTTCAGTGATGGCAAAGTCCCATAGTAACTTAATCTGAAAGGCAAAGATCCCAGGCCCCTTAGGGAAATAAGGCCAAAAGGGAATGTAGGTCACAAAGAGCAAGAGAACCAGGCTTGTCCAGCCTCTGGACTCTCTGAAATTCAATGGAAAGAGGACTTTAACCTATATCCTCTAAGTCCTAACTAGCAGCTTTTGTTGTCAAGGCTCTAATACTGGCACTTCCCATTCCACTAAGCTCTTTTACTTTGAAGTTTCTGTTCTCATGTTAGTTTTGAGAGTCTAGGAGCAGCTGCAGGTAATGGATCAGCAAACTTATCAATACTTTGTGGTAAAGTAAGTCTCTGATGGTAAGGCAGGAGACGATGTAAAATCAGGAAGAAGCCTGTGCTCTCATTAAGGTCATCAAAGCCAAGCAGGATCATTAATCATGCCTTCAACTGTCACTTCTCCAAGAAACGGAATCTCAACACCTAGTCCAAATGGAGACACGTGCACCACATTGCATTCTCAATATCAGCCGGTTTCATTTTCCTACTGTACTTTCTCACTAGCTGAAATGACAAATGGCGTGGATAATTTGCTTACTGTTTAGTCTCCACCCATTGGAATGAATGGTCCCCGAGAACTGGGCCCTGGGTACTTGAAGTCTAGGTCTCCAGGTCTGCTACATTCCAGAGTGTTCTCTGAATGCGTTTCATGACCCAAGGGATGTGTGGACAGCTGGGTGGATAATACCCTTAGACGAGGCTCCAGGATAGCAAGCTTTCTCTTTCCCCCACTCAAGCACCCAGCCCCTGGGTGAAACCCACTGATAAAACGGGAGAACTTCCCGCCAAGCAGCTGCAAGGCACAAAACAGCACTGCCAGGAGAACTCCGTAGAGGGCTAATACGCGTGGCCACGTGGACTGAGCACGTCCACCTCGCCTTATCCCTCAAGATGACACTGAGGGCACAGGATTAAGGCCTTCCTCCTTGTCGCTCTATTCCGCGCAGTGAAGTCCGCTACCGCGAAGAGCAGAAAACCGCTCACGGCTCACGCGCGAGTTTGGAGAAGCACTCCGAACCCCGCACGATGCTCATAGCACACGTCCACACGGCACAGCAGCCACCGCCCTGCCACTGCGGCTCCGCTGCCCTTGAACAGCAGGAACTTCCTGCCGCTATTGCTATGGCTTCCGGGTCGGACTTGACGAGACCATTTCCGCAATCGCAAACGGACTTCCGGGCACCCCCACATAGGTGGAGGGGCTCCTGGTTGGACAGCAGTCGCTCGAGTCTCCCCGTTTAACTTGTCCGTTTACTTCGTTGCGTTACGTCGGGTGGAAACAGCGGAAATCGGGTGGAAAGGGAACGTCATCCTGAACTTTTTTCTTCGCTGCCTGAAACTTTGGACGTTAGGTGGCAGTAAGACACCAGTCAAGTGCGCCACTTGGCTCCTACCCCGCCCTTCGCGTTTAAAAAAAGTGGCGTTCCTTTAGAAACTCATGTTTTTTAGGTGGTGTACCTCATCTTCCTTTTTCTTTCTCTTTTCAAAAACAGATTAGTCTCTTAATGGTGAGAATTATTATCAATAGCCCTTTGTAGTATACAGCAGGACAAAGTGTTCGGAGTTGTGCAGTTTCTGTGTGTGTTTGTGTATAAATACATACATGTGTGCAAGTTTTATGGTTAGTGCATTATAGTTACACATAATCGTGGGTAATAGTGAGGTTCATTTGGACATATTCATAAATGCACATAACATCCTTTTCTTCGCTTCAATCCCCAGTGTTCCCTCTTTTCCTCCTGGCCCTGATCACTTTCCTCTACTCTATTAGTCTTTTTTCTATTTATTAATTTTTTTAAATGTTTAAATCGTGTATTCCAGTTATATACGAATTCGGAATGTATTGTGATATATTCAAACATGCCCTTAGTGTAATTGGATCAAACTCATACCCAAATTCTTCCCCCTCTCCTCCCCTCCTCTCTCCCCTTTGGTCCCCAGCTTCTACGCTAGTGATCTCCGTTCTATTTTTTCCTGGGATTCCCGTTTTTAATTTATTTTTTCTCTCTCTCTAGCTTCAACATGGGAGAGAAACATCTGACTCTTGACTTTCTGTGACTGACTTCTTTCTCTTAGTATAATGTTCTCTAGTTCCATCCACGTACCAGCAAATGACAGAATTTCATTATATTGCTGAATACAACTCTCTCTTTCTCTATGTCTCTCATGCCATATTTTCCTTATTCATCTATTGAAGGGCACCTTGTCTCAGTTCCATAACATGACTATTGTGGATTGTAGTGCTTCATCTTGAGTATGTGTGCATCACTATAGTGTGTTGGTTTCAGTGTTTTGCTTGTGTTTTAAATAAATATGGAATAATTGGATAGTTGGACAGCAGTGGTTCCATTTGTAGTCTTTTGAAGAATGTCCATACTGCTTTCCAAAGTGATTGTACTAATTTGTAGTCCCACCAACAATGTATGATTCTACTCTTTTCCCCACATCTTCACCAGCAATTACTGTTATTTGTGTGCATTTTTTAACACCCTCAGAATTTTTCTTTTGGCAGGCAAATATAGGTGTTATTTGTGTTCTTGATGATTGCCATTCTAACTGGGGCGAGATGAAATTTCAGTGTAGTTTTCATTGGCTTCTCTAGGATTGCTGAGGGTGTGGAACATTTTTTGGTAACATTTGTAGACTATTTGTATTTCTCTTTTGAGAGAAATGTGTTTAGTTCCTTTTCCCATTTATAGAATGGTTTATTGTGTTTTTTTAGGGGGCAGTCTTTATATATTCCAGTTATTAATCTTTTGGAAGAGTGGCAAATTTTTCTCCCTTTCTGTAGGTTCTTTCATATCATTTTTTTGGGGGGTGCCGCCGGGGATTGAACCCAGGACCTTATGCTTGTGAGGCAAACACTCTTACCAACTGAGTTATATCCCCAGCCCTCATCTCATTTATTAATTCTTGGTTTTATTTTGTGAGACTTAGGAGTCCTATTAAGGAATTCAGTGCCTACACTGATGTGTTGGAGTGTTGCCCTTACGTTTTTCTCTACTATTTTCACTGTTTTCAGTCTAATTCCTAGGCCTTTGATCCATTTTGAATTGATTTTTGTACAGCATGAGAGATAGATATGTAGTTTCATTCTTTTACAAATGGATATTCAGTTTCCCAAGCACCATTTTTTAAAAAGGCTATCTTTTGTCCAGTTTATGTTTTTACCACCTTTGTCAAGGATCAGATGACTGTATTTATGTGGATTTTTCTCTGTGTCTTCTGGTCTATTCCACTGGTCTTCACATCTGTTTTTATGCTAACATGCTGCTGGTTTTGTTATCATATCTCCTAGTATAATTTGATAACAGTTATTGTGATGCCTCCAGCCTTGCACTTGTTGTTTATGATTTCTTTGGGTATTCTGGGTCTTTTTATTCTTCCATATAAATTTTAGGACTTTTTCTATTCTGTGAAGGATATGATTTGTTTTTGTTTTTTTTTTTTTTTTTTTTTGAAGTTTAAAAATTCCTTAATTTTTTATTCCTGGTACCACTACCACAATTTACAGGGCAATATACCTGATGTAATGAAAAGAGAAAGAAAAAGACAAAGCTACAACAGATAAAAGACCTCAGGATGTACATCTAATTAACACTACTTTACATTAATCAATAGCTGCGCTTTTTGCAAACTGAGGCTATGACAGTCCTGAACAAGAAGGGTTTCCTGTTTAAGCTGCCGTAACTGTTCTGACAATGGATCATCGTTCCTTCTGTGGCAGATTTTTTACAGTTCCTCTAATGCATTTTAGGAAGAATGTCTCAAAGTAACCTGCAGGTTTCCTGACAACTCCTCACTCTCTCTCCTGCTAAGAACTGTAGCCCTTTTCTGCTGTTTTTAAAACCTTCTGCTACCATATCCACCACTTCTACCACCAGATCCATAACCACCACCATAGGGACTGCCAGAGCTTCTTCCACCAAAACTGCCCCCCTTCATGGGTCCATAATTTGATTGCTGTTGTCCACTGTAATTTCCAAAATCATTATAGTTCCCACCACCACCATAGTTACCACCACCAAAATTTCCTCCTTCATTGTAACCATCATATCCTCCTCTTCCACCACCATATCCACCACCTTGGTTTCCATATCCTGGTCCACCACCACCATAGTCTCCTCTACTACTATAACCAGGACCACCCCCATAGTCGCCACCATCGCCATATTTTGATGGGGTCTGCATTAAATCTATAGATTGCTTTTGGTATTGTGGTCCTTTCAACAACATTAATTCTATCTACCTATGGACATGGTAGTGTTAAGGGATAGACAGATGTTGATGGTGGGAACATGAAGTTAAGGGAATAAATTCTATAAAATGGCCCCACTATGGTGACTCCTACATGCTTTTTTTTCCAGGAACCAATTTACCTAAAGCTCTGCCTGCCCTAAGTGTACAGACTATGTCACATTTCTCAGCAAACTACCTGTTATCTGCAAGAAAAATTCAGTCCCGAAATAATGCCAATAAGAGGAATCCAAGTTACCCTGAAGGTGGTAAGTTTTGTGACCATTTTCAAAGACCAGATCCTGAAACTCAGGGAGATAAGGATAATTCCTCCTAACCATAAAATCTCTAAGAATGTATGGCTAAGAATCCAATTAGAACTGGACTAAAAAGTTAAGGAGTGGCCCTACGTGGGACTCTGGAAACTTCTCTGGGATCCCCAATAAAATTGGTGTGCAGGAGGGGCCCATTGTGCCTCTCCTCACTGAGATGACCCAATTTCTCCCTTGCAAGTGTCTCCTTTCCCTTTTCCTATCCCTCCAATAAACATACCCCTGGGACTGGGCATATAGCTCAGTTGGTAGAGTGCCCTCCTTGAATGTATAAGGCCCTGAGTTCAAACCCTCAGTATCCACAAGAATACAAAAGGAAAGAAACTCATTCTTGTTACTGGTGTGACATGTCTGAAATCTTTCTGACTTGATCACAAGAATTAGGGTTTGAAGGTGGTTCTAAATGTTGCCTCAGTCCCAGGGCACTGAGCTAACTCCGCAGCCCTTTCATTTTTAAATTTTTATTTATTTTGAACCAGGGTCTCACTACCTTGCTTAGGGTCTTGCTAAATTGATGAGACTGGCCTTAAACTTGTGATCATCATGCCTCACCTCTCAAAATCACAGGTTTGCGGGCACATGACACCGTACCTGACATCTAAAAGTTTGTTGTTATTTTCTTCAATTTCTTCCCAGATTTATTGTAGAATATTTTTGTCATTCAAAAATGAATTATTTAATCTCCAAGTATTAAAATGGTTTCTGTTTTTAAATTGTTAATAATTTCAAATTTCATTCCATTATGATCTGATATAATACAAGGAATAATCTTGATATTTTCATATTTTCTAAAGCTTACTTTGTGTCAAAATATATGATCTAGTTGGGCATGGTGTTGCAAATCTGTAATCCCAGTGGCTCAGGAAGTGGAGGCAGGAGGATCAAGAGTTCAAAGAAAGCCTCAGCAATTTACTGAAGCCCTAAGCAATATATGTGTGGTGTGTGTGTGTGTGTGTGTGTGTGTGCAGCTTATATATATGTTTATATATAATACCAACTTATATATGTGTGTGTGTGTATATATATATATGTATATATAAAATGGATTATATATATAATCTATTTTGAAAAAGGTTCCATGAGCTGCAAAGGAAAAAGTATGTTCTATCTTTGGGTGGAATATTTATAGATGTCTGTTAGGTCCATTTGCTTTATAGATATAATTTTGCAGGGGTTCTGCCACGTCCAGCATGGGTGAGGGAAAGGGTTTCTGTGGAGGAGGTGCCTGCTGTAGATTAAGCACAATGAAACTTATTTAATGGAATAAACACAGGAGACAATTATCTTTTTAAATCGAAGGGGGTGTGATGAATTGAACCATGCTAAGATCTGGCTTCCAACAACATGGAGAAGTCTACCTTCCCTTTATTTATAGTCATACAGGTAAAGGGGGACCAAGAGGAGCTTCTTCTATGAGGAACAGGATGGGATGGAGTAAGAAAGCCATTTGCTCTAGAAGGCCATCCCAGAAGAATCAGCATTTCCTCAGGCTCTGCAGAGCATTGCATACCCCAGGCTGTCTGAAACAGTCTCTCATGACTGCCAGTTCCTGGAGTCAGATTTCCCTGTCCCATGGCTCATCCAATCCTGATTCTGCTTGTCATGGATGGCTTCCTACATACTTTGGATTAGAAATGTGTTTTTTGATTTTACATATGGATGAACTATCTCCTCCTGAATGGGGTATGTGGAAAACTCCAGGTATTATGTTATTGGGGTCTATCTAGACCTCAAATTCAAAAACTGTTTTATATAATAAGGTGCACCAATGCACAGGGCATAAATATCTTATATCTTCTTTTTGGATTTTTTCCTTTTATACTAGTGGCCTTCCTTGTCTCTTCTGATTAATTTTTGCTTGAAATCCACTTTGTCAGATATAAGAATAGCTAATCCTGTTTGGTTTTCAACTCCATTTACGAGATATATCTTTTTCCATCCTTTTGCTTTCAGTCTGTAAGTATATTTGCCTATAAAATGAGTCTCTTCTTTTTTATTTATTTTTATTGTAAACAAATGGGATACATGTTGTTTCTCTGTACATGAAGTAAAGGCATACCATTTGTGTAATCATACATTTACATAAGGTAATGTTGTTTGATTCATTGTTATTTTTTCCTTCACCCTTCCTCCCACCCCTCTTTTCCCTCTATACAGATCCTCCTTCCTCCATTCTTACCCTTCTCCCACCCCCCATTATGTGTCATCATCCTCTTAACAGCGAGATCATTCATCCTTTGGCTTTCTGAGATTGGCTTATCTCACTTAGCATGATATTCAACAATTTCATCCATTTGCCTGCAAATGCCATAATTTTATTATTCTTTATGGCGGAGTAATATTCCATTGTGTATATATATATATATATACCACAGTTTCTTTAAACATTCATCAATTGAAGGACATCTAGGTTGGTTCCACAATCTAGCTATTGTGAAATGAGAAGCTATGAACATTGACGTGGCTGTATCTCTGTAGTTTTAAGTCCTTTGGGTATAGGCCAAGGAGTGGGATAACTGGGTCAAATGGTGGTTCCATTCCAAACTTTCTGAGGAATCTCCTCACTGCTTTCCAGAGTGGCTGCACTTATTTGCAACCCCACCAGCAATGTATGAGTATACCTTTTTCCCCACATCCTCACCAACACCTATTGTTGCTTGTGTTCTTGATAATCGCCATTCTAATAGGGGTGAGATGGGATCTTAGGGTTGTTTTAATTTGCATTTCTCTTATTACTAGAGATGTTGAACATTTTTTCATATATCTCTTGATTGCTTGTAGATCTTCTTCTGTGAAGTGTCTGTTCATTTTCTTAGCCCATTTGTTGATTGGATTATTTGTATTCTTGGTGTAGTGTTTGAGTTATTTATCGATTCTGGAAATTAGTGCTCTATCCGAAGTATGAGTGGCAAAGATTTTCTCCCACTCTGTAGGCTCTCTCTTCGCATTGCTGATAGTTTCCCTTGTGGAGAAAAAGCTTTTTAGTTTGAATCTATCCCAGTGGTTGATTCTTGCTTTTATTTCTTGTGCTATGGGAGTCCTGTTAAGAAAGTCTGATCCTAAGCCAACATGTTGAAGATTTGGACCTACTTTTTCTTCTATAAGATGCAGGGTCTCTGGTCTGATTTAAAGGTCCTTGATCCATTGTGAGTTGATTTTTGTGCAGGGTGAGAGATAGGGGTTTAGTTTCATTCTGTTGCATATGGATTTCCAGTTTTCCCAGCACCATTTGTTGAAGAGGCTATCTTTTCTCCATTACATATTTTTGGCACCTTTGTCTAGTATGAGAAAACTGAATTACTTGGGTTTGTGTCCATGTCCTCTATTCTGTACCATTGATCTACCTGTCTATTTTGGTACAAATACCATGCCGTTTTTGTTACTATTGCTTTGTAGTATACTTGAAGTTCTGGTATTATAATACCCCTGCTTCACTCTTCCTGGTGAGGATTGCTTTAGCTATTCTGGGTTTCTTATTCTTCCAGATGAATTTCATGATTGCTTGCTCTATTTCTGTAAGGCATGTCATTGGGATTTTAATTGGAGTTCAATTGAATCTGTATAGCACTTTTGGTAGTATGGCCATGTTGATAATATTAATTCTGCCTGTCCAAGAACATGGGAGATCTTTCCATCTTCTAATGTTTTCTGTAATTACTTTCTTTAGTGTTCTGTAGTTCTCATTGTAGAGGTCTTTCACCTCTTTTGTGAGATTGATTCCCAAGTATTTTATTTTTTTCGAGGCTATTGTGAATGGGGTAGTTTTCCTGACTTCTCTTTCTGAACATTCATCACATGTATAAAAATGCATTGGATTTATGAGCATTAATCTTATATCCTGCTAGTTTACTGAATTCACTTATGAGTTCTAAAAGCTTTCTGGTGGAGTATCCCAGTTCCTCTAAATATATAATCATGTCATTAGCAAATAGGAATAGTTTGAGTTCTTCTTTTCCTATTCATATCCCTTTAATTTCTTTGGTCTGTCTAATTGCTCTGGCTAGAGTTTCAAGGATGATGTTGAATAGAAGTGGTGAAAGAGAGCATCCCTGCCTTGTTCCAGTTTTTAGGGGAATGCTTTCAGTTTTTCACCATTTAGAATGATATTGGCCATGGGCTTAGTATAGATGGCCTTTACAATGTTAAGGAATGTTCCCACTATCTCTATTTTTTCCTGGTGTTTTGAGCATGAAGGGATGCTGTATTTTATCAAATGCTTTTTCTGCATCTATTGAAATAATCATGTGATTCTTGACTTTAAGTCCATTGATATGGTGAATGACATTTATTGATTTTCGGATGTTGAACCAACCTTGCATCCCTGGGATAAAACCCACTTGATCGTGGTGCATTATCTTTTTAATATATTTTTGTATGCGATTTGCTAAGATTTTGTTGATAATTTTTGCATCAATGTTCATTAAGGATGTTGGTTTGAAATTTTCTTTCCTGGATGTATCTCTGTCTGGTTTAGGTATCAGGGTGATATTGGCTTCATAGAATGAGTTTAGGTGGGTTCCCTCCTCTTCTATTTCATGGAATACTTTGAGGAGTATTGGAATGAGCTCTTCTTTAAAGGTTTTGTAGAATTCGACCGAGAACCCATCTGGTCCTGGACTTTTCTTTGTTGATAGGTTTTTGATGACTTCTTATGTTTCATTACTTGAAATTGATCTATTTAAATTGTGTATGTCCTCCTGGTTCAGTTTAGGTAATTCATATATCTCTAGAAACCTGTTGATGTCTTCGAGATATTCTGTTTTGTTGGAGTATAGATTTTCAAAATAGCTTCTAATTATATTTTGTATTTCAATTGTGTCGGTTGTGATATTCTTGCTCATTCTGAATTTTAGTAATTTGAGTTTTCTCTCTCCTCTTTTTTTTCCTTTCAAATTTGAGTGTCTTTATTAAGCTGGCCAGCTGACTGTCTCACACAAAGCCCCAAAAAATGGCTATTGGAAGAACAGCCCCGACCACAGGGTTGTAGGGGTTCTTATTCCAAAAATCACATTAATCATAAGTGTCTGTTGCTATGATTCGAAATTACACATTAACATCATGAGATCATTGGCAGAGGGGCAAGTGGGTCAAAATGACCCTTACCTACGTACAAACTAAAGAATGGTTGCTAACATCCACACAATCACTGTTCACATAGTACATTGTTTAGGAGCAATAGGAATCAAAAGAGAGTCTCCTTCTCTTTGTTAGTGTGGCTAAGGGTTTATCAATTTTGTTTATTTTTTCAAAGAACCAACTATTTATTTTGTCAATTTTTTCTATTGTTTCTTTTGTTTCAGTTTTGTTGATTTCAGCTCTGATTTTAACTATTTCCTGTCTTCTACTACTTTTGGTGTTGGTCTGTTCTTCTTTTTCTAGGGCTTTGAGCTGTAGTGTTAGGTCATTTATTTGTTGATTTTTTTCTTCTTTTATTGAATGCACTCCATGAAATAAATTTTCCTCTGAGTACTGCTTTCATGGTGTCTCAGAGATTTTGATATGATGTGTCTTCGTTGTCATTTACTTCTAAGAATTTTTTTATTTCCCTCCTGATTTCTTCTGTTATCCATTCATCATACAATAGCGTATTATTTAATCTCCAGGTGTTGGAGTAGTTTCTGTTTTTTATTCTGTCATTTATTTCTAATTTCAATCCATTATGATCTGATAGAATACAAGGTAGTATCTCTATCTTCTTGTACTTTATAACATTAGCTTTGTGCCATAGAATATGGTCTATTTTAGAGAAAGATCCATGTGCTGCTGAGAAGAAAGTGTATTCGCTCTTTGTTGGATGGTATATTCTATAAATGTCCATTAAGTCTAAATTATTGATTGTGTTATTGAGATCTATGGTTTCTTTGTTCAATTTTTGTTTGGAAAATCTGTCCACTGGTGAGAGAGGTGTGTTAAAATCACCTAGTATTATTGTGTTGTGTCTATTTGATTTCTGGAATTGAGAAGGATTTGTTTGATGTATATGGGTGAGCCAATGTTTGGGGCATAGATATTTATGATTGTTATGTCTTGCTGATTTATGCTTCCCTTAAGCAGTATGAAATGTCCTTCTTTATCCCTTCTGACTAACTTTGGCTTGAAGTCCACATTATCTGATATGAGGATGGATACCCCGGTTTTTTCTGAGTCCATGTGCATGGTATGTTTTTTCCCATCCTTTCACCTTTAGTCTGTGGGTTTCTCTTTCTATGAGATGAATCTCTTGCAGGCAGCCTATTGTTGGATCTTTCTTTTTAATCCAATCTGCCAGTCTATGTCTTTTGATTGATGAGTTCAGGCCATTAACATTCAGGGTTATTATTGAGATATGATTTATATTCTCAGTCTTTTGGCTCATTTGTTTTTTGACACGACTTGATTTCTCCTTTATTTGGCTATTCCTCCCGTTGCTGATTTGCATCGTTGTTTTTCATCTCTTCCTCATGCAATGTTTTGCTGAGAATTTTCTGTAATGCTGGCTTTCTTTTTGTAAATTCTTTTAGCTTTTGTTTATCATGGAAGGATTTTATTTCGTCGTCAAATCTAAAGGTAAGATTTGCTGGGTATAAGATTCTTGGTTGGCATCCATTTTCTTTCAAGGCTTGGTAAATGTTGTTCCAGGCCCTTCTAGCTTTTAGGGTCTGGGTTGAAAAATCTGCTGATATCTGTATTGGTTTCCCCCAAATGTAATTTGATTCTTTTTTCTCGCAGCCTTTAAAATTCTGTCTTTATTTTGTATGTTAGGTATTTTCATAATAATGTGCCTTGGTGTGGGTCTGTTGTAGTTTTGTATATTTGGAGTCCTATAAGCCTTTCGTACCTGGTTTTACATTTCATTCTACTGATTTGGGGAATTTTCTGTATTATTTCATTGAATAGATTGTTCATTTGGTTTGTTTCTCTATGCCTTCCTCAATCCCAATATTTCTTAAATTTGGCCTTTTCATGATATCCCATAATTCTTGTAGATTCTGTTCATGATTTCTTACCATCTTCTCCGTTTGGTCAACTTTATTTTCAAGATTAAATATTTTGTCTTCAATCTGGGGTTCTGTCTTCCAGGTGTTCTACCCTATTGGTTATGCTTTCTATGGAGTTTTTAATTTGGTTTATTGTTTCCTTCATTTCAAGGATTTCTGTTTGGTTTTTTTTTTCAGTATCTCTAACTCTTTATTGAATTGATCTTTGCTTCCCATATTTGCTCTTTTAACTGTTGATTGGTGTGATCATTCATTGCCTGCATTTGCTCTTTCATCTCCTTGTTTGCTTCCCTGATTGTTTTAATTATGTACATTCTGAACTCCCTTTCTGACATTTCTTCTGCCATGCTGTCATTGGGTTTTATTGATATAGCATCTAGGTTAGTTTGGTACATTTTCTTCCCTTGTTTTCTCATATTGGTCAGGTATCAGTGGACCGCTGAGATATTGCAGATTTCCTCTATTGGTTTATAGTGTCCCGTAGATTTCCAATAACTCACCTCCTAGCCTTCAGTAGCCTAAAGTCTTGGAGGAAGTTGTTAATGCAGTGCTCCACATGAAAGCTGCCCCTCTAGTGGTGGTGGCCTTCAGATAGGGTATATTCCCTGCTGGTGGGCAGATGAGCCTCCATTTGTTGACCTATGATCTGCCAAAGGGGAACTAGACTGCAGGCTGGGGCATGGTGGTCTGCGTCTGTTTCTGGCCTGCTGCCCAGGCCAGGGGAGCCTAGTTGTGCGTGGAAGCCTCTCGCTGGTCAGCCCTGCTCCGAGAAGCTGCCTGCTGTCCAGGCCCACTGCTGGGTCCGGGGATGGGGGCTGGCTGTGCATGAAAACCTCTCACTGTGCGGTCCTGCTCTGAGAAGCTGCCTGTGGTCCGGGTCTGCCACTCAGGCTGAGCCTCACCCAGTGGGAGTGACTCACCCAGTGGCTCTGAGTTGGTCCCGAGTCTCTCAATACCTCCTCTTCTTGAATCCTGAGTTCTGGAGCGACATGAGATGCAGTCACCCTCTACTCCGCCATCTTGGTCTCTAAAACAAGTCTCTTGCAAGCAGAATATAATTGGATTTTGTTTTTGACTCTATTCTGCCATTCTGTTAGTTGACCAGTTGAGAACATTTTCATTCAGACTTATTATGGAAAGATATTTGTTATTATGGAGAGATATTTGTTATTTCCTATCATTTGGTTTGTTTCATAGATTTAATTCATTCAAATTAATTTCCATTTGCTTAATTGCTCTTCTGGAGATCATCCATTTGAGAACTCTGGGGTTTGTTTTTGATTTCCTCTCTATATTTTATTTCTTTCTTTCTTTCTTTCTTTTTTTTTTGTATTGAGGATTGAACCCAGGAGTGCTTAACCACTGAACTACATCCCCAGCCCTTTTTAATATTTTATTTAGAAACAGGGTCTCACTAGTTGCTGAGTGCCTCAGCTAAGTTGCTGAAGTTGGCTTTGATCTTTTCTGCTTTGATCTTTCTCGCTACAGGGATCACAGCTCTGTGCCCCACTGCATCTATGCTGTATTTCCTTATTTATATTCTATTATTTCCTTAGTTATATTCTATACTGCAGGTTTGATGGTCATGGGTTCTTTTAATTTATTGTGGAAAGGTCCCCCCCCCCTCTATTCTGAATAAATGTTTTGCTTCATATAGCAATCATAGCTGATGAATTTTTGTTTTGTTTTGTTTTCTTTTCTTTTCTTTTGTGGTGCTGGGGATTGAACCTAGGGCCTTGTGCATGCCAGACAAACACTTTACCAACTGAGCTATCTCCCCAGGCCTGGCAATTGTTTTCTTTCAGAGCTTGGCTTATCTCATTCCAAGCCCTCCTGGTTTTTAGAGTTTGAATTCAGAAGTCTGAATTGAGTCTTGTTGATCTACCTCTAAATGTGATCTGATATTTTTCTCTTGCACCTTTTAATATTCTATCCTAATACTCTATGTTAACCATTTGGATTATATGTCTTGGAGAAGTTCTTTTTGATCTGGCCTATTTGGGGTTCTGTATGCCTCTTATTTGTGAATTTGCATCTTTTCCCTAAGATTTGGAAACATTTATGCTATTATTTCACTGGAAAATTTACCCCTTAGCCTGTATTTCTTTGGCCTCTTCCATTCAGATGACTCTTAAATTATTTGGTCTCTCCCTCCCCCCTACTTGTTTTGTTTCTTTTGGTATTGGAGATTGAATCCAGGGTTGTTTAACCACTGCACTACATCTCCTGTCCTATTATTATTATTATTATTATTTTATTTTGAGACAGGGTCTTGTTAAATTGCTTAGAGCCTCATAAGGTGATGAGTCTGGCTTTGAACTCATGATCCTCATTCCTCAGCCTTCTGAGCTACTGGAATTGCAGGTATAAGCCACTGTACTCAGCTGGTAATAGTGTTTTTTTCTTTTTAATATTTTTTTTTAGTTGTAAATGAACACAATATCTTTATTTTCTTTCTTTATTTATTTTTATGTAGTGCTGAGGATCCAACCCAGGGCCTCAAATGTGCTAGGCAAGCGCTCTACCTATGAGGTACAACCCCAGCCTACCTTAATAATGTTTTTAAAAAGAGTTTATTTTATTGACAGATAAAAAGTGTGTGTATAGTGTACAAGGTGTTCAAGATAGTGTTTTGGTATATGTATAAAATAGTAGAATGATTAAATCACACTACTTAAAATATGTACTACCTCATCTATTCATCTTTTGTGTGTGGCAAGTTTTATTCTGGCTTCTGAACTTTCTCTCTAGGCCCTTCTATCCATTCCCCTGTAAAATCAACTTTCAGCAAATAACAGTTTTGCAAGAACCATCACTACCATCCCTGTTTTCATATGGCTGTGGATCACTCTTAATATCTGATCACAACATTATCTGTCACCATTCTCCAAGTAATGTCTATTCACTCTGTCCTGACTAAAGCAAGAACACTGTTAGATCAGTTAAATCAGAATCCTTTTTCCTCCTGATGTTTTCTTCTTAGCAAGTTTTCCTCTGATGACTACCACCCCGCTCCTTGACTATTTTTCCACTGTCTAGTCCTGTATTCAGGAACCAAACATAAACTCTGAAGATTCCTGAAAAATCCCACTGCTGAGATCCCTGTAAGTTTTCTTGTGCTCCCAGTTTTTAAAAGGCAGTACATGAAAGTAGTAGTGCCAGTTCCAGCGAAGTGATTAGGGTGAAATTTACATTCTTATTTATATATTCTGAGTCCTCAACACACAGGATCATGAGATTCATTTACTGAAAAATGAAACAATACAACAAGACTGGGATTCTAATTAGAATAAGATGTACTCTATATTTATATAAATTTGTCAAAATATACTGTCATGTATAATTAAAAATAACAAATTAAAAAAAAAAAAAAAAAAGGAAAGAAAAAAAAAAAAAGCAGTTAAAATAAGCCCTGGTGGATGTCTTGGCACCATAGTGTTTTAAAGGGGGGAAAATGATGCACATGTGGGAAACTATAAGCAGGCTTATAATCAAAGAAACTCATGTTAAAAAATATTTTTTTACTGTTACTCTTCCATGAGATTGGTACAGAGATTGAAGTTAAGTGGGAGTTCCAACCCCAGTAAAGTGCTCTACCTCCTCAGAAAAGGAATTTTTGAGTGGAAAGTGTGATTTTTTCCAAAAGCAAAGGGCGGGGGTAAAGCAAAGCGATGCGTCTCCATGGTACGCTACTGCCATCTAATGGCCCAAGTTTAGCTGGAAGAACGCTAAAGTCTGTGATGACATTCTACTTCTAACTGATTTCTATTCCTTAGATCCAAAGCAACGCAGGGAGGGAGCAGGTTAAAATAAACGGGAAGGATAAAGCCACAGCCCTCTGACCAGTGGGCCCTCAACGTAGCCATTTGGTGTGCCTGGACGTCCATTTGCTATACCGGGCGCCATCTTCTGAAGTCCCATCCGGAACCATAGCAACCCCGGCAGCAAGTTCCTGCTGCTCATGGCGGTCATTCCAGGAACTGGGAGATCATGGTTTTCGGACAGTGTGGATGTGTTTGTCAGGACTGAGGGATTCGGGGGACTCCTGTGTGCACACGTCCTGGTTAATCTGTTCCCCACGGTAGCAAATTGTACTGTGACGAAGGGGAAGCCGTTGGTTCTCAAAGGGTCATCTTGAGAAGTAATCCTGAGATGGATGCCCTCAGTCCTGCCTGGGCAAGCTCATTAGCGCTGTACAGAATTTCCCCTTCCAACTGTGTCCTCGCTACTAAAAAGCTGCTTGATGTGAAGTTTCTCCTGTTGTTTCTCCTGTGGGTCAGGGTCCCCTGTAGGTGTTTGAGTGTGATAAACAAAAAGCCAGGTAGCCCCAGAACTCCTTCTAAGTGGTTGTCCGCTCAGCTGTCCACAATCCTGTGACTTCGCCATGAATTCCAGTGAAACACAGTCATAGGCAAAAGTTTAAGAGAATGAAAGAAGGTTATGCACAGCATAGGGAATGCAGGGTCCGCCTCAAAGAGGAAGATATGGTACTCTCAGGACTGGAGTTTTTAAGGAGACTATGTCCTTTGTTTTTGCCTTCATTTCCCTGCCTCCCCTAAAGTGGCTTATTACCCTTTGCATAATCCTTAGCAAATTCCTTTGTAAGGACCTGGATATTTGATGGATAGTTCTAATTATATTCTGCCTTTCAGTAGTGTCTGTTGGGATTTTTTTTTTTCATCACATATTTTAGTAATTTGAGTTTTCTCTCTCTTCATTAACATGGCTAGGGGTTTATCAATTTTATTTATTGTTTCAAAGAACCAACTTTTGTCAATTGGATTATTTCTTTTGTTTCAAATTCATTGATTTCAGCTCTGATTTTTATTACTTCCTGCCTTCTACTGATTTTAGTGTTGATTTATTCCTCTTTTCCTGGGGCTTGAGATGTATTGTTAGGTCATTTATTCGTTGCCTTTTCATTCTTTTAATGAATGAACTCAATGCAAAGAACTTTCCTTTTAGCACTGCCTTCATGGTATCTCTGAGTTTTTTTGTTTGTTTGTTTTTGTTTTTGTTTTGTTTTTCTGGAAAACGCTTTATTTTCATTTGGTCCAAGTTTTAGGAGTGGCTCCACAGTGGTTAAAAAGCTGCCTAGGGGTTAGAGAGAGAGGCTTAGGCCAAAGCTCTGATGCCAGGATATGCAAAGGAGCCCCATCTAAGGCCACACTGCTCCAGGGCCTTCTGGTCGTGCTTGAGGGTGAAGATACTTGTCCAGGCCAGCCTGGGAGCCTGCCAGATGGTGTAGATTAGTCAAGTGATCTCCCATCTTCTTGATGAACTTCACCTCCTCATCAAGTAAGTGGTTCTCCAGAAAGTCACAGAGATGTGGTCTGTGCAGGTAGAGCCCAAGGCCTGAAGATCCAAAATGGCTTGGTTCAGATTCTTCTCCAGGGCCAAGGCAGCTTCCATGACATCCTGGGTGTTGCCCCAGTCATCTTGAGAAGGTTTCTGCATGTCCTGGAAGAGGGCATGACTGCAGCATTGGTTTTGCATCTTCAGGAGACGCTCTGAGGCCTCCCGCTTTTCCTCAGAGAATTTGTGGAAGAAGTGGCCCACACCCTCCAGAGCTACATCATCATGGTTGGAATAGTAGCCCAGAGAGAGGTAGGTGTAGGAGGCCTGCAGATGTAAATTGACCAGGCAGTTGATGGCAACTTCCACCTCGGTAGAATAATTCTGATGAATCTGGGAGGCCATGGTTGGTCATCAATAAGAAGCTAACCACAAAAAATGGAGTTAGCTGGTCCCAGAAGCAGGAGGTGGGCGAGAAGATGGTCCCACTGCTTGAAAATGGAGATCAGATTGGAAGGCAATTGGAAGCTAGAAGAAGAGGGAGTCCCTGAGTCTGTTCCATCCAAACACTGTTGAAGCAAGAGACAGATTCGTAGGACCTCCAAGCGCGATGGTTCTCTCTGAGATTTTGATATGTCGCATCACTATTCTTCTTTACTTCTAAGTATTTTTTTAATTGATCCTTGATTTCCTCTGTGATCCATTCGTCATTCAATAGTATATTATTTTGTCTCCAGGTGTTAGAGTAGCTTCTATTTTTTATTTTACCATTGATTTCTAATTTCATTCCATTATGATCTGATAGAATGCCAGGTAGTATCTCCATTTTCTTTTTTTCTAAGAGAAGCTTTGTGGCATATGATATGGTCTATTTTAGAGAAGGATCCATGTGCTGCTGAGAAGAGAATATACCCACTCTTTGATGGATGAAATATTCTATATATGACTGTTTAATCTAAATTATTCATTGTATTGTTTAGCTCTATAGTTTATTTAGATTTTGTTTGGAAGTTCTGTCCAGTAGTGAGAGGGGTGTTAAATTCACTCAGTATTGTTGTGTTGTGGTCTGTTTGATTCTTGAATTTGAGAAGAGGTTGTTTGATGTATGTACATGCTCTATTTTGGGGGGTATAAATATTTGTGATTGTTATGTCTTTTTGATATATAATTCCCTTAAACAGTATGAAATGTCCTTCTTTGTCCCTTCTGATTAACTTTGGTTTGAAGTCCACTTTATCTCATAAGAGGATGGAAAGCCCTGCTTATTTATGCAAAAATCCATATGAGTGATATGTTTTTTTCCCATCCTTGCACCTTCACTCTGTGGATATCTTTGCCTATCAAGCAAGCCTCTTGGAGACAGCATACTGTTGGGTCTTGTTTTTTAATGCAGTCTGCCAGTCTATGTCTTTTGATTAATGAGTTTAGGCCATAATGTTCAAGGTTATTATTGAGATGTGATTTTTATTCCCGGTCATTTGATTTATTTCTGATTTTTAATTTGATTTAGTTTCTCTTTGATTGACTATTCCTTTAGTGTAGTTCCTCCCTTTGCTGGTTTTCATGGTTATTTTTTTTTTTCCTTCATTTTATCCTCATGGAATATTTTGTTGAGAATGTTCTATAGTGCAGAACATTCTACTTGTGAATTCTTTTAACTTTTGTTTGTCATGGAAGGTTTTTATTTCATCTTCAAATCTGAATGTTAATTTTCTTGTATACAGAAATCTTTGTTGGCATCCATTTTCTTTCGGGGTTTGAAATATATTATTCTAGGACCTCTTAGCTTTGAGGGTCTGGGTTGAGAAATCAGCTGAGATCCGAATTGGTTTCCCCCTATAAGTAATTTGATATTGTTCTGTAGTGGTCTTTAAAATTCTATCCTTATTCTGTATGTTAGTCGTTCTCATTATAACATGCCTTGATGTGGGTCTGCTGTAATTTTGTACATTTGGGTTTCTGTAAGCTCTTGTAGTTGGTTTTCTATTTCATTCTTATGTTTGGGAAATTTTTTTATATTATGTCATTGAAAAACTGTGCATTCCTTTGGTTTTTATCTCCATGTCATTATCCTGATAAGTCTTTAATTTGGCCTTTTCATGTTTTCCCATAGTTCTTGGAAATTCTGTTCATGGTTTCTTACCGTCTTCTCTGCTTGGTCAACTTTCTTTTCAAGATTATATATTTTGTCTTCATGGCCTTTGGTTCTGTCTTCCAAATGGTCTAGTCTGATGGTGATACTTTCCATTGAATTTTTAATTTGGTTCATTGATTCCTTCATTTTTTAGCATTTCTGCTTTTTAAAAAAAGTCTCTGCCTCTTTGTCGAAGTGATCTTTCACTTCCTGTATTCTCTCTCTCTCTTATTTCACTCTTTATAACATCCTTTACTTCGCAGATCAGTTTAACTATATACATTCTAAACACCTGCTCTGACGTTTCTTCTACTGTGTTATCAGTTGATTCTTTTCTTGGATCATCTTGGTTGTTTTGGGCACTTTGTCCCTTTGTTTTTTCATGTTGTTTGTGTGTTTTCCCATCTAGCATTGAGGATCTGAGGCAGCACAGTTTCTACCCTGTAGACTTGTAGTGTCCTTGAAGGTTTCTAGTACCTCGCCTTTACTGGGGAGACCAATATTAACAGCACCCAATGTAAACAATATACAGCCTTTAAAGCTAATAGTTCCTAATACACAATGAACAGAAACGATGTGTTCAATTTTTGTCTACAATATAAACAGTAAATTTGCTAAAAGGTTTTACAATTTCAAATGGTGGATAAAGAGAGAATGTGGTTGATGGCAAGCTCTAATGCCATCTTGAGCAATAGTCAAGCCTCCAGAAGCCCTGACTGCAATAGCCTCTGAGTGCCTCGGTAGCTGAATATGTTGGAAAAACTTCCCAGACCCCCAAGTGCAATAAGGTTATCTCACTGATCTCAAGAAAATTTTGCTTTTACTTCCTTGAGTCTGAGTAGGGTGTGGTTTTGCCAATTACTGAGATGCCCTGGAGCCATCTTTCTTATTGCTTCTGGGTAGTCTTTAGCTTTTCTATAGTGGTAACAATGTAACTTCGATAGCCCCCATTTTACTTATGCCTTTCAAGTCCAAGAATATCAAATCTTTCTGCCCCTCTTTCTGGTCCTAAATATCAGAATAAATTTGGCTCTAGCTATGCCCCATCAGGAGTCATAATTCATAGTAGCCCTGAGAGAAAGCCAGTTCTTATATTCGCAGGTAACAATCCCAAAGTCTGAATCCCTTATTCCTATAGTCCAGAAGTTCAAGGACAGATGACTCAGTCTAGGAAAAGAAAAACATTATTCTCATTTACACCCCTGGTTAAGGAGGGTGGTAAGGAGAAAAGGAGGGAAAAAATGTCAGTGTTAAAATGAGTCACATTGGCAGAACTAAACAGGCGACATTCAAAGAATGAATGGACATCTCTTAAAAATATGTAAATAAATATAACTTTATGTTTCTACAAAAAATACATATACCAAAACACCACCTTATACACCATAGATACATACAATTTTTTTTTTTTTTTTTTTTTTGGTACTGTGGGTTAAACCCAGGGGTGTTTCACCACTGAGCTACATCCTCACATCCTCAGCCTTTTAAATTTTTTTAGTTTGAGAAAGGACCTCACTTAGTTGCTGAGGCTAGCCTTGAACTTGAAAAGCTCTTGTCTCAGCCTTCCGAGTTGATGGGATTATAGGTGTAGATAAAATTTCTGCCAAACAACAACAATAACAACAATTATGTGAAGGCTATTATGGGAGGATTCAACTTTAGTGCAATAGAGGTCACCCAAAACTCTGAATAAGGGAAAATCAATAAGGGATTTATAGCTAACATCAAGAGTGAGGTAAAGGTGGTTAGCCCATGGAAAAGTATTGAAATGAGTCATCAAGGATAGTGGTATTCCTGTAATTCCAGGTACCCTAGAGGTTGAGATGCAAGGATTGTGAGTTCAAGGCCAACCTGGGTTACAAGCCCACCCCCCCCCCCCCAAAAAAAAAAACCTTCAAAAATACAAAAACCTGCATAGTGGCACAAACCTATAATCCCCTACTTTAAAATAGAGGACAGGGAAAAAGGAAGAGATAGTGGTACTCATATTATACTGTCTCTATTAATATCCTTGCTAAAGAAAGACAGAGCTAAGACTTAGACGTCAGGGGTGGAAGGATAGAAACTTCATCAGATATCAGGAGATATGAAATATCAGGTCAGGGATGTCAGGAGCAAGTTATTCTATCAACATAGACCAAACAAAGTAAGAATTCATTTAATAGCAATAAATTCACAATCTACACGCCTTTCACCAGTTGCAATTCACTGTATACCTGTGTGTCACCTGAAAGACAGAGGCCACAAAATCACGTTTTTTTTTTTTTTTAATTTCATGCTAGTTTTACTATAACATTCAAGTCACACATCATAATATATGTATTAACAACAACCCAGGATTATAGGATGGTGTGCCTAGGGAACAGGGAGAAAGCACACATGAAAGCAGAGTCAAAGAGTCACTATAGGTAGTTAGATAAGGAGTTGAAACAAATCAGGTCCACAGCTGTCTAGGAAGAGTCCTAAGGAAAGGCAGTTGCAGAATGTCTATTGAAGTGTCAGCTTGAGATGCCAGATTACAGTGGGCTGCGTGTACTCTATAAGCAGGAGAAACTGCACTGTGCTGAAACCCAGAGGGACAAAATGAGTTTCTTCATCATAGTGATTTTTCCCGTACAAGGCTTATGACAAGTGTCCAGGTGTCAGAGTGCCTCCTTGTCCAGTTATAAGGAATTCCACCTTTTAGGGGCCTGAGGTGAGAAGGTGATGTCTGGTGAGGTTGATGAGCTCCTGTGTCTGGAGTTCCTGGTATCATTTTTTGATGTCCTGTTAGGTTGGAATTTGGGCAACTGTATGAGGGAGATCAGAGCAACTAAGGCAAAGGACAGTGCACCACATGGCATCCAATCAAACAGGGGCAGGAAAACTCCACTGACCTTTACCTCCACCTATCACTCAGCAGGACCCCCCCACACCCATTCCGGACTATAAAGACCCTGGGCAGTGATTTTCTCTGGCTCCCTACCCTGACCTGTACCCCAGGGGGCTGGGAATTTCGCCCTGGGAGCCAAATTCCAATAAAGCTTGCTTTGGCCATTTCTGTCCGATTTTATTTGGCCACTAGCCATGTCCCCGAACTTACATGTTCAGGTGCTCCTGTTGTAGTTTGATTAGTTGGCATGAATAAGTGATTTATCAATTTGTGCCTTATGGTTGTACCACACAAATGCTGGTTGTTTACTTGGTAAAAAAAGGTGTAGAGGCATTCTACCTTGTACTCAAAATGGAGCAACTCATGGCAAAATGCTGCTTCACAAAATGGAGTAACTTGGGAGTAGACATACCCTGAAAACTACTTTCTATACATCAGGGAGTAACTCAGCTAGGCACAGGTTGCTCTCCACAAGGAGACTTTCTCAGAATTTATTACCATGATTCATGCTGAAGGCAGACCAAGTTGCAGGCCTAATATAGAAGCATTCAGGGAACCTGGAGCCAAGTGTGGTCAAGGAGTCTTTGTCAGTAGACCTCATGATACGAACATCTCATTGTATCCTGTCCACATGGACATACACCCAGGTATTGACCAGTCTTCCCATTTCAAAGCATTTTCTTATAGTTCTCCATTTTAAGAAAGGATAATAAAAAAAGATCTGTGAGCATAAAGCTTTGTTTCTTTGTCTTATTTCACAACCTGTTTTCAAAAAGCCTTAACCCCTTGCCAGTACCACAGACTAGCAATAAATTGAGTGTTAAGGCAAGCCCCTAAGGGCTGTGTGATACTCTTTAAGTGGAATGTGTATCAGGTTTCACCCCACTTTCCTTCCTATAACTTGCATCCGGGTTCACCCCCACCTTGCCTTTTCCTCCTCTGGAACAAAGGAGTAGGCTGAAAGTGTTCCTACAGGTGAGCCTCCAGGTCTTTTACATTTGAAATGGGCCTTGATGGTGCTCATTATTAAGTCTACTGGTTAGCCTCCAGGTGTGGGTCCTGTGTTTGAATAAGACTGACCATTCATATTCTTATTAACTGATACTGGCACCCAGATTGGAGTTAAGTAAATGCGGAAACCTGGTTTTGAAGAACTGTTCAGTACTAAAAAGGAATTTGTAACTGTGATGGCCTTTTTTTTCAAAGTCAAAAGGGCGGGGTAGGAGCGGAACAACACTCATCTTTGGTCTCTTACTGCCACCTAAAGGTCAAAGTTTAACTGGACGAAGTTAAAAAGTCTGCGATGAAGTTTCCTTTCCTCTTGATATCTACTCTTGAAGCCCAGAACAACCCAGTGAGGGAACAAGGCAAGAAAAATGGGAAGGATAATGTGACAGCTCATTGACCAGGAGCCCTCCACGTAACCTCTGGGGTGCCCAGAAGTCCATTTGCTACTGTGCAGCGCCGGACTCCTGAAGGCCTACCCTGGAGCATAGCAACCAGGCAGGAAGTTCCAGATATTCAAGTGCAAAGGTTTTTATGGGCGTTGTCTCACTCCCCTTGGAGTTTATGGGCTGGTTCCTAGTGGGATTCTGACTGGTCTCTGGACCATACTTTTGATTATCCAGGTTCAGTGCTATACTGCATTTCTCTGTGCCTCAAGTGAGCACAGCTATAGATAAAGTGAAGCATTAGTCACTTTAAGTTCCTGATTTCTGAAAGAAGAGGGGCCAAAGGATTCATAGTTCCCCTAACAATGTTTATCTTTCTTAAGTACTTGTTTGACATTAATGTTTTCCCTCCTCCTGAGCATCATTCCAGAAATGCTTAGACCAGACAGATTTACCTCTCATTTTAGTGTAAAGAACAAACCAGGAAATTTCAAGAGTATTCACTGCCTGAGTGAAATGAGATGTTATTTGGGCAAGAGAAGCAGCAGTAGAGGGTCACCTGATATACCTTAAAATAATTTTATGAAGTATCAGGAGTGCTTCATTCTGAATGAAGAGCCTGGGATGTTACAGGGCTGGGGCCTTCTAGAAAATTGAGGCAGTGCATACATGCCCCTTCAAACCCTGATTCTTGCAATCAAGTCAGAAAGATTTCAGACATTTTGAGGGTAACAGCCAATCAGTTCATTAGAATAAACAGGAAAAGGGACACTCAAGGGAGATAATAGGTCTTCTCAGGAGAGGGACAGCATGCCTTTCCTATGCTCCAGTTTTATTGGGGATCCCAAAGAAGTTTCCAGCAAGTCCCACTGAGGTCCACCTCTTGACTTTTGACTGACAAAAAAGTAACATTAGACTTTCAAGTCCCCACTGCCATGAAAATTCTAGGTAACTGACCCATGCTGACTGATTCTAATTGGATTTTTGTTGTTGTTGTTCTAATTAGTTATACATGACAGTAGAATGCATTTTAAAAAATATTTTGTAGTTGTTGATGGACCTTTATTTTATTTATTTATATGTGGTGTTGAGAATCAAACCCAGTGCCTCACACATGCTAGGTAAGCACTCAACCACTGAGCTGCAACCCTAGTCCAGTAGAATGCATTTTGACACATAATATAAATGAAGTATAATTTCTCATTCTTCTGGTTGTACATGATATAGTTACACAGGTCATGCAATCATATATGCAGGTAGGACAATAATGTCTGATTTATTCTACTATCATTGCTACCCACTTGCCCCTTCCCCTATCTTTACTCCCCTCTATCTAATCCAAAGTACCTCTGTTTTTACCTAGCCACCCTCCCTTATTATGAATTAGCATCTGCATATCAGAGAAAACATTGGGTCTTTGGTTCTTTGGGATTGGCTTATTTATCTTAGCATGATATTCTCCAGTTCCATCTATTTACCTGCAAATGCCATAATTTCATTCTTTAAGGCTGAGTAATATTCCATTGTGTATATATATACCACAATTTCTTTACCATTCATCTCTTAAAAGGCACATAGGTTGGTTCCATAGTTTAGCTATTGTGAATTGAGCTGCCATAAACATTGATGTGGCTGTGTCACTGGAGTATGCTGTTTTTAAGTTCTTTGGGTATAAACCTAGGAGTGGGATAATTCAGTCAAATGGTGGTTCCATTCCAAGTGTTCTGAGAAATCTCCATACTGCTTTCCATAATGGCTGTGATACCGCCGTTTACTGGTGATGAGTTCTGCTCCTTCTAATGTTGAAGATTGAATACTAGAGAAGCACGCCAAGGCAAGCATATTAAGCAGGTTTTATTTAAAGGTAATAATACAGACTTATCCCGGCAGGAAGAAGGGGGCCATGGCTGATGTTCTAAAGTCCCAAGAAGTGAGCGCACCCTACATCTTTTATAGGTTAAATTCTCTTTTGTTCTCCAGTTTTTTCCCCCCTTATCTCTCCTTACTGCCTAGGAGACTAGGCCTGGTTTTGCATTAAGTGAGAAGCCATGGGCAGGGGGAGGGCCAAGGTGATTCAGGCAGGCAAGGGCCCAGGGGGCATTAATTAGCAGCTCCTTGTTTGCAGTCCTTGATAAAGGCAGGTAAATTTGGTAATCAATGGGCTCCGGAGATCCTTGACATTCCATTCTTCCAGGGGCAGTCTCCAACTTCCAGAGGCAGATGGCTTCATGGCTTCATTTCCTCGAATTGACCCGATTACCTATTTCTACACTAACTACCTGTCCTTAATTCTGGCTTCAGTTGCACCAATTTGCAGTCCTACCAGCAAAAAATGTATGAGGGTACTTTATCCCCACATCCTCGCCAATATCTAATTGAATTCTTAACCAGAAATTATTACAGTACCATAAATTTTATGGTTAGGAGGAATTACCTTTATCTCCCTGAGTTCTGGAATCTGGTCTATTAATAACATTATAAAATTCTCCCCCTTCAGGGTAACTTGAGTCCCTCTTAACAACATTATTTGGAACTGCATTTCTCCTCCAGATAAGAGGTAGTTTGCTGAGGATTATGATGTGTTTTGTCCACTTAAACCAGGCAGAGCTGTAGGTAAGTTGCTTCTTGGAAAGGAAAGAATGTGGGGATCAACATGGTGGGCCCATTTTATAGAATTATTCCCTTAACTTTGTGTTCTCACCACTCTAATCTGTCTGTCCCCTCCCAGGATGAACTTACTACCAAATAACTAAATAATAGGACAAAAGTAACTCCCCATATCTGTGTGTAGGGGGCCTAAGAAATTTGTATTTGGAAATACCACATGCTTTCTATTGCTAAGTAGACTATCATTAAAGAGCACTCATTGCTGGTTTCTAAGACATGTAAGACTTCTGGGTAGGAAGATGCCTATTCTCTGTGTTAGATGTTAAGCAGAACTTTCTTATGTTTGTGGCAAAGGAGGACGAGGGAAAATCAGATTGTATCTGTCCAGTGGGGGGGTTGGAGGTGGAGGACTGCTGGGCTGGCTGGAGGTGGTACCCAGGCATCTCCATGTTCCCTTTTATATTCTTAAACTTCATGAAGGTGACAAGTAATGTGTAAAGCAGTAGGAGTCAGATTACCTGCAGGAATTCCTTTACAGTGAGCGAGACAGTACAGGGGTATGGGATGCTGCTCCCTAAATCTCCAGCCCTCCTGAACAAATTGCTTCTAAAATTATAACTATTATAACTCCTTGGGTTCTGGCACTTTAGGGCTTTGTGGAACATGTTTCCTAACATAGAGCTCTTCTAACCATCACCAAGCTGTGGCCCACCATTTGTCAGGTATTGTTGTGGAAATGACAAGACAGCACTTGGAAAGTAGGAGAAACCAAACTTTATTTTACGCCAGCAGGCCCAGAGGAAATTAGCACTCCAAAATTCTGAGCCCTGATCCACACTTTCTCACAATATTTATAGGTTATTCGACATCATCTTAGGTCTATCCTCTCATTGGGGCTTTTTCCTCTTTTAAAAAAATTCCTGGCAATCCAAGATGGTGGACTTGGGCTGGGGAGATAGGTCAGTTGATAGAGTGCTTGCTTTGTAAGCACACCGCCCTGGGTTCGATCCCCAGCACCAAACAAACAAACAAACAAAAAAGGTTACCAAGATGGCGAAATAGAGGGTGACTGCATCTCCAGTAACTCCAGAACCCAGGATTCAAGAAGGGGAGGCATTGAGAGACTTGGACTAAAATAGAACCACCGGGCAAGTCTCCCCCACCTGGTGAAGCTCGGCTGGGTGGCAGACCCGGATTTGAGCTGCTTAATAGAGTAGGGCAGGGCAGCTAGAGTCTTCTCAAGGCAGCCCTGGGTAGTACTCCAGCGGTGGGCTCCTCCCACACAGCCAGCTTCTCGGAGCAGGCCTCCCAGTGACAGCCTTTCCACACAGAGCCAGCTCCAAGCCCTGGAACCAGTAGCGGGCTAGGGACAGCTTTCTTCGGAAGCACTGCATTATCAAGTTACTCCAAGACTTCAGGCTACTGAAAGCTGGGAGGTGATACACTGGAAATCTACAGGGGCACTATAAGCCAATAGAAGAAATCTGCAATATCACAGAGTCCCAATGACATCTGACCAATATGAGAAAACAAGGGAAGAAAATGTCCCAAACAAACCTAGATACTATATCAATAAAACCCAATGACAGCACAGGAGAAGAAATGTCAGAAAGGGAGTTCAGAATGTACATAATTAAAACAATCAGGGAAGCAAATGAGGAGATGAAAGAGCAAATGCAGGCATTGAATGATCACACCAATCAACAGTTAAAAGAGCAAATATGGGAAGCAAGAGATCATTTCAATAAAGAGTTAGAGATATTGAAAAAAAAAAACAGAAATCCTTGAAATGAAGGAAACAATAAACCAAGTTAAAAACTCCATAGAAAGCATAACCAATAGGATAGAACACCTGGAAGACAGAACCTCCGATATTGAAGACAAAATATTGAATCTTTAAAACAAAGTTGACCAAACAGAAAAGATAGTAAGAAATTATGAACAGAATCTATAAGAATTATGGGATATCATGAAAAGGCCAAATTTAAGAATTATTGGGATTGAGGAAGGCTCAGAGAAACAAACCAAAGGAATGAACAATCTATTCAATGAAATAATATCAGAAAATTTCCCAAATCTGAAGAATGAAATGGAAAACCAAGTACAAGAGGCTTATAGGACTCCAAATATACAAAATTACAACAGACCCACACCAAGACACATTATTATGAAAATACCTAACATACAAAATAAAGACAGAATTTTAAAGGCTGCTAGAGAAAAGAATAAAACGACATTCAGGGGGAAATGAATAAGGATATCAGCAGATTTTTTCAATCCAGACCCTAAAAGCTAGAAGGGCCTGGAAAAACAATTTTCAAGCTCTGAAAGAAAATGGATGCCAATCAAGAATCTTATACCCAGCAAAACATACCTTCAGATTTGACAACAAAATAAAATCCTTCCATGATAAACAAAAGCTAAAGAATTTACAGAAAGAAAGCTGGCACTACAGAACATTCTCAGCAAAACATTCCATGAGGAAGAGTTGAAAAACAACAATGTAAGTCAGCAAAGGGAGGAACTACCCTGAAGAAATAGACAAATGAAGGAGAAACCAAGTGGTGTCAAAAAAACAACAATGAGCCAAATGACCGGGAATACAAATCATATTTCAATAATAACCTTGAATGTTAATGGCCTGAACTCATCAATCAAAAGACAGACTGGCAGATTGGATTAAAATGAATAATCCAACAATATGCTGCCTGCAAGAGACTCAGCTCATAGAAAGAGATACCCACAGACTAAAGGTGAAAGGATGGGAAAAAACATACCATGCACACGGACACAGCAAAAAAGCTGGAGTATCCATCCTCATTTCAGATAATGTGGACTTCAAGCCAAAACTAGTCAGAAGTGATAAAGAATGACATTACATACTGCTTAAGGGAAGCATAAATCAGCAAGACATAACAATCATTAATATCTATGCCCCGAACATTGGCTCATCCATGTACGTCAAACAAATCCTTCTCAATTCCAGAATTCAAATAGACCACAACACAATAACACTAGGCGATTTTAACACACCTCTCTCACCGCTGGATAGATCGTCCAAACAAAAATTGAATAAAGAAACTATAGATCTCAATAACACAATCAATAATTTAGACTTAATGGACATTTATAGAATATACCATCCAACAAAGAACGAATACACTTTCTTCTCAGCAGCACATGGATCCTTCTCTAAAATAGATCATGTTTAATGCCACAAAGCTACTGTTAGCAAATACAAGAAGATAGAGATACTACCTTGTACTCTATCAGATCATAATGGATTGAAATTAGAAATAAATGACAGAATAAAAAACAGAAACTTCTCCAATACTTGGAGATTAAATAATACACTATTATATGATGAATGGATAACAGAAGACATCAGGAGGGAAATTAAAAAATTCTTAGAAGTAAATGAGAACAAAGACACATCATATCAAAATCTCTGGGACACTATGAAAGCAGTACTTAGGGGGAAATTTATTTCATGGGGCGCATTCAACAAAAGAAGTAGAAAACAACAAATAACCGACTTAACACTACAGCTCAAAGCCCTAGAAAAAGAAGAGCAGACCAACACCAAAAGTAGTAGAAGACAGGAAATAGTTAAAATCAGAGCTGAAATCAATGAAATTGAAACAAAAGAAACAATCAGAAAAATTAACAAAATAAATAGTTGGTTCCCTGAAAAAAATAAACAAAATTGATAAACCCTTAGCCACACGAACAAAGAGAAAGAGGGAGAAAACTCAAATTACTAAAATTCGGAATGAACAAGGAAATATCACAACAGACACGAGTGAAATACAAAACATAATTAGAAGCTATTTTGAAAATCTATACTCCAACAAAACAGAAAACCTCAAACACATCAACAAGTTTCTAGAGACATATGAATTACCTAAACTGAACGAGGAGGACATACACAACTTAAATCAATCAATTTCGAGCAATGAAATGAAGAGGTCATCAAAAGCCTACCAACAAAGAAAAGTCCGGGACCAGATGGGTTCTCAGCCGAGTTCTACAAAACCTTTAAAGAAGAGCTCATTCCAATACTTCTCAAAGTATTCCATAAAATAGAAGAGGAGGGAACCCTCCCAAACTCATTCTATGAAGCCAACATCACCCTGATACCTAAACCAGACACAGACAGATCGAGGAAAGAAAATTTCAGACCAATATCCTTAATGAACATCGATGCAAAAATTCTCAACAAAATTTTAGCAAATCGCATACAAAAATATATTGAAAAGATAGTGCACCACGATTAAGTGGGTTTTATCCCAGGGATGCAAGGTTGGTTCAACATCCGGAAATCAATAAATGTCATTCACCATATCAACAGACTAAAATTAAGAATCACATGATTATTTCAATAGATGCAGAAAAAACATTTGATAAAATACAGCATCCCTTCATGCTCAAAACACTAGAAAAAATCAGGGTAGTCGGAATTCCTTAACTTTGTAAAGGCCATCTATGCTAAGCCCATGGCCAATATCATTCTAAAGGGTGAAAAACTGAAAGCATTCCCCCTAAAAACTCGAACAAGGCAGGGATGCCCTCTTTCACCACTTCTATTCAACATCGTCCTTGAGACTCTAGCCAGAGCAATTAGACAAACCAAAGAAATTAAAGGGATACAAATAGGAAAAGAAGAACTCAAACTACCTCTGTTCGCTGATGACATGATTATATATTTAGAGGAACCTGGAAATTCCACCAGAAAACTCTTAGAACTCATAAGTGAATTCAGTAAAGTAGCAGGTTACAAGATCAATGCTCATAAATCCAATGCACTTTTATACATAAGTGATGAATCTTCAGAAAGAGAAATTAGGAAAACTACCCCATTCACAATAGCATTGAAAAAAATAAAATACTTGGGAATCAATCTCACAAAAGAGGTGAAAATCCTCTACAATGAGAACTACAGAACACTAAAAAAAGAAATTAAAGAAAACCTTAGGAGATGGAAAGATCTCCCATGTTCTTGGATAGGTAGAATTAATATTGTCAAAATGGCCATACTACCAAAAGTGGTATACAGATTCAATGCAATTCCAATTAAAATCCCAATGATGTACCTTACAGAAATGGAGCAAGCAATTATGAAATTCATCTGGAAGAATAAGAAACCCAGAATAGCTAAAGCAATCCTCAGTAGAAAGAGCGAAGCAGGGGGTATCGCAATACCAGATCTTCAACTCTATTACAAAGCAATAGTAACAAAAACGGCATGGTATTGGTACCAAAATAGATAGGTAGATCAATGGTACAGAATAGAGGACATGGACACATAAAGTAAGAATATTGGGCTTTAACTTCACTGTCTATAATTTTACAGTTATTCACCCCCTTTTATCTAATTGGGGTCTAAATTATCTGTCCTGTTGGTGATGGTTTACTATTTCAAGTTAATTTACATTGTTTCTCTTGAAGCAGTACTTCTGCAAAAAATTAATTAGGCAACAGTTATAGAGTTTACAAAGGAAAATACAAAATGGAATCACCAACAGTAAAATAGTTTGTGCAATAGTTATCTTGAATATTGGCTGAGTTATTTATTAAATTCTCTGTTTGAGATCACAATAATCTTTCCAACAAACATCAAACTTTTGAACACAACTTTAAATGAGCTAAAGTCTGGCTTATTTTGGAGCCATCCTAACATGCAGCAGGGTAGGAGGCAGAGCCTTATCTCAAGTAAGGTGGGGATCTTCACAAATCTTAGGTAAAGTGTTCTAGTTCTGAAGTTGATCTTTGCCTATTTCTTACTTTTTAAAAAGTTTTTAAAGAATAAACCTTAACAGACACAATGTCAAGAGTAAATGAGTGTTTTTAAAGGAAACCTTGTCATTTTAACATATAGATTAAACTTTGGTTTATATCAGTACATTAGTATTTGAACTTAGGAAAAACCTTAAATAGTTTTAACTGATTGTCTCACGTAGATATAACCAACATCGTTACATGCAAACTTGTTGAAAGTTGTCCTTTACTTACACACAGACTTTCTTAACACTTACTTAAACCCTCAAGTATTTTATCACACACAGAGTTTCTTACCCAGAAACATTTTCTTTTCCCTTCTACTGAATATATTTCCATACTTAGAACCCTCTGTTTTTCTTTCCTATCTGACCCTTTGTGGTGAGAAATCTGCACTCCTTCCAAATAGCCGAATGTGAGTGAGCAATCAAGAAGGCATATTTGGAATCTGTGTAGATGTTAACCTGTTTACCTTTGGATAGAATTAGGGCCCTAATCAGAGCAAAGAGTTTGGTTTTTTGGGAAGTGGTCCCTTCTGGAAGGCAATTGGCTTCCAGAACTGAGGTGGTGGTGACTACTGCGTAAATGGCTCTATGGTGTCCATCGGGACCCAGCACAGAACTGCCATCTATAAAAATGGTTAGGTCAGGTGAGGGGAGAGGGTAATCGAACAGGTCTTCATGAGGTGAACGTAGGGCCTCCAGCACCTGTGGACAGGAATGGCTGAAGGTTGAGGGAGGAGGGGACAGTGGGAGAAGTGTAGCAGGGTTGAGAGAAGAACAGAGAGTAATGGTGAGGATTTCTATAAAAAGGAGATGAAATTCTTGAATCCGTGATGGGCTCAGGAGTGGAAGGGATTTATGGCTTAACAGGTCCTGTAGTTGATGGGTGGAGAATACAGTTATTGGTTGGAGTAGGGTGAGTTTTAGAGCTTTCTTAGTTAATTCAGCTGCTGTTCCCAGTGCTCAGAGACATGGTAGCCATCCATGAATGGTAGAATCAAGCTGCTTGGAGAGATATGCCACTGGTCTGTAGTAAGGTCTGGTTGGTTGTGCGAGGAGGCCAGTGGCATATCTGTAAATTAATTAGATGATTCCAAGGAACACATTTGAGTAATCCCACACATGTCAAATTATTATTTTACTGTAAAAACCAAGATATCAGATAGGTATACTGAACAGTATTTGCAGTCTCTTTTCTTTTTCTTTTTTTTTTTTTTTTTTTTTTTGGCGGTGCTGAGGATTGAGCCCAGGGCCTTGTGCTTGTGAGGCAGGTACTCTACCAACTGAGCTATATCCCTAGCCCCCTGTAGTCTCTTTTCTGTTGGAGAAAAGTTCTAGAAACAATTGATTAATATAATTTAACATTTTTAAACTTGACCACCTGCAGACTTGTGAGGTAAGTCATGATATTATGTACATGATTTTTGGACATATAATAGACAACATGATATACACATAACACAAAAACAAAGGCCTTGTAGTTTTTGTAGGTGAAATTTCCATTGCAATGTAACAGATGTTCAAAAACTCAAGTTGAATAAAAATAGGACTGATCAAAAATGTCAATATTATGAACTCAAAAAATATAGAATTTAAGGAAAAAAAACAAGACTACTGGAAAAATGACATGGTCGTTAATTATTACTTTGTTGGGGTTCTGGTAAAAGGCTCTTTGTGCACCTGTGGGAAGAGTTATGTCTGTTAGGTGGACCTGGTCAGCATGATCTTGTGGTGTCTGCTGGAGGTAGGGTCATTGTTAGTCTGAGGTGAGAGTGGAAGAAAGGCAATATAAGTGAGATCATAAGTCTGGGAAAGATCTCTGAATTTTTTAATATAAGTAGAGGAGTCAGCAAAGAAAGACCCTAAACATTTCTCAATCTGGGAAAGATCCTGGAGTGAGAATGGAACGTGGACTTGCACAATGCCCTTTGCACGAGCCACCTCCTGGAGGGGAGAAAGAAGCCTTGGGTTAGGTGGTGGGAAGGTCTGATGAGATCATGTGTGCTTGCTAACGGGCAACAGAGTGGGTGGAGGGATGTTTGGGAGAGCTTTGAGAAGGAAGAGGAAGAGGAGCAGCATCTACAGAAGGAAGGGGTGGGTTTACCGATGCAGGACGAGGAGAGAAAGAGGAGAAGGAAGTCCGGCCAGAGTATGGAGGGGGAGGGGTTTGGGACAGGCCCTGGCAAGGAGAACTTGGGTGGTGGAACAGGTAGAAAGGGCGGAACGAGTGCCAAATTCCAAAAAAGCTTGCAAATGGTCGTGAGTGCCCTTTAGTGGCCATTTTGAGCCATTATTTAGAATATATTGAGGCCAGGCCACGGTAGAATAAAAAACTAGCCACTTATGGCATAAGTGGTGGAGTCCTAGTTTAGTGAAATTATGGTAGAGAGAGCCCAAAGGAGTTTTGGGGTCTAGGGGGGGAGTCCCATGTTTCCCATTAGCCTTCCAATTTTATTCAAATGGATGCACAGAAGCAGAAAAAGTCGTCCCAACTCATGCCTGTGAACATACGGAAAACAGCGGACAGGCCAAAAGCAAAAACGTCTTTTGACTTTTGGTGGTCCGGAATGTAGTAAATAGGGGCCTAACTGAAAACTAGGATATCTCCACAGGTACCAAAGCCCAAAGAGAACAGGCAAGGTCTGTGGCGCGCACAATGGATAGACCTTGCTTTTATGGGGGGGTAAAGATTGGAATGACAAACGGAAAAAGCCCAAGGAACTTACCCCGTCTGTTGCCTGCTCAAAAGAAAGGGGATGGACTGGAACGGAATGGAATCTCCTGGTTCTTCTGAGGGAAAGAGTGGACCTCAACCCTGATGGGGGGAAGCCCAAAAACCATCCTGAGTTTTGGCACCAAATGTAACCTCGAAGGGCAGGGCTGGTGGCCAAATAAAATCAGACACAAAGCAGTCAAAACAAGCTTTATTGGAATTTGGCTCTCTTGCGAAATTCCCAACCCCTGGGGTACAGGTCAAGGTAGGGAGCCAGAGAAAATCGCAAGTGGCTCTGGCTGACCAGGGTCTTTATAGGCCAGAAGGGGGTGGGGGATCCTGCTGAGTGATAGATGAATTTAAGAGTCAGTGGAGATTATCTGCCTCTGTTTGCTCGGCTCACTGCGTGCTGCCTCAGGCATTTTACTCTCTCTCTTATTGCAGCTAAAGTTCCGACATAACACTGGGGTCATTTTATAGAATTTATTCCCCTAACTTCATGTTCCCGCCATCAGCATCTGTCCCTTAACACTACCATGTCCATAGGTAGATAGGATTAATATTGTTGAAAGAACCACAATACCAAAAGCAATCTAGAGATTCAATGCAGTCCCCATTAATATAACAATCACATCCTTCACATAACAAAAAAAGTTCTAAAATTTATATGGAAGAGTAAAAGATCCAGAACACCAAAGCAATCATAAACAACAATAGTAAGTCTGGAGACATCACAATAACTGTTATCAAATTATACTTCAAAGATATGATACAAAACCAGCAGCATGTTAGCATAAAAACAGATATGAAGACCAATGGAATAGACCAGAAGACACAGAGAAAAATCCACATAAATACAGTCATTTGATCCTTGACAAAGGTGGTAAAAACATAAACTGGACAAAAGATATCCTTTTTAAAAAATGGTGCTTGGGAAACTGAATGTCCACTCCTAGAAGAATGAAACTATCTTTCATGCTGCACAAAAATCAATTCAAAATGGATCAAAGGCCTAGGAATTAGACTAGAAACAGTGAAAATAGTAGAGAAAAACATAAGGGCAACACTGCAACACATCAGTGTAGGCACTGAATTCCTTAATAGGACTCATATATCTCACAAAATAAAACGAGGAATTAATAAATGAGATGACATGAAAGCGCCTACAGAAAAGGGAAATATTTGCCAGTCACGCATCCCACAGATTAATAACTGGAATATATAAAGACCGCCCCCTAAAGAAACCCCATTAAACCATTCCATACATGGGCAAAAGAACTAAACACATTTCTTTCAAAAGAGAAATACAAACAGTCTACAAATGTTACCAAAAAATGGTCCACACCCTCAGCAATCCTAGAAATGCCAATGAAAACTACACTGAAATTTCATCTCGCCCCAGTTAGAATGGCAATCATCAAGAACACAAATAACACCTATATTTGCCTGCCAAAAGAAAAATTCTGAGGGTGTTAAAAAATGCACACAAATAACAGTAATTGCTGGTGAAGATGTGGGGAAAAGAGTAGAATCATACATTGTTGGTGGGACTACAAATTAGTACAATCACTTTGGAAAGCAATATGGACATTCTTCAAAAGACTACAAATGGAACCACTGCTGTCCAACTATCCAATTATTCCATATTTATTTAAAACACAAGCAAAACACTGAAACCAACACACTATAGTGATGCACACATACTCAAGATGAAGCACTACAATCCACAATAGTCATGTTATGGAACTGAGACAAGGTGCCCTTCAATAGATGAATAAGGAAAATATGGCATGAGAGACATAGAGAAAGAGAGAGTTGTATTCAGCAATATAATGAAATTCTGTCATTTGCTGGTACGTGGATGGAACTAGAGAACATTATACTAAGAGAAAGAAGTCAGTCACAGAAAGTCAAGAGTCAGATGTTTCTCTCCCATGTTGAAGCTAGAGAGAGAGAAAAAATAAATTAAAAACGGGAATCCCAGGAAAAAATAGAACGGAGATCACTAGCGTAGAAGCTGGGGACCAAAGGGGAGAGAGGAGGGGAGGAGAGGGGGAAGAATTTGGGTATGAGTTTGATCCAATTACACTAAGGGCATGTTTGAATATATCACAATACATTCCGAATTCGTATATAACTGGAATACACGATTTAAACATTTAAAAAAATTAATAAATAGAAAAAAGACTAATAGAGTAGAGGAAAGTGATCAGGGCCAGGAGGAAAAGAGGGAACACTGGGGATTGAAGCGAAGAAAAGGATGTTATGTGCATTTATGAATATGTCCAAATGAACCTCACTATTACCCACGATTATGTGTAACTATAATGCACTAACCATAAAACTTGCACACATGTATGTATTTATACACAAACACACACAGAAACTGCACAACTCCGAACACTTTGTCCTGCTGTATACTACAAAGGGCTATTGATAATAATTCTCACCATTAAGAGACTAATCTGTTTTTGAAAAGAGAAAGAAAAAGGAAGATGAGGTACACCACCTAAAAAACATGAGTTTCTAAAGGAACGCCACTTTTTTTAAACGCGAAGGGCGGGGTAGGAGCCAAGTGGCGCACTTGACTGGTGTCTTACTGCCACCTAACGTCCAAAGTTTCAGGCAGCGAAGAAAAAAGTTCAGGATGACGTTCCCTTTCCACCCGATTTCCGCTGTTTCCACCCGACGTAACGCAACGAAGTAAACGGACAAGTTAAACGGGGAGACTCGAGCGACTGCTGTCCAACCAGGAGCCCCTCCACCTATGTGGGGGTGCCCGGAAGTCCGTTTGCGATTGCGGAAATGGTCTCGTCAAGTCCGACCCGGAAGCCATAGCAATAGCGGCAGGAAGTTCCTGCTGTTCAAGGGCAGCGGAGCCGCAGTGGCAGGGCGGTGGCTGCTGTGCCGTGTGGACGTGTGCTATGAGCATCGTGCGGGGTTCGGAGTGCTTCTCCAAACTCGCGCGTGAGCCGTGAGCGGTTTTCTGCTCTTCGCGGTAGCGGACTTCACTGCGCGGAATAGAGCGACAAGGAGGAAGGCCTTAATCCTGTGCCCTCAGTGTCATCTTGAGGGATAAGGCGAGGTGGACGTGCTCAGTCCACGTGGCCACGCGTATTAGCCCTCTACGGAGTTCTCCTGGCAGTGCTGTTTTGTGCCTTGCAGCTGCTTGGCGGGAAGTTCTCCCGTTTTATCAGTGGGTTTCACCCAGGGGCTGGGTGCTTGAGTGGGGGAAAGAGAAAGCTTGCTATCCTGGAGCCTCGTCTAAGGGTATTATCCACCCAGCTGTCCACACATCCCTTGGGTCATGAAACGCATTCAGAGAACACTCTGGAATGTAGCAGACCTGGAGACCTAGACTTCAAGTACCCAGGGCCCAGTTCTCGGGGACCATTCATTCCAATGGGTGGAGACTAAACAGTAAGCAAATTATCCACGCCATTTGTCATTTCAGCTAGTGAGAAAGTACAGTAGGAAAATGAAACCGGCTGATATTGAGAATGCAATGTGGTGCACGTGTCTCCATTTGGACTAGGTGTTGAGATTCCGTTTCTTGGAGAAGTGACAGTTGAAGGCATGATTAATGATCCTGCTTGGCTTTGATGACCTTAATGAGAGCACAGGCTTCTTCCTGATTTTACATCGTCTCCTGCCTTACCATCAGAGACTTACTTTACCACAAAGTATTGATAAGTTTGCTGATCCATTACCTGCATGCTCCTAGACTCTCAAAACTAACATGAGAACAGAAACTTCAAAGTAAAAGAGCTTAGTGGAATGGGAAGTGCCAGTATTAGAGCCTTGACAACAAAAGCTGCTAGTTAGGACTTAGAGGATATAGGTTAAAGTCCTCTTTCCATTGAATTTCAGAGAGTCCAGAGGCTGGACAAGCCTGGTTCTCTTGCTCTTTGTGACCTACATTCCCTTTTGGCCTTATTTCCCTAAGGGGCCTGGGATCTTTGCCTTTCAGATTAAGTTACTATGGGACTTTGCCATCACTGAAGGGAGTGTGTCAGAGACAGACTTCTAGTACTATCTGTGGAAAGCGAGTGGAATTTTAATTGTGGTTAAGAGTTTGATATGTATGGATGGGCCCCAGTGGAGCAAACCTGTAATCCCAGCAGCTCAGGAGGCTGAGGCAGGAGGATTGCAAGTTCAAAGCCAGCCTCAGCAATGGAGCGAGGCCCTGTCTCAAAATAAGACAAAAAAAAAAAAGTTCTGGGGATTGGCTCAGTGTTCAAGTGTCTCTGGATGCAATCCCTTCTACCCCACCCCACCCCCTAAGAATGTTTGTTATTGGTCTACAGTACAGTACGTACTAAGCTGTCACAATACTTCAAAGGTTTGGCAACAACTGACCAGAACTGATTTTTTTAATCTTTGGCATGAGCACTCTACCAGTGAGCTATTCCCCCAGTCCTTTTTTATTTTGAGACTGGTCTGGCTAAGTTGCTTAGGGCCTCAATATAATGCCAAGGCTGTCCTGGAACTTTTGATGTTCCTGCCTCAGCCTCCTGAGTTTCTGGAACTGTGGTTTTTTTCAGGAATTCCATGGCTCTGGGTAAAGGTGAATCTATGATGGCAACAGCATCATAATTCGAGTAAAATAAATTATAAGTACATATTGGGTTGCGGGCAGCAAGATCTTCTCAGTCAACCGTGGTCTGGAGGAAGGCAAAGAGTTTAAAAGCTAAACTCCCATTACTAGATCTGTTTCTTTTCAGGCATGGAATGCATGGTGAAGGGAAACCTAAAATCTAGGGACCCTGAAAGGGCTGCCACTTGAAGATTTAGGAAAGTCTGAGTCAATATCCAGGGATCTTTGACCAAATGACTTGAGAAGATTGGGTGTGAGGCAAAAGAAGTGTAAGTAGACAAGGCAGGATGAATGGCCTGAATAGGTGAGAAAGGGTGTGGGCAGGAGGTACGTGGGTTGGTGGGTTGCTATAGTATAAGGTAGAGCATGGAGAGAGTTCTTCATGCCCTGTTACAGGCCCCACCCTATTTGCCTTACATTGGAATATCAAGGTCACTCAAAGGGTTAAGTCACCAGGACTTAACAGTGGCAAGTCCTGGCTCGTTCATGTTAGATGGTGGGTTCCACTTGACTATGACTTCCAATTCCTTTTCTACACTCAGCACCTGCCTCTTCTCCAAATACAGGCTATGAAAGGATTTGTCCTTTTTGTGCTGAATGAGATTTCGGATTATCCATTACTTTGCATATAATTTATCTACCTTACTATATTCCCGAATCCACTATAGTGATGGGAAGGAGGTGGTTAAAGGAAGACAAAATATCTGCCATGGTATCTTTTGATATGTGCCAATAATTGCCTACATCCATTCTGGATATACCACTTGCTGGCTTCCTCTATATTCCCTCATTTCATCATCACAGTGACATGGGAACACTGATACTTCAACTATGTCCATTCTAGATATGAGAAAGCTAACTGAGATAGTTGAAGCAGCTTAACTGGAATTCAATGAAAACGGCCATAGTTTCAGGCAGCTTCATCTCTAGCCCAATGTGGTTCTCAAAGCAGTGGCCGCAGCATCACCTGGGAGCTCCTGGATAGTGCAAAGCCTAGATACTGAATCAGAAACTGTGATTCACATGATTCTAGACATACTCAAGTTTGAGAACCACTGCAATTGCCAGTGTTCTGGCTCTTACCCACCACAAGAGCTGAACTTTCCAGAAACTTAGACATGCTTTCATATCACATGCACAGTGTGATGAACATTGGTCTCTGGACTGTACTTTAGTTGTCAAGGCTCTGTTCTGTACTGTGCTTTTTGGTGTCTTAGGTGAATACAAATGTTGATGCAGTAAAGCATTAGACTGTTCAAGGTCCTGATTTCTGAGAGCAGGCAGGCTATAGCATTCTTAGTTGCCCTCACTCTATCCTTTTCATGTACTTTCCTGAAACCAGGTGAGATATCCCATTTTCCTTCCTGCTGAACATCATTCAGGAAATGCTTAGCTCTCTCAGAAAGAGCCGGGACAGGCAATCTTAGAGGTAATGTCTGCTATAGTGAGATGAGGCGTGTTACTTGAGCAAGTGAAGCAGCAACAATCACCTGAGACACCTTAAAATAAATTTCAGAAGTATTGGGAGTGCTTTATTCAGAATGAAAAGGCTGCATGATCTTACCACCAAACTACTGACTAATACAGCTGATATGACTCTGTCATCTGTACGTACTTGGATAAAACTTGAGGATGTTTCCTTAAGTGAAGTAAGCCAGGCACAGAAAGACAAGACTTGCTTGATTTCACTTATAACATGGAATTTCAGAGTTGTTGAACTCATAGAAGTAGGGAATAGGGAGATGGTTACAGGAAGCTGGGATTTGGGGCAAATGGTGAGGAATAGGGAGATACTTGTCATATGGCATAGTTTCAGTTTGATGAGGACTGAGTTTTACTGATGTGATACACAGAATGGTGACTAGTTAGTGATAATTTGTTGTCTTTTAGATTTTTCATGAATCTATTTTTAATATTTTCATCAAAAAATTATGTCATGATATATGTGTTCATTAGCTTAACTTAAGCATTCCACATTGTGTGTGCATATGAAAATATTGCATCATGCTCCAGAAGTATATACCATTATTATTTTTCACAAATATGGAAACTCTCTGGCCTCTTTGTATCCCCCCACCCCCTAAAATGTGAAACTGAGCTCTGAGTACCACAGTCCTTTCTTGTGACAGGGTAGAGGCAAAATGGGGCTATTGTCATCTCCCTGGATTCTGAATTCCTGTCCATGCAGGCTCATCACAAGGCTTACTTATACCTGCTCTTTTAATTAGGAACCACATTGGGAATTGTGCACTTAATTAGAAGAAAAATTTTGGGTCCCTTAAGAAGGCCACATTTACCTATCTCAATTTTTCTGCTCAAACCACTATCAGCCTAAGTTGGTCAATACTCAGAACTTTAATTAATTAATTAAGGTTCTTGGGGTGAATGTTGAGAAGTTGCTGAGGCTGGCCTTGAGCTTGTGATCCTACTGCTTCACTCTTTCAAGTCATTGTAATTAAAGGCCTTTGCCACCATGCCTGTCAATAAGTTTAAACTTTCTAATTCAACCGCCACCATTGGTGCAAAGCCAACTGCCTCAGCAGCAGCCTCAGCCACCACAACCACAGCAGCAACAAGGACCTCAGCCACAGGCCCAGCCACACCAAGTGCAGCCTCAGCCACTGCAGCTGCAGAATCACTGGGTAGCTCCTCGGAATAGGGGAGCGGGCTTCAGCCAGAACAATGGAGTGCGCATTGAAAACTTTGGTTTAGGTGTTGTACCTGTCAGCGCTTCACCTTCTAGCATAGAAGTGCATCCAGTACTGGAAAAGCTAAAGGCCATAAACAACTATAATCCCTAAGACTTTGATTGGAACCTGAAGAATGGATGTGTATTTATAATTAAAAGCTACTCTGAGGATGACATACATCGTTCCATTAAGTACTCTATCTGGTGTAGTACTGAGCATGGTAATAAGTGTTTGGATGCAGCCTACCATTCCCTGAATGGGAAAGGCCCACTCTATTTACTCTTTAGCATGAATGGCAGTGGACATTTTTGTGGAGTGGCTGAAATGAAGTCTGTTGTGGACTATAATGCATATGCTGGTGTCTGGTCTCAGGATAAATGGAAGGGCAAATTTGAAGTTAAATGGATCTTTGTGAAAGATGTTCCCAATAACCAGTTACGGCACATTCGCTTAGAAAACAATGACAACAAACCAGTAACCAATTCAAGGGACACTCAAGAGGTACCCCTAGAAAAAGCTAAGCAAGTGCTTAAAATAATTGCTACTTTCAAGCATACCACCTCAATCTTTGATGACGTTGCACATTATGAAAAGCGTCAAGAAGAGGAGGAAGCCATGTGTAGGGAGAGAAATAGAAACAAACAATAACCATATGAAGATGTCCTATTAAAATTACAACACTAATGATGTAGACTCTGGAAATGCCTAATAAGTCAAAGAAAACGTTATTAAAGCTTTTTTTCTGCTTAAGGTGACATCTTTGAACACTTTAACACAAAATTGACTCTTCTTGTAATGGTTTTCATCAGCGCATCTGCCCTTATACTCTCACCAAACACACTTGAGAACTGTAACTTCGTCAAGCACTTTCTGTCCTGAAGCTTTTACCAGTATCTGCTGTCTTTTGTAATTATGCATCCCAGCTAAGGCACAGAAGACTGAATGAATGCAAGGATTCATTAGCTCTTTGAATTTGTTAAATACTAACAGTTAACCATTAGAAGTGGTTCAATGATGTTTAAGAGTCACACTGCTTCAACTTTTTCTTTGTTGTAGTTTTTAAATTGTCAATTTTTAGCTATTTCAACAGATTAAAAGCAAAATAATCGTGCCATATTTAGTCCTGGAGTTCAAGTCTGAACGTTTATGTGAAAAATTATTGTAGAAACTTTTAATATGGCATAGCAACCTTAAGCTCTATTTTAGCCAAATGAAACATAATCTGAAATTACATTAGAACATTTCCCTTGTCTTCAAACTGTTTGGTGTAACAGAATATTGATATGCAGCTTGGTGGATTTCACCAGTTAATCCACATTCTTTCCCCCTCCTTCCCTCAATTATATGTATACTGAGAAATGTGCATTTGTCTGAGGAATTATTTTGTTTGCTACCAGTTAACGAATCTCAAAATTTTGAGTAAATGTACCTCAGTCTAATCAGACTTTTTATGACCTTTTTAACTACGTTTAAAATCCTTAATTCCTATTTCTGGGTGTTTGCGAGCCTGATTGCTATCATGAAGTAAAAATTTATTATTCTAGATATTCACTAGCTAAATAAACATAGTTCTTGTTTAGCAAGCATATACTGTTCCTCAACTCTTTTCTCCAGCTTTTGCAGTGTCCTGGCATCCTTAAAATACTTTGAGAATATGGCCTTGATCCATGAATTAAATCAGTATCTAAGTGAATGTGTTGATGTTTTATTGATCAGATCTATATGTGGGAATACAGCATATATCTGGGTATTCTTATAGTTATCTTTTTAACATCTTATTTTTTTCATTAATTACATATCAACATTAATTTTATATCTTGAAACAAATTGATTTTGTATAATTGAATGTGTCAAGCATCTGTATTAACTGATTTGATGGCATAAGGTTATGCAAATAATGTTCTGCCCCTTATATTACTGTTCCAAAAGGAGAAGGCTATGTAGAATGATATGTAAAGGGTGAAAATAGCAATACAGTAGATTTGAATACCTCGATGTTTTGCATTACTCCATTTATGTTTACATCATGTTTAGAAATGTTTTCATTTACTATGATCTTTGGTCACTTCAACTCAAAAGCCTAATGACATATTTCTTTGAGGGTTTCATTTATATATTTTTTTGTACAATGTTTTCTTAAATTGTACAAATACTGTTTTTTTTTTCACTCAAATACAGTATTTGTAGATAACTGTAGCTACTTCACAGTTCTTGGGTAGTCCCAGTGTAGTTATATCAATGTTTACTGAAGGGAAAATCAAAATGTTAATGGTATATTTAAAAATAAAGACTCTCTTAAAGGAAAATTGCACCTATTTTACCTTTTCGAGACTAAGCCATGAAATCTTGTAACATGTCTCTTTAACTATTTACAATAAAAATTGGCATTTGGGTATAGTCACCACAGCAATGTTCTGTATCTCCAAGATTATATAGATAAGGCATGCCAAAGATGATTGTTCTCATACTGGAGGTTCTATTGGAGAGAACTGTAAAAGAGTGACCTTGTAGAAAGGATCTGAGTCCTCCCCCTGAGGTTCTCTTTTTATTGGTGCTTTATTAGCAACTCTCGATATTTTTATAAAACTAGTTACATTATAAATGGATTCAAACTTGTTTAATTTATATTAGGTTTCTATTAAGAAATGTCCTGGAAACACCCAGCATGCAGACTGATTGCAATAGACTCAGACATTGTCAAGTGTTGTTTAGAGTCTATGCATGGTGAGGAGTACATCCCAGTGCATTTAATGTGGATTCCTAATCTTAAGTGAAATGGGTGCAGCATTCCTTTGGGGAAAAAAATCTTATCAATTGGTAAAAAAAATAAAAAATAAAAATAAAAATAATAATAATAATAATAATAATAATTTTAAGCTTTCACAAATTATAGATTGTTTTACCTGAAAGTGTTTTCAGGAAATTGAGTGACCATGGGGGGTGAAGTTTTTTGCTTAATATCATGAAGAGAGTTAGTGACTGAGCACGGATTGGAGGCAAATTTCCTGATGCCCAGGTCATAGCCCCTTAAGGCCTCAAAGGGGTCAATCTCAGGAGACTATTCTGTAGCCCTTGTCTTTCAGGTCAGAGGTCACCAGAGGTAACACAAGTCCCCAAAGCCCAAACTGGCATATATTTCCCTCCTGACCCCACACCTTCCCCATATGTTTCACATGACTGCCTGTCTTCGTGAAAGCCAATCATGGGAGAGTTTCAGGGTGCATTAATAAAGGCCTAAAGTCTCCTAGGAAACATATGTCTTTGATAGAAACACTACCACCAGACAATTAAAAACTGAGTACGTCATATGTCCCTAGAATTTGTAGGTATCTTCAAGATTTTCTGTCTTATGGGAATGTTAGGGTAAACTGGTGCAAATAGTCCCGAGAGACACAGCTCTGAGTTCAAGCCAATTTTATTGACAGAGTCTGTCAGGCTGCCCCTCTGCAAGGAGTAGCAGCCTGCAGGAAAAACTTCTAAACTATATAGTCATGTACACTGGAGTAGTTAAAAAATAACTGGTCTGGTCCTGTGACTTATTTGACGTCTTTGCTGTGCTTCTAATAGCCAGACTGTGGAACCAACCTAGATGCCCTTCAATTGATGAGTGGATAAAGAAACTATGGTTGGGACTCTTTTGGTGTGGGCCTACTGGGAAGGTTATACCTGGGCAGGTGCTGTTTTTCCAAATAGAGTTACTTTGGCCTAAAGACCTAACAGGAGTATAAATTTTCAAAAGTTTCTAATTATCTTCTGTATTTTAGTAGTGTCAATCATGATAGTTCCTTTTTCATCACAGATTTTTATAAAGCTGAGTTTTCTCTTTCTCTTCCTTAGTGTAGCTAAGGGTTTATCAATTTATTTTTCCAAAGAATCAACTTTTTGTTTTGTCAATTTTCTTAAGTGTGTCTTTTGTTTCAATTTCATTGATTTTAGCTCCGATTTTAATTATTTCCTGTCTTCTACTGCTTTTGGTTTTGAATTGTTCTTTTTCTAAGCTTTGACATGTAATGTTAGATCATTTATTCCTTGACTTTTCATTTTTTTAATGAATGTGCTCAGTGCAATGAACTTTCTTTTTAGCACTGGCTTCATAGTTTCCCAGAGATTTTGATATGTTGTATCACCATTCTCATTTACTCCTAAGTATTTTTTTTTTTGTAGGTGAAAGCATCTAGTGGAGCTGATTTTATTAGAAAGCCACTGGTAATGATAACAATATTTTATATTGATTTTCAGAGTACTCCCATGTCCATTTTCTTATCTAAGTCTCACAAAAAAGATATCATTTTTAAAATTTTTATTCATTCTAGTTAATTACATGTGACAGCAGAATGCATTTTGATTCCTTGTACACAAATGGAGCACACCTTTTCATTTCTCTTGTTGTACATAATGTAGAGTCAATACCATTTGTGCAATCATACATGTACCTAGGATAATGATGTCCATCTCATTCCACCATCTTTCTCACCCCCATACCCCTTCTCCCCTCCTTACTTCCTTCTGCACAATCCAAAGTTACTCCATTCTTCCCTTGCCCCACCTCCATTATGGATCAGCATTCACATATCAGAGAAATCATTTGGCCTTTGGTTTTATGGGGGATTGACTTATTTCTCTTAGCATGATATTCTCCAACTCCATCCATTTACCTATAAATACTATAATTTCATTCTTCTTTAAGGCTGAGTAATATTCTTTTGTGTACAAGTTTGATGGTATCTCCAGTCCAGTAGGTGCCAGACTGGTTGGATGGGTGAGCCAACAGTAAAATGCCCTCACACCCTCTTCCAGTCTTTTCACCCATTGTAGCCAGTCCTTTCAGTCCTTGTGAACTTTAGCACTCACTGAGCTGGAGAGATCCTGGTTTTCTCCAGTTTCTCCTACCTGTGCCTCTCCCCTCCCCCTGAACTACCCCTGTTCTCTGGCTTTCCACAGGCTTGCTAGATGCAGACTGTCCCATGCAAACCCAGCTGTAGTCTGATGGACCTGGGCCTCAGCTTCCCCAGGCCCTGCCTTGCTGCAGTCCCAAGATCTCAATGCCCATTCAACTTGTAGAGAGACCACCAGGGATGCGTTCACACAAAGAAGTGACCCTGCAAATAGGCCGCCAGATGGCAGCCACTAGCACATCCAGCAGAAAGACCTCAGATACCCCAATATATCTCCAGGCCCTGGCACATGTCCCCAGACTGAGGCGGCCGTGCTGCAAGATGGTGGCAGTGGTGGCAGCAAACCTGCAGGCCCTGGTAGGTGTCCCAGGATGGCGGTGGCCATGTAACCAAACCTGTGGGTACTGTGACAATGGACTTCCAGGCAGCAGTGGGCAGTGGGTAGTGGGTGATCTGCTGGTGGTCTTCAGGCACTCTGGAGGGAACTGGCCTGCACAGGTAAGCTTATTAAGAAATTGCTCCTGTACAGAATTGAGAATAGGCAGTGGAAATGTTATTACAAGTACAGTGAAATCAGGTGATTATAAGAAAGGTGATGATTAATTGATTTGCTAATACTAAGGGAATAATTTCGTCAGGTAAAGCAGTTGGGACCCTGTTGTCTTTAGTCAGAGTCATGGGCCCCACTCAGATTTAGGGAGTACTCTCCATGATTCCAGGAGTGTGGTTCCTTCGGAGCATAGCAAGTATAATTAGCCTTGGAATCGCAGTGCCCTGGTGCTTTAATCATTTCCATCCTGCTTGAAAATTTATGCAAATAAGTGCAGAAACAAAATTAACAGTATAGTTATAACTAGTAACCCAGCTACATGTGTATAAAAGTATTTAAAATGGTTCAGGGAGGAAATTCCTTCAGCTAAACTGCCCCAGACTTCTTCATTATTAAGAGTAGATGCTTTTGCGTGGGCCATGGCCAGAACCTGAGATTGTAGTTTTAACACATCTAAAGAGGCATTATGAAAAGGATTTAGTCCCATTAGGTGATTGTGTACATTCTGCCATTGAATCTTGGTATCATTGTATGAAACTCCAGTAACACAAAATTGGGTAATATTATAATGACATATTTGTTATAATGTTATATATAATGACATATTTTATAATGACATATTTACAATGGATCTCTGAGCCCATTCTATGTCCTGTACTTGTTCACCTAGCCATATAACAGAATCTTTTAATTGTTTAATTTCACTTAAAATTTCCTGAACATATGTACTTGAGTTTGCCAAGTCTCAGTAAAATTTTTGAAATTGTCAAAGGAAATGAGTTGTTGGTGCCTGCTGGTATAATGACACCACTGCAGTAGATGCAGAGGTGATTATCCCAGCCATGATAACAATGTCAGCTATTAGCTCTCAGATAAAACATTTAGCACATTTACAGGGAGCCAGGTGGCTACTGGCCTTTTGGGAAACATAACAGTTTGTCCTGAACTTTATCATATAAGCTGATTGGCACGTTGTTGTAACATACAATTTGTAGGCTTCACATTTAATATGATACATATTTTGTGAGGTATTATATTTACTTGAATATGTCCAGACAATAAAACATAGGTATTTAATACACATGCTATGAGATAACCTTGTCTCTTACCACCCCTCTTTGGTTTATGTAGAAATAGCAATCTTCCTTGATTGGTCTTGCAGGACAGCAGATGTCAGGGAGTCCAATTGAGTTTGTAAAGTCAGTACCAAATCAGTGACCTGTTGGATATCTGCGATAACCTGTGATATTTTTATAGTGAATAGAGTTTCCTAGCCCTGCTGCTCCTGTGTTAGTACTGCTAATGTTTTCTGTTAACATTTTTAGCCCTATGAGTAAGGTAATAATTGGGGGGCGGTTTCTACATCTGGTGTGTGATGTTATTGGACTGGGTAGGCTTTCCTTGTGGGGTAAAGTGTCAGTTTGAGGGGTAATTTTTGTAGGCAGGGATAAATATGAGTCTCCCAAGTGAAAAAAAAGCTTCAGAATTCAGGGGCATCAGGGCTGTGGGAGTGACTCAAGTGTAGGTCTTAAGTTCCATTAAAGGAACTATTGTCTTTCTTTTTAAACCCATTTATGGCTGTATTTTGGTTATAATTGTTTTTGCTAGGTGTTCAAGATCAATCTGGTCAAATTGACCTTGTTTCTATCTGCAGTTAAGAGTCAGCTAAGTTTCCACAGGGGTCATGCTTGGAGAACTTGAGAGCAACTTTTCAGATCTTTTAGTGTCATCTGCTATGTAGGATCTTCTTTTTTTTTTTTTTTTTTTTTTTGAGACAGTTTTTAACTTTATTTTTGCATAAAAAGTGGCAAAATCCTTCTATGTTTTACAATATCACCTTTAAGCAGATCAGGCTCTCTATAATTCCTTCCAAAAAGTAGGATCTCCTTGATGAGGTGGTTTCCCTTGGAAGCATCAGGGATGTCTCCCTTCTCCAATGATCCTCCTCTTTGCAGCAGGTGCACTGATTTTCCTTCTATTCTCCAGTGGTCTCATTAATCTCCCTGATTGGGAGATCATGTGGCCTAGAGTTGCAAAGCTCCTTAGAGAAGCTCTCCCATTCCCTGGGTTCAGGCTGACTCAGAGGGCAAGAGTCAAATACTGGTTTTCTTGGCACTTTTGTTTTAATCTTGATCTTAAACATCCAGCAAGGCAGTCTCACCAGTATTAAAGTAAGAGTACTGGGCTTTAACTTTAATGTGCATAACCTTACTGTCATTTACCATTTTATTTATTTGGGTTCTGTATTAGTACTGGAAGTTACCATTATATACTATCTGTCCTGTAGGTGATGGCTTATTATCTCAAGTTAACTTAGGTTGTGTGTTCTTGCAGAGGCAAAATATTAACAGGTAACACTTTTACAAAATGAAATTAGCAAGAGTAAAAATATATTCAGCTTACATAATAGCTATCTTGAATTTTGACTGAGTTATACATTATATCCCCTATTGGAGATTATAACAATAATGAATCTTTTGAATACAACTTGAAGCCTGGCCTACTTTGGAGCCATTCTAACATGCAGTGAGGTGGGAGGCAGAGCCTTATCTCAGGTAACATGGGACTTTTCACAAATCTTAGGTAAAATGTTCTGGTTCTGAAGCTGATCTTTGCCTCTTTCTTAAATGTCATTTTACAAAGTTTACATATATTGTTTCCTGAGTCTATATGAACATTAGTTAACATAATACAACATTATATTGAAAACATGAGTCAAAGAAAGGCTGAGAGAGTGTTTAACTTTCCTTTTGTGTGGAAAAGTGGCAAAATGCTTTCATGTTTCTTGATATTAACCTTTAAACAGATCAGGCTCTCATTATCTTTTACATTTACATTTTTATCCTAGTGTAGAAGATAACATAAGGTTCAAGCCCAGTTACAGAATATTAAATGACATAAGTAAATCTCCAATAAAATTCACTATTCTTATAAGTTTAAAATTACTATTACAGACAAATTCAGTTTGGAGAATAGCAGCTTGATAAGAATGTTCTTTTAAATTTTCTGCTTTGTATACCTAGAAGATATGAACAAATACTGATGTTTATATATTAATTAAGTTCAGCTTTTAAAGGAAAATTTAGACTCTGTAATGTAGCATAATACTAGAAAATAACTGTTGCTATGCTCCCAGTTTTACACCAATCCCAATTCCTTCAAAATTAGTCACTTAAAGAATAAAACTTAGTAGACACAATGGTAGAAGTAAATTAATGTTTTTAAAAGTTCTTGTCAGTTTAACATATGGTAAACCTTATTTTTTTTATCAGTACATTAGTGTTTGACCTTAGGGGAAAATCTTAAATAGCTTTAACTGATTGACTCACATACATATAACCAACTTAGTTACTTACAAACTTGTTGAAATTTGTCCTTTACTTACACACAGACTGTTGTAGCACTTATTTAGACCCTCCTGTATTTCATCACACAGACTTTCTTACCCAGAGACATTTTCTTTTTCCTTCTACTAAATATATTTCCATACCTAGAACCTTCTATTTTCCCTTTTCCATCTGTTGACCCCTCTTTTTCTTCATATTTTGAAATAACCCTTATGAAATTTCTGAATTTAAATAAATTACCCCATTTTAATAAGAAGAAATACTTTATGTTATTTACAGTACTCTAATTGAAACAGTTGAAACTTTTGGACCCCTTGTATATAGAATCACATCTGTTTGTTTACCAATTTATGAAAACACAATGTTCAAGTATATCACCCCATGGATGTTCAAGTATATCACCCCATGGAATTCATGAAGTTAAGAGTACCTTGTTATATTTGTTAGCATTTTAACTTTGTAAATTAATCAGATGTTTCTAACAAACACATTTATGAGGATTAATCCCATGTATGTCAAATCTAATTTGTTTATTAACTAGAAGAATCAAGGTATCAGACAAGTGTATTAGACAGCATTCATCTCTTCCTTCTTGAAGAAAAATCCTAGAAATAATGGATTTATATCTTTACATTGTCATCTATGTACTCAGTGTAAATTGAACCTTTTAAACTGTGTGAATTAAAGGTGCTTGGATCCATTTTTAAAATTTTAATTTATGAGCACTCATTATCTATATGCCAGTTTTGATATCATATGCATGATATATGGATACATGTACATATATAGACATTCAACACAATATACACATAACACAAAAGCAAAGGCCTTGTAGCTTTTTGCAGGCAAATCTCCATTGCAACATTAGAGATGTTTAAAAAAAAAACTCTAGAGTTGAATAAAAATAGAACTGATCAGAAAAACATTAACATAGGTATGTAGGATCAAAATTGTGAGCTCAAAAAATACAGCATTTCTTTTTTTCTTTTCTTTTTTTCCTTTTGTGGTGCTGGAGATTGAACCCAGTGCCTTGTGCATGCGAGGCAAAGTACTCTATCAACTGAGCTATATCCCCAGGACTTGACAATCTATAATGGGGGGGTAGCAGGGGGAAGAGAAGAATGAAGGAACTTTGGATGGTGTAGAGGAAAATGGGGTGGGAGGGGGTGAGGGAAGGAAAGACAGTAGAATGAGACAGACAGTATTACCCTATGTATAGGTATGATTACATGAATGGTGTGAATCTACATTGTATACAACCATAGAAATGAAAAGTTGTACCCCATTTGTGTACAATGAATCAAAATGCAGTCTGTAAAAATAAAAAAGATTTTAATAAAAAAATAGGATTTAAGAAAAATAAAACAGGAGTTCTAGAAGAAAAAATGATAATGGCCATCAATTATTTTAGTAAAATAGCATGGGAGAGTGAGAAAGAGAGAGAAAAGCAGGAGGGGGGGGAGAGAGGGAGAGGGAGAGAGAGAGAGAGAGAGAAAGTCTTAAAACCATTATTTTGTGTTGTATCCCAGGAGAAGTTTAAAATGGACACTTTTTTCCTTTAGTCTCACGTTGGTCCCTCCCTGGGCCTGCTAGCTATTGCAGTTTACATTCCAATGTAGGCTTTAGCAAGGTCTAGGCCAGGGAACTTGCTGCCTAGGGTTTTTTTAACCCTTTCCCCCTGGTTGGTAATCAGGTCACGTTTGGAGAAAATTATGAAACATTATCTCCCTCTACTTTTGAGAAATGGGGCTGCTATATCATACTCCTTACTGAGTCATGCCACTGGCTGTTGGGCTGGATAGGGTTATTTTTTCTCTCTCTCAGTGACAAGCATGTTAAATTTTTACACAATAGGTAAGTTGAGGGTAGGGACTTGAAATAAGGCTTTTTACATGACTTTAGGTTGGGACCTCACTCCATTTGCCATTTTGCAATAAATGATTTTTTAATTTTTGGAGAAGTTCTTGATCAAATGTTCCATATTTGGGCCATTTGTGAGGTTATCTAATTTGTACCATGGCCAAATTCGAGTGGTGAGCTTAATGATGCATTTGATTTTGAGGTCAGTTTGGGAGGAAAGGGTCTTAATATTACTAATGAGACAAACCAAAGGGGAGTCCCATGGAATTGACTGATTGATTCCCATGTTGGGGAGGGGTGAATAGGGTGTCAGATTGAAACCAGAGTCCCCTGGATTTTTTCTGTTACCAAACTGGACAGTGCCACCAGAAATGGGGGAATGTCTTCACACCAATTTCAATGGTGGGAGGACCCCCTGGGTCCCATGGGCCAAAAGACATGGGTCTCAGGGTAGGGCACCTATCTGCTAGGGACCAGATGACAATGGTGGGGAGACCCCCCCCCCCAGGGTCCAATGTGCCAAAAAGCATGAGTCTCAGGGCAGGGTGCGCATCTGCTAGAGACCGAATGGACAGAAGGAGGGACAGGTGGAGTTTTGCCTCTCTGAAGAATTTAAAGGCTGTTCTTGGATGCAGGAACAAAATGGCAAAAGGGGTCTCTGATCTGGAGGTCTGCATGGTATTGGGAAGGAGGGAGTGGGGTACCAAGGGTGTGGGAAGGGGTTCAGAAAGAGGATGCCTCCAGCACCAATAAAGGGCTTTATAAAAATCCTTGCATCATCCACGTAGTACAGGCCGTGAAAACCTAGCCCAGGGTGGGGTCAGTTACAGGTGGCATACCAGCAGCCATTCAGTCAAAGTGGACTTGGAGGGTGTGGAGGGTCTCTTTCTGTAGGGTGGGGAGGGAGGTGGGGGGAGCAGTATGGGGATTCAGCCATAGGTGCATGAGCCTGGCTGGGGATTCCCCCAACCTCAGAGATCCTTGGGGGTGCTGGACACATCAACAGTCACTTCCCAGGTCCCAGTAGTTGTTTAACTTAACTTCAGGGGAAGAGGAATGGGTTTCAGGGAGATGGGGAAGGGCACATGTTGCCTTACACCCATTTCTCAGTCAGGAAACCAAAATGTAAGTGCAAAAGGACGGGAAGCAGACCTCAACGGATTCAGAGAAGACTTTATTCCTTTGTAGACTCAGACACCATTGGCGCCTATTTTCCAGATGGGAAAATGGCCAAAGTTACAGAGGGATTTTGGTTTTATAGGGTACAATGATGTAATCATTGGAAGCTGTGTACATGCAGTTTTGACCCATCACGGGCTAGTTATACAGGTTAAAACTTTAATTTAGGAGGGTAGTTGTAAAAAAGTAGAAACTCATTGTTGTCTGGGGAGGTAAGAGTCCAGATCCCGAGGGATGAGTATTCAAATCTTGCCCATTGCTTTTCTTTCTCTGGGATCCATTGTTTCCAAGAGTTTCAATATTTGCTGTGCCTCCATTTAGTACTAATTTGCCATGGGGGAAGGTCAAAGTTTAGGGCCCAGCATTCAGTATTTGCCCCTTTCCTTTAGGGCCCATTGTTATTAGGAAAGGGTGCACTGGGACAGGTTTAACGTTTGGCTAATTTCCCCTCCCTCCACTGAGCCACATTGTCCCTGTTTTTCTTGGGGAGCTGCCTTGTAGGAATATTATTTTCCATAACCCTTTAGTATCTCTGTTTTTTTTTTTTTTGTATTTGTTAAGAATAGTTGCTGTGTGGCATATGTGTCTATTTTAGAGAAGAATCCATGTGCTGCTGAGAAGAAAGTGTATTTGTTCATTAATGTATGAAATATTCTGTATATGTCTGTTAAGTCTAAATTATTCATTGTATTCTTTAGTTCTATAATTTTTTTTGTTTGTTTTTTGTTTTTTGTTTTTGCAGTGCTGGGCATTGACCCAGGGCCTTGTACTTGCAAGGCAGGCACTCTACCAACTAAGCTATATCCTCAGTCCTATAGTTTCTTTATTTAGATTTTTTTTTGGAAGATCTATCCAGTAGTGAGAGAGGTATATTGAAGTCACCCAATATTATTGTGTTGTGGTCTATTTGTTTTTTTTTTTTTTTTTTTTTTTTTTTTTTTTTTTTTTTTTTTTATAGGTAAGGTAAATCAGAAGATAATGTATTGGGATACTTTTGTTCTTGTTTACAATCAAAAAGCCTTATATGATTAGGGATTGACGGGAGTGGGAATGACAAATGTACATTTCAGACCTTCATCACCAATGAAAAAATAAAGCATTTTTATAGACTTAAAACTTGTCATTAGTGCATTTAGATTTTGAAGAAAGAATCAAAATGTAAAATACCTCTACAATAATACAATGTTAATAGAAATTGGCCACATACTGAGGCCATTTTAGTGAGCTACCATTGTTTAAATATAAGAAAAGTAACTTCTTGGTTCAAATTAGTGAAAACTTAAAAAAGATTGTCTTTAGAGAACATTATTTGAGGACAATGCTTTTTCAGACAGATTCTGATATTCAAAATCACTTTATAACATAATTATGAATTAACCTTTAAATTGCATCTTTCTTTTTAAAAAGCCGTCAGATTTCCATTTCTCCGGGAGATATTCTCACCAGTGTGTTGTTCAATTCCACAGGATAAGCTTTCTTCATTATTATTAAGAACTTCATACATAGTAGAGAGATTGCCATTCATTGCTTTATCATCTTTTCGAAAAGACACAGGCAGACTTGCTAGACTAAAGCTGACGTCTTTAAAGGCATGCAATAAGAATATCCCCACAATGATTGTGAAGAAGCCACTCAGAGTCCCAATGATATCATCAGCAGGCATATCTTGCCACTCCTTAAAAAGAATAGCTGAACAAGTTAAAACTGAGGTTGTAAAGAAAACGTAATATATTGGTGTCACGATGGAAGTGTTGAATATGTCCAGGGCTCGGTTTAGGTAATTGATCTGTGTGCTCACACAGACTACGAGGCTCAGCAGCAGAATCCAGGCCAGGGGATGCCGCAGCACAGGCTTTCCAGCCAACAGTTCTTTGATGGCGATGCCCAAGCCCTTCACACAAGAGACTGAAAATGCTCCAATCACAGAGCAGATTGTTATGTATACAAGAATATTTGTCTGTCCGTGGCGAGGTCCCACCACAAAGATTAATATCAAGGACACAATGACCACAAGTGTTGCAAATACTACAAAACCTGGATCACCTAACTTGTGTGACATTTCATTTAAGGTCTCAATCTCCTCTTCCTTTGGAGCATGGATGACCATAACTGTAGACCCTAGAATGCTTAGCAAACATCCAATTTTCCCATGAAGATTAAGTCTTTCATTTAGAAAGTATGAAGACAGAATGGCACTTACGAGGACGCTGAGAGCTCCCAGTGGCGTCACTAGTGTGGCTGGTGCAAAGGCATATGCAGCAAAGTTGGCCACCTCGCCTGCCCCCATTGACAGCAGTCCAGCCCACCACAACCATTCTTTAAGATATGCATGGCCACCTTGACCTGCTCTCATGGAGCCTTTTCTGGCAAGTCGCAGAAGGCCTTTTTTTTTCAAAATGAAACTCCCTCCTATGAAAATGCTGGAGGTCATAGCCAATCCCAAACCAATATAGAAATCATATTTTCCACGCCCTGGGCTCATTTCGTTTGTCACTTAAGAAGCTCCTGTGAATCACATTGATCACAGAACAGAGAAACTGCTGGTACTGAGGCAGGGGATGCAGTCTTCACATAGTTTGAAAATAGGACATCAATGTGAATGCCCTGAAAGAAATGAGTTGCTTTGCTATTCTCAGATCTGGTTATGCTCTGCTTCCGCTCCCTGTAACTGAAGGTCAGTCAGAGCTGGGAGAGCATGTAAGTTTAATATGGTCTCTCTTTGGAAAACCAGGGATGATTTATTCATTCTCATTTCCTCGTAAATACAACCCTTTATTCCCATTTAAAGTTTTAAACTTTACTGGCAGAGTACTTCAGCCAAGGCAAACCTACTCGAAAGAACTTATTGCCACCGCCAAGGCCAAGGAGCCAGATTTCCGTGGGATTGAATGGCAATCCCATTTGCGAGGAACTTCCTCACGGCGGATTACTAGGAGAGCCGCTTCCATCTCAGAACACGCATGAAAGAAAGTCGCCCCTGAGGGGCTGTTCCCTGACCTAAGACCGGCAGGCTGGCCCGCAAATCAGCCCCTTCGCGCTTGCCTCAAAGGAAGGAGCAGCAACCTCACCCCAGCCGGCTCGCGGGCCGCGCGACTTCCCCTCGGCGATTCGGCCCCAGGAACCTTGGCTCACACCCCCACACAGGCCGCTCCCTCCAGCGCTCGCGTGGCCACCGTCGCCGTCCAGTGGGAAGTGCGAGCATCCGGGGCTGCTGCAGTGCAAGCCGCCTCCTCCATACGGGCGCTGAGATAAACCTACCCAGGACGACCTCCAGCCCCGCCGCGGCCGGGACCGAGGGCCCTGTTGTGGTCTATTTGATTCTTGAATTTGAGAAGGGTTTGTTTGACGTACATACATGCTCCATTCTTGGGGGCATAAATATTTACAATTGTTATGTCTTACTGATGTATAATTCCCTTAAACAGTAGGAAATGTCCTTCTTTGTCCCTTCTGATTAACTTTGGTTTGAAGTCCACTTTATCTCATAGGAGGATGGAAAGCCCTGCTTATTTATGCAATCCATATGAGTGATATGTTTTTTTCCCATCCTTGCACCTTTACTCTGAGGATGTCTTTGCCTATCAAGCGAGCCTCTTGGAGACAGCATATTGTTGGGTCTTGTTTTGTAATGTAGTCTGCCAGTCTATGTCTTTTGATTGATGAGTTTAGGCCATTAATGTTCAAGGTTATTATTGAGAAGTGATTTATATCCCTGATCATTTTGATTTATTTCTAGTTTTTAATTTGACTTAGTTTCCCTTTAGTGTAGTTCCTCCCTTTGCTGGTTTTCATGTTTTTTTTTTTTTTTTTCCCATTATTCTCATGTGTTGGGGGCTGTGCCATGTGGGCTGTGCCGGGATGCCACCTGGCAGCCAGCTGGAGGTTGCTTTGATCATATAGACAATGAGGAGGTTAATTAACATAAGCACACTCAGGTGATTTGTCATTGGCCGTATTCAATTAAGTCCACGCACACAACGTGTGCACAGGTGTTCCCGAGTGCTCCTGCTCAGGCCTGCTTGTTTTGACCTTTGCTGTGATGGGGCAGCTGGCTCCTCGCCTGATCTCAACTGGCGTGGCCCCGCCCTCCGCCTCCTGGAGGGACTATAAGCGGGCAGTAGGCAGAAGGCAAGAAGCAGCAGTAAGGAGCAGCAGCTAGCAGAAAGAAGAAGCAGCAGTAAGCAGAAGCAGCTAGCGGAGAGAAGAAGCAGCTAGAAGAAGCAGCTAGCCCTCAGATAGATAGCACCTAGTTCACAGGATGCAGGACGCACCTTCAAGAAGCAGCAGAACTTTAAGAAGCACTAGATCTCTGATAAGCGTAGAAGCCTCTCTTTCTCTAAAACTTTCTCTAAGCAAAGTTTCTCTTCCTCTAAGCAAAGTCTCTCTTCCTGATAAACAAAGTTTCTTTTCCTCTAAGCAAAGCCTATCTTTCTCTCAAAGTCTCTCTTCCTCTATAAATTAGTGAATATAGGAAAAGTCGTTTATTTTCAGGCCCCTCTGATAAATACCCACGCAGTTGTTGCCGCAGGCAGCGACCCTCATGGAATATTTTGTTGAGAATGTTCTGTAGTGCAGAACATTCTACTTGTGAATTCTTTTAACTTTTTTTTTTTTTTATCATGGAAGGTTTTTATTTCATCTTCAAATCTGAAGGTTAATTTTACTGGATATAAAATTCTTGGTTGGCATTCATTTACTTTCAGGGCTTGAAATATACTATTCCAGGACCTCCTGGCCTTGAGGGTCTGGGATGAGAAATCAGCTGAGATCCAAATTGGTTTCCCCGTATAAGTAATTTGCTATTGTAGTCTAGTGGCCTTTAAAATTCTGTCCTTGTTCTGTATGTTAGTCATTCTCATTTAATATGCCTTGTTGTGGGCTTGCTGTAATTTTGTACATTTGGGTTTCTGTAAACTCTTGAAGTTGAATTTCCATTTCTTTCTTTAGGTTTGGGAAATTTTGTGATATTATGTCATTGAAAAGATTTTGCATTTCTTTGGTTTGTATCTCCTTCATCTATCCTGATAATTCTTAAATTTGGTCTTTTCATGTTATCCCATAATTCTTGGAAGTTCTGTTCATGGTTTCTTACTATATTCTCTGCGTGGTCATTTGGGGAGGGAAAAAGAATTCATTCCATTAAATGGCATTTTCCTATAGTTCTCCATTTCAAGAAAGGTTAATAAAAAAGTTTGTAGGCATAAAGTTTTGTTTTCTGCCTCATTATTTCACAAACTGTGTTCAACAGCTTGAACCCTTGCCAGTATATTGGACTAGCAATAATTGTTAAGGCAAGCTCCCTAGAGCTGTGATTCCTCTAGTGGAATGTGTATCAAGAAGCACAGGGCATGAATTCTAACTGTGAGTGAAAATAATACTCAATGGTTTTGCTGCCAGGATGTAACCGGAAATACAGGAAAATAGTGGAGGTCAGTCCTGCACTGTGAGGCAGGGTTATATTTTCCTTCTAAATTGTGTTTTTTGAGTTCTCAACACACACTCAGCATCATGATATTCACTTAAAGAACAAGAAAAGAAAGCAAGACCTTGAGGGAGACTTGGGACTGAGTGTGTGTGTGTGTGTGGGGGGGGGGGGGGTTATGTGTGAATAGCAAGTAGATTCCTAATCAAAGAAACATTTTTATGTTACTCTTCTATCATATTAGTACAGAGGTTGAAGAAAAAAAGTGGGAGTTGAGAAAGTGGCCTAGAGGAGCTCTGTTTTCTTAGAGAAGGAAAATTCACTTTGGAATACACTTTTTTTCAAAGCGGAGGAGGGGGGAATGCGCGGAGCAAGGCCTATCTCTGGTCTCATACTGCCACCAAATGGCTGAAGTTTCTCTGCACTAAAAATGGAGTCTGCCGGGAACTTCACTAAAAGTTTCCATTGCTGCATTATTGATGGATGTGATCCTTAGAGGGTGTCCGAGGACTAACGTATTCCCCCTCCTCACTCTGATTCCTCCCAGTAAAGTAAGTTATCGCTGAGAACAGAAGAAGCCCTTCACGAAATAAACTCAGGCACGAGTTGGAGAAGCATGGCAAATCCCACACGACCCTGATAAAATACCTCCACACTGCCCAGCAGCCACCGCCCTCCAGCCTCTAGAACCGCAGCCCTCCAAAGCAGGAACTTTCTGCCTGGTTGCTAAGACTACCTTAGGTGTCGGACTTCAGAAGACTGCAGACGCACATTAGCAAATGGACTTCCGGGCACCCCTACTGGCTACGTGGAGGTGCCCCTGGTCAAAAAGCTGTCACTTTATCCTTCCCATTTATGTTGCAATGGTTTCTCAGTGGGTTGCTTTGAGTATAAAAAATAGATATTAGACAGAAAGGGAACGCCAGCGTAAATTTTTTTCTTTGTCCAATAAAACTTTCGCCATTAGGTGGCAGTAAGACACCATGGATGGGCACCACTCCGCTCCTTCCCCGCCTTTCTCAATGTGAAAAAAGAGAATACCGCCTTGCAAATTCCTTTTTAGACTAAAAAACAGCTCTTCAAGACCAGGCTTCCAAGTCCCACATTTCCTTAACTTCATTCTCTGTGCCAGTATCTTGCACAGAAAAGTAACAGAAAAATGTTTTTAATGTGAGTTTATATGATTACAAGCCAACATGTACATTTTCATGTGCATTTTTTTTTTTTTTTTTTTTTAAAGCCATAGGGCCAAGTCTCCCTCTAGGAGACTTTTAACTGCTTCTTGTATTGTTGTTCATCAAATGAATCTCATGATTCAGAGTTATGTAACTGTTGAGAAGGCAGAAAATATAAATTAGAAGGTAAATTGTGCTCCAACTCACTATGCTGGATCCACAACCACAGGTTATTTTCTTGTATTTCCTTTTACATCCTGGGAGCATAACCACTGAGTATTTTTATTCATAGTTGAAATTCTTGCCCAGATCTCCGGGTGCTTCCTCATACACACTCCACTTTTCACAGCCCTGAGGGTGAAAGAATGGACATTTTTATAAGCTATCTGTTTTATCTCAACTCCCTAAGATCTCCCTCCCAGTGACGGGAACAAAGCCCTTAAAGCTGTTCTAGGAATCAGCCCCAAACAGGGAGTAAAAGGGTAAATTGAGCCAGATAGCCAGATAGTGCTCAAACAGAAACTATTGACCAGAATCTACGCCCTGTTGTAAAACATTGTGAAACATGTTGTATGTTATCAGCAAACCCAGACCCCCTTTGAAATTTCCCAGCAGCTTTGTTCCCCTTTTCCCTTTCATGTGCGACCCCTCCCGATGTGTGGTCTCTGCCTTTATAAACCTGCAAGATTTTCTGGTAGGGACTCAACTCCTCGAGTTGGGTCCCAGCGCGCTGGAATAAACACCTCTTGCGGTTTGCATCAAGTGACGCCTCCTGCGGTTGATTGGGGTTGCCCTCGATCCATGGGACAGAGTTGGGGTTTCCTTTTTGGGGGCCTTACAAGGGGCTTGACTTAACTCTCAATTCACTGGTAGTTTGGGATACTGGCAAGCTTTTAAGGCTTGTTGAAAACAGGTTGTGCAATAAGGAAACATAAAAACAAAGAATTATGCTCAGAAATATTTTTATTTTCTTCAAATGGAAAATAGGGAAATGCCTTTTAATGGGGAAAATTGGTCAATATCTGGGTCTATGTCCATGTGGACAGGATACAATGAGATGTATTGTTGCTGAAAGCTCAGTCCTTGTTGCCAATGCCAATCCGATAAGGAGGACTTTTGAGAAAAAGGGGAGAAAAAAAGGATTATTGCTTTGCTAGTGAAGGAGAAACACTGGAAAATCCTGTCCCAGAGGCTGTGATTCTTCCTCAGCAGGGACAGGGGGCTTTTAAAGAGGTGACTACATTCCACACGTCCTTTGTTGGAGTTGCAATTCAATTGTTAATTTGGAAGATAATCATTTCTGAGATCTTCTGATACCATCCCCAAAGTCTGGATTACTTGTTCCTATGTATACTCAAGGAGAGGTAAATCTGCCTGCGATTAGGGAGGGCAAGAGATTAGCCAGGAGTAGGGAGAAAAGAAGAGAAAGAAACATGTCCATTTTAAAAATAAGTTACAGCAACATCAGCAAGGGCTACATTCAAAGCATAAAGTGGACCACTGTTACAGTATCATGAGGTCTACTAACAAAGACTCCTTGAGCACACTTTGCTCCATGTTCCCTGAGTGTGTATGTATTAGGCCTACAACTTGGTCTGACTTTAGCATGAACCACAGTAATAAGTTTTGAGAAAATTTCCCTGTGGAGAGCAACCTATGCCTTGTTCTGAGTTACTCCATGATGTACATAAAGTAGTTTTCAGACTATGCTTAATCCTGAGTTACTCCATTTTGTAAAGCAGTATTTTGCCATGAGGTTACTCCATTTTGAGTGCAAGTGCCAAGGTAGGATGACTCTATACCTTGTTTTTCCAAGTAAACAACCACCATTTGGGTGACACAACCGTAAGGCACAAATTGATAAACCACTTATTTATGCCAACTAATCAAACTAAATCAGGAGTACCATCCAAAAATGATACCAGAAACACCAGACACAGGAGCTCATCAACTCTCCAGATATGACCTTCTCACCTCAGACCCCTAAAAAAGGTAGAATCCCCTATGACTGGACAAGGAGGCACTCTGACCCATCAGCTGGGCACTTCTCACAAGTTTTGTCCAGGAAAAACCACTACAATGAAGAACCTCAAGTTCTTTGCCTCTGGGTTTCAGCACAGTGCAGTTTCTCTTGCCCATGAAGAGGACATAGGGCTTACTGTAATCTGGCACCGCAAGCTGACACTTCAACAGACATTCTGAAACTGGCTTTCCTCAGGACTCTCTTCCTTGACAATTGTGGAACTGATCTCTTCAAATCTTTATCTGATCACCTTCAGTGACTGCTCTGCATTCATGTGTGCTGTCTCCGTGTTCTGTAGGCACAGCATCCTATAAACTTATGTCCACCTTAACCCCTTCTTAATGAGACAGAAAGATAGACCACCCATAGGCAGCCAAGAAAAGGTTCTCAAGAAGAAAAAGAAGAAGAGAGAACTGGGAAGTCAAGTTTCTGACCCCTGTTATTTCTAGCCACAAGGATAGTTCCTTAGCCCCTAGATAAGACCAACTGCAAAAGGTACTTCCTTTTATATCAACTAACCCTCACTTCCCACTCTTGTGCTTATTAAGGGTAAGAAATCACTTTTCTCCAGACTTCCTGAAGAAAGCAAAATAGAGAGAGTTGACTGGCCCCCTTTTTGAATTCCATATCCCACCAATCAAATGGAGGGACAGATCAAGCCCATAAAAATCCCCAGACAACACATATTTGTTGGCATCCCTCTTTTGGCATTCCTTCCTTCTTTGGGAGCTCTCCTGTCTTCCTATTACTCTAATAAGTCCTATTACTTTGCTCTCACCTTTATGACTGTGGGTTTCATTCTTCAAATTAGGGAGACGAAAAATCCACATGACATCCATACTCCCTGTTACATTTTTGGCGACCACGAAGGGACCTATGAAAGTGAGTAATATGGACATGGAAGCTCTCATTTCTCTTCTCTGTGCTCTTTCTTAGTGGACAAACTGTTTTGAAACACTGGGCACCTGTCACCAGTTAGAAGTGACTAGCATGCCTGCTGGTCTTAAGACTTGAGTGACAGGATGTTGGGCAGATAGGGCCAATCTCCCTTTCCCCAGACACTGGGAATGTTGGTTCTGACTTGCTATAGTTTCCCTTCTGTGGGACAGAATTGGTGCATGGGACAGAGGAAGACTTGAGATACTTGAAGGCAGAAGATGGGGGCAACTCCTAGGTGCTGGACAGGGTCTCATATCCTGAATCTGACCCCAACAGCCCATAGGGTACCAAATATCAACTACTGTGTTCCTGTTTTTGACTGACTTGGCCCAATTGTACAGGGAACACTCACCTGATGAATCTTGGATCCTGAGACAAAATCTTGGTCTGATCTGAGCTCTTAGGGAAAGTTAGTAACCAGAGTGTGAGAGAAAGTGTCTCTCTTCACTGCAAAAATGTCACTTTCCTATGTATGCCCTGGTGCTCGTGTTGCTCCCAACTTTCTATAAAGTACTCACCCTCAATTCTTTTATCGTCTTTCTTTCAAGTACCTAAATAGAGTCTCTAGGGATCTCCAGGCTTTCAAATGCTTTCTGGGACCCAAACCCTAGTCTGTCCCTTGTGTCCTCTTAAACAGGGACTTATTGTAGGAGATTACCAAGATTGAACTCCCCTCGCTTCAAAATTGGACTGCCTTCTTTAGACCTTCACAAGACACCTTTTATTCTATATTTCACCTCATCTTACAGGAACAAGACCAGAAGTTCTATTTTCTTAATTCCATCACACTACCCTTTATCTCTCCTAGTTCAGGGAGCCTGATTGATTGCCTTCTTAATTGGGGAGATCACCCAGAGCACTAGCAGGCTCTCCTCCTTGTTCAAAGTGAAGAACATAACAAAAGACCATGGTCCTATGAGAATAAGGGCCCCTAATAGACAAAGGAAATGTTTAAGACAAATTTTAAAGGAACAACCAGCTGGCAAATGCACTCCCTTAACTCAAATAACTATCAAAAAATTATTATCCTCTATTCTGTGTGAGGGCCAGTTCCCCCTCAAAAAATTTTTTTCAATTGGTGGTGAATTCAAGGCACCCCTAAAATAAACAGGTTCAAATTATTTCAATTAGGAAATCATCAATTTGCCACAGGGCACTCTGACTGGGACCTCAGTGGTAAGTGTGACTCAGTCCACTAAGGCTTGTTCTCCTCATTGTTGTACATGGGACCCTCTGGTTCATGGGAGATGAGGAATATTGGGGGATGTCCCTACTCTTCCCTCTGTCTCATAGATAGGAAATGTAAGGGATCCCACGAAAACCACGCCGGACACGGGAAATCACATAAGGGAGTTTATGAAGCAAACGAAGTGTCTCCCTGCAGGGTAAGAGAGAAAATGAGAGGAAAAGAAAGGAAACAAGAAAGGGCACGTGCTAGAGAGAGTGGAAAAGCAAGGAGGATAGAGAAAGTGAGGAGGAGAGAGAGAAGAATGAGAAAAGATGGCGGGGTAGCTACAGTGAAGCAGTTGAATTCTGCCGGGCTAACAGGGGACCAATAACGGAGAAGGATACTTGCAAGCTGACTGATGAACCAATAGCTAGCCAGGATGTTCACAGACTGACAGGGGTTGGGAGGCGGGAAATGGCTGCAACAGAAAGGGCAGGGGGAGAGGCTTTGTACATTACAGGAAACAAGGTTTCACTCCTCTGGAATGTGGCAAAATGAATTGCTCTAAATTTGACCCTCAGACCTTGAAGAAGAAATGCCTAGTGTTTCTCTGCACCATACCCTGTGCTGATTGCCAGCTGGGTGAGGGAAAAAATGACCTGTGGAGGGAAACGTAAACTATAATACTATCTTATAGCTAGACTTGTGTTACAGAAAGGGAAAAAATGGCCAAAAGTGCCCTATGCGCAATTTTTTTTTTTTTTTTTGCCTCTCATGCTCAAAATGCAGGTTTTCCTGATTTCTAATATCCATCTAAAACATAAGCTTTATGAGCAAATGCCCAAACTAATTCAAGCCCAGAGGAAAAGAGTCCCTTATTAAACCCAAGCTGCTGTGGGGCATAAAAGACTGTTTCCTCTTTTCTTCTGTTCTGGAGTTCTGCTCTTTCAGTAAGTTCCTCCATAACTGCTAAAAAACATGGAGTTAGAGAAGAAGGAAATCTGCAAAGGTCAACTGCACCAGACCCCAAACCTAGCTAATGCAACATACTCAGGAATGTCAGGGAATGCCCCAATTCCCATGGGGATTTCTTTTCTCTCCAGGTGGCACCGTGAAGAAAAATGAAAATATTCAATATGTACAAGTGTTTTCTTTTTCTGTCTTTTAAAACCTTTCCCTATACTTCATGGTCTCCCACATTATTTCACCATTTAAACTGACTCTAATCTGATCCCAAATTGCACTCTGGCCTAATAAAGATGTTCCACAAGCTCCTTTACTACAGTATGCCATATCATTTTTTCAAAGCCTCTCTCTTTAGCTGTTCAAGATTTTTCTGATAAAATTTCCTTTGACTCTGAACCTCATGGTCTTGTTTTTGTCTAACTGAAGTTTGTAGTCTTCTGTTTTTTCCCCTGCTGTTTTTACTCAGAGACCAAATAGTCTATGGTTAACTCTCAAATCCACTGGAAAAGGAAAGAGATTTTCTCCTTTGAGGAGTCCTAGGAGGGAGAATAATCAGTGGTGATGGTGGGAGTGAATCTGCCCTACGGAGGATGAGTGGCCACCTGAACCTTTGATTTCAGTGTCCATCATGGCTTACAGACTTTACTCCTAATGTCTTCAACTACACAGGCCCTTTCCATGATTGAGTCACACTGTAAAACTTTGTGACCAGTTCTATTTAAATTTCTACATGGTTAAATCTCACAGTCTATATAATTAAACATCTGTAGCTTTTTTGTTTCCTACCTGTAGAAATATGCTACCTGGCAAAAAGTTTTAAAATCTTTGTTTTCTGCCAGATTTTGTGTGTATGTGTGCACACCTGTATATTGTATGTCATGTCTACAAAAATGCTTGTATCTATAAATCGTGTACATGGTACCAAAATTTACATGTAGGTCAAAGACTGCTCATAAATTTAAAAAGAAATGGATCCAAATAACTTTTAGTTCATTTGACTTAAATTGGCTAAATAAATAAGAGTAAAGATGTTTTTAAAATTACTAACCCACACATTTCTCTAGGCAACCAATCAATAAAATGTGAGTTTCTATAAAATGTTAGAAGTGTAATGTCTATTATGTCTAGGATTTTTCTTTGGCAAGAAAAATATGACTTAAATGTTAAGCAGACTTGTCTGATATCTTGGTTTGCATGGGCAACCTAAAGTTAAGAGCTAAAGTAGGTAAATTAGATTCAACATAAATGGGATTAATTTTCATAAGTGTTAGAAGAGACATCTGATTTATTTACAAATTTTAAAGTCTTAAATATCAACTACTAAATATACATCCAAGTACTCTTGGTTTCTTGACTTCTATATGACAACATAAAACACTAAGTGTGCTTTTATAAATTGTTGGTAAATGTGTACACTTCTGTCAGTCCTCACACAAGTAAATGTAGGAGGTTATAAATAAAGGGTTACAAAAGACATTATCAGAGTCACAATTTTTGTTCTAAGTAAATTTGAGACCTAAAATTTTTCTAACCTCCTACATAGATAAATGAAATTTTTTCTTCATTGGTATGAATATCTAGCCCTGATATTTATCCCTCAGATTGGCCTAAAAGATATGACACATAAAAGCCCTAACTGACTTTCCCAAGAAAGTCCTAGGTGACACCACTAAAGGGATCCTTCTGCTAACACAGAGGTAATGCCAAAGTAAAAGCTGCTTTACAGAAATATGATATTCCACAACTCAAGGGTGTCTCGTCCCACGAGTACAACAAAGACTCGGCTCTCAGATGGAGTTTTAAGGTCTTTATTTTTATGGGAGAGCTTCTGAGCCGAGTGCCTGGTTCTTCTTCCTCCACCGCCGCCATCTTCTTCTTTTTCTCCTCGCTGCGCAGCTCTCTCTTCTTCTCTCATCGCGCAGCTGCTGCTGCTCTCCGCCGTGAAAAGTGCGCAGCTTTATGGGATGTAACAGCCAATCACCTAACGGGTCAGGCGTTTGGCTCCTGGAGACTTAATGGTGGGTAATGAGGACATGTACTGATCACGAGCTAAGCACGGACTCGAGGAGATCAGTCAGCCAATAGAAAGCACTTCCTTAAAGTTGTTTTTCTTTGCGGTTGGAATTCTCGGCCCCATCTTAGGGCGAAGCCAGCTACCACTGCGGGCCCTACAGGGCAGCGGCCTCCAACACAATACCTACGGCCTTATAAAAATTAAATGTTGTGTATATGGTTTTAACATCTCTACTGATGTTTCTAAAGCTTCAAATGGCCTCCACTCACAAACAAATGACAAGGCAGAACACATCTTAAGCTCTAATAATTTACTCTTTGTAAATTATTTGTGGTCTTATGAGGTTGGCTGATAACAGTGATTATTTTTGTGCTAATTGTTTACAAAAATAATACTTTGCTGTGTTTGTTCATTATTCTCCTAACGTGATTCCTGCCCTCCAGGAAGCCATCCATGACTAGCAGAATCAGGCTTGGCTGAGCCATGGGACAGGGAAGTCTGACTTCTAGGAACTGTCAGTCACGCGAGACTGTTTCAGATAGCCTGGGGTATGTGACTCTGTGCAGAGTGTCTCACCACCTGAGGAAATGCTAATCTTCCTGGGATGTCCCGCTAAAGCAAATGGCTTCCCTAACTCCACCCTATGCTGTTCCTTACAGTAGAAGCTCCTCCTGGTCCCCCTTTACCCATAGGAGTATAAATAAAGGGAAGGTGGGCTTTTCCATGTTGTTAGAGGTCAGGTCTTGGCATGGCTCAATCTATTACACCCCCTTTGATTTAAAAAGATAATTGTCTCCCATGCATATTTTACTAAATAAATTTATTAGTGATTAATCTACAGCTAGCACCTTCCTCCACAGAAACCCTTTCCCTCACCCACACTGGATGTGGCAGAATCGCTTATACTGCCCCATGTCCAGTCACCTGTCAACCAACATCCTACACCTCTGGACTGCCTTGATGTGCAAGACACCCACAAAGTTCACTAAGCTGAAGATGGTCATGGAAATAAGACACTCCATAAAACTGCCTCCTAATTTCTACCAAAGCCCTTTAGATAGGCCTCTGAGGGAGGTGTCTCTGACTCTGCAGCCAATGCCCCACCCCTTATCAGCATGAAGCAGACTGAGCACTCATTGTCCATTTTCCCCTACTTGCAGTTAGAGGTACTATATCAGAGGGAGAAATATGAGACAGAAAGGTAGGCCACCCATAGGCAGCCAGGAAACAGGTCTCTGAGAAGAAAAGGAGGAAGAGCAAATTGGAAAATCAAACTGCTGACCCAGCTATTCCTAGCCACAGGATAGTTCCTTAGGCCCTAGACAAGATCAACTGCATAAAGTACTTCCTCTTATGCCAAAAGACATTCACCTCCCCCACCCTTGTGCTTATTAAAGTTTAGAAATCATTTTTATCCAGATTTGCTGAAGAAGGAAAAACGGATTTGATTTGGCACCCTTTCTGAATCCTATATCCTACCAATCATCTATAGGGATAGATCAAGCCCATAAAAACCCCTAGACAGCTGGATGTAGTGGTACACTCCTACAATCCCAGCAACTTAGGAGGCCTAGACAGGAGAATTGCAAGTTCAAGGCCAGCCTCAGCAACTTAGTGAAACCCTAAATGACTTAGTGAGACCCTGTCTCAAAATAAAAAAATAAAATGGACTAGGGATGTGTCACTCCTGAACATTCCTCTCTTGGGACCCCCTCCCAATTTGGGAACTCTGCTTCCTTCCTATTACTCTAATAAATCCTGTTAACTTTGCTCTCACCCTGTGTCCATGGATTTCATTCTTCAAACCTGTGAGATAAAAAACCTAGTAGATATCCACACTCCATGTTACTTTAGTCTTTGTATCATTGTGTGAAGCATGATGTGTGAATTGTTATAACAAGTTTGGAAAAAAATAAAATAACTTGTGATTGCCCAGCTTATCACTATCAAGTTACTGATGAGTATTTGGTAAATTGCAACTGGTGAAAGTGTTGTAACTTGCGAATTATTGCAATTCAATAAATTCTGACACTGTTGAAAGTCACAATGTATTTGGTCTATGTTGATAGCATAGCTTTCTCATGATTCCAACCTGATATTTCATCACTCCTGATATCTGATGAAGTTCCTCATCCTGCATCATTGATATCTAAGTCTTAGGCTTGTATTTAGCAAGAATCTTATTAGGACGGTTTAAAAGAAAGCACTATCTCTTCCTTCCTTTTGTGAACACTACTATTTCTTCCTTCTTTCCTTTTCTCCCCATTCCTTCTTTTCCTTCCTTTAAATATTTTTCCTTTTTATTTTTTTTTATTGTTTGTTTGAGACAAGGTCTTTTTATGTTTCCAGACTGTCCTGAAAGTATCACCATCCTTGACGTTTCCTTTTAAGAATTTTCCATAGGCTAACCACCTTCACTCTGCTTACTGAATATAAAGTCCTCACTGACTTTCCCTTAGAGTTGTGGGCAATCTCTCTCCTCTATGGTAATACAGTTGACCTCAGTTGTAACAGCATTTTTCTAAAAAGTTAATTTTTTTTTTTCTGACTCCGTCCAGGGGAGTCAATTTGGCACAGGAGACAAACGAGTAGCGAGGCTCTTGAATTTGGAACGGTTTATTGTATGTCAGCCATACATTTTACAGATTTCTTGCCCAATCACAATGTGTCACTGGGGGATCAGACCACCAGGTTCCTATACAGGTTCCCTAGGTAACGCTGAGTCAACTTGGGGCAGTCATTTACCGGTTTATATCCCCTCCAGGAGGTGAAGGGTAGGGCTGACGCCAATTATTAGGTGAGGAGCTAGCTGTCTAATCACGGTAAAGGTGAAAACGAGCAGGCATGATCAGGAGCACTCAGGAACACATGTGCACGCATTGTGTGCGTGGACTTAATTGAATATGGCCAATGACAAAACACCTGGGTGTGCTTATGCTAACCGACTTCCTCACCGCCCATGTGATCAAAACAACTTCTGGCTGGCTGCCAGGCACCATCTTGGCGTAGTCCGTATGGCATAGCCCCCAGCATTTTTCCATACCAGGGATTGAACCTGTAAGAAAAATGTGGCTCAGCCTGGGTCACAAGGCAGCTCAGACCCTTAAATCCAGGGGAGCAGGCGCTCTGGGTGCCCAGTCTGAGTCGCGGTCCAGCAACAGCATCTAGAAAGCCACTCCAGACATGGGAACTCATGCAAGAGATTTTATTAGGTGGACAACTACAGAATCCAATTGGGGCTGGAAGAAAGGAAAAGAAGAGAGATGGCGTGGGAGCTTCTCCCAGATATTGGAATCTCCCAGGCTGGCAGGAACCAATAGTGGAGAAGAATACTTGCAAGCTGACTGACGAACCAATGGCTATCTAGGATGTTCACAGACTGTCAAGCTAGGTTTTAACTTGGGAGGCAGGGAAATGACTGCAGCGTAAAGGGCGGGGGAGCAGCTTTATATTCTAGAACCCAGAGGGGCTTAAACACTAAGCAACATCCCCAGCCCTTAAAAAAATTTTTTTTTTTTTTTTTTTTTTTAAATTTTGATACAGAGTCTTGCTAAGTTGCTTAGGGCCTCACTGATTTCCTGAGTCTGAACTTGTGATCCCCTGCCTTAGCCTGCCAAGCCACTGGGATTAAGGTGTGAGCCACCATGCCCAGCTAAAAAGTTATTTATTTATTTAGCAGTGCTAGGGATTGAACCCAGGGCCTTGTGCTCACAAGGCAAGCACTCTACCAACTGAGCTACCTCCCCAGTCAAGTTATATAGTTTGTCTACTGTGCCAGGCTAGCTCAGGTAAGGACACAGAGTAAAGACCCTCAGACTCCGGGAGTTGGGTGAAAGCAGGCTTGTGGCGAGCAGCCTGCAAACTCGTTTATTGTGGGAATAGCCATACATTTTACAGGTTTCTTGCCCAATCACAATGTGTCACGGGGGGATCAGACCACCAGGTTCCTATACAGGTTCCCTAGGTAACGCTGAGTCAACTTGGGGCAATTGTTTACTTTCCTAGGTAGGAGAAGCCGAACGCTCCTCCCTACAAGTTTACACACTTGAGACATTCACTGATGCCAGCCAAGAACTAGGATTTCTCCCAACCAAGTTAACTTTTTTTTTCGTGGTGCTGGGGATTGAACCCAGGGCCTTGTGCATGCGAGGCAAGCACTCTACCAACTGACCTTTATCCCCGGTCCCAAGTTAATTTTTTTTCTGACAGATAAAAATTGTATTTATTTATGGTGTGCAAGGTAGTGTTTTGGTATGTGTTTTCTCTGTTTGAACAGCATTTATTCTGGCTTTTGAACTTTCTCCCTGGATCAGCTGTTCACTGCCTTATAAAATTGTCACAGGATAGAGGGGAACTGAAGTTCCAAACTTGGGTTCTTATGTTTCCATGAAAGAAAATTTAATGTTAGACACAAAAAGCCAAACAAGGTAACTTTTTATAAGTGAAAGTAAAGTCAGGCTAAAGCACAGAGCATGAGAGAAAGAGAAAGAAAGAAGGTGGGGGAGGGGGGTTGTCTCCTAGCAGAGAACAACAAAGGAAACAATGCTCCTTCCAAATTTTTTGCTGTTTGATGTTTGTCAGAAGAACTGGGTTCTACCTTCGGTATTCTTCACCAAGCTGGGCTTGATGGTGCACACCTGTAATCCCAGCAATTTGGGAGGCTGAGGAAGGAGGACTATAAGTTCAAAGCCAGCCTCAGCAATTTAGTGAGGCCCTAAGCAACTCAATGAGAACTTGTCTCTAAATAAAATACATAAAAGGGGTGAGGATGTGGTTCAGTGGTTTAGTGCCCCTGAGTTCAATCCCTGATACCAAAAAAAAAAATAATTCTTCGCCAATCAGGTGTTCAATTCTTTCTTCACTTTCAGTGCAGGGATTTTTTTACCCTAACTGGTCCTCTCAGGAACTTTCAAAGCCGCCATCCAATGTGTGTGTGTGTGGGGGGGGGGGGGTGGGGGGGTGGCTTTACCTACAAGTCAATTCTAGGTTAATGTGGGTGCTGGGGGGAAGGTGTCAATGACCTGACAGACTTTATCTTCTTGCACCTGCCTCCTGTATTAATGAAGTTTCCCTTCTGAAATACATGAGAAACCGGTGACCATAGTTACAGTGGTCTCAGTAGACTCCATCAGGAGTTAGCCCCATTGACCTTTCTTTCTTCAGATATTTCTCAATTGGCTCTGTTTGTTTGCACCTGTTTATTCTTAGGGTTAGTATACCTGTGTTCAACAAGTCACTTGATTGTTCATTGAAGGCAATTCAAAGAAACCAGTGACCCTGCTTTGTTTTTGGTGTACATTTCAGTATTCATTTTCAACTAGTACATAACAAAATCAACTTTTAGCCATGGTAAATCAGTTTAGCAAACCCCTTCCCCTACTTTGATATGAAACATTCTTGATTATCTGATCAGGTCCTGATCTTTCACCTTTCCCCAAACGATGTATAATTACCATGACCCATCTATGGCAACAGCATTGTTAGATCGATTTTATCAGTTAGAATTTACCTTCCTCCTCATGTTTATTGTTAGCAGGTTTTCATCCCATGACCACCACCCTGCTACATGACTATAAATTTCCACTGGCCAGTCTTATTTACAGAGTTGAACCTAAAGTCTCATGATCCCTGCAAATTCCCATTTCTGAGGACCCTATAACTATGGTTATGCTACCACTTCGTAAAACACAATCGTGGGAGTACTAGTAATTGTTCTGTGGAGTGAGATGGGATGGAATTTACACCCCCCCCCTATATATATATATTCATATTTTTTTTCTGAGTTTCGTAACACACACTCAGCATAATGATATATATTTAATGAACAACAAAACAAAAAACAGTTCAGCTATTGCAGAAGATCTGATGCTACGGAGAGGAAAAAAAAAAAAAAAAAATCCAAAAACCAAAACCAAACCAAACCAAACCTGCAAGAAAGTACAAAGTACAAGCAGGTCTGTAATCAAAGGCACAAAGGCATTAAAATATTTTCTTCTTCTCAGTCTTCTATGAAGTTGGCGGTAAGAAAAAGTGAGACTTAGAAGGGCCTCAAGAAGCTGTAGTTTGAAGGGGTTTTTTAACGGAGGAACCTCGGTTTTTTCAAACGCCCGGGGCGGGGGAAGAGCGGAGTGGCAATCATCTGAGGTCTCCTACTGCCCCCAAATGGTCAGAGTTTCACAGCCGCAACAGCATGTCTGTAAGGACGTTCCCTTGTGCCTGATTGATTTCTGCTCTTTAGAGCCCCAGCAACCCACTGAAGAACCAGAGCCAGATAAATAGGAAGGATGAAGTGACAGCTGTCTAACGAGGGAGCTCACCGGGTATCCAATGGGGGTGTCCCAAAGTCCATTTACCAATAAGGAGCGGCAGCTTCCTAGTGTCACCCCGGAAGTCATAGCAACCACAGCAGGAAGTTCACTCTGTTCAAGGGCGGCGGTTCTGTTGGCTGGAGGGCCATTGGTGCTGAGCAATATGGACGCTGTTTATCGGGTGTGTGCAGGATTCGACCTGCTCATTTGTACCCGAGGCGTGAGCTTATTTCCTGAAGAGTTTCTTATGTGCCCCTGGTAGCAGGCTTTACTGTGGGGAATGAGAGCCGGGAGGGGAAGTCTTTAGTACTCATTCTCTGTGGGTCATCTCTAGTAGTTATGCTGAGGTGGACATGCCCGGTCATCCCTGGGCATGCGCATTAGCACTGTATGGAGTTCCTCTTCCAGCTGTATTTTCTATAACTTAAAACTACCTGGTAGAAAGTTTCTCCTGTTTTCTTATCCTGTGAATCAGGGTCCAGGTACTTGAGTGGAGGAAAGAGAAAGCCATCCAGCCCTGGAACCCCTTGTAAGGGTGTCATCCACCCAGCTGTCCACACATCCGTTCAGTCTCAGTCGTTAAAATCTATTGATTGAGCACCTTGTGATGTAGCAGGCCTGGAGACCCTAGACACCTAAAACTATAGAACCCTGTTCTCAGAGACTGCTCCGGCTTTGAGCTGATGTTGAGTGTTGGCTGTGGCAGTCAGGATCCCGGGGGCTGTGCCATGTTGGCAGCGACGGTATGGCGCCTGATCACATCGGCAGCGAGGAGGTTAATTGACATAAGCACACTCAGGTGATTTTCTCGTCCACGCACACAATGTATGTGCATGTGTTCTCGAGCACTAATTGCCTGCTCAGAGCGTCTCGACTAATCTTTGCGTAAGAGGCGTGGCCCTGCTCTCCACGTCCTGGAGGTGATATAACTGGAGCGAGACAGACACAGCAGCCATTAGAAGCAGCCAGAGGGAAAAACACGCTATAGCAGCCATTACCAGAAAAGCAGTAGCCAGAGAAGAAGATACTGCCACAGCAGCCATTAGCAAAAAAGCAGCTAGATGCGCGGCAGCAGCCAGAGGGAAAAACATTCAGCAGTAGGTAGTAGGAACATATGCAACAGCAGCCATTAGCAGAAAAGCCAGAAGAAAGAACACAGCAGCGAGTAGAGGCAGCGGCGGAAGGCAGATCACGGAAGCGCTGAGCAAAGCCTGTCCTTCTCTCAATGTCTCTCTTAAGCAAAGTCTCTCTCTCTCTCTCTTTCTCTCCTCTCAAAACAAGTAAACCTCATTTCCTCTATCCTCTATAAATAAGCAAGAAAGCAGTGCACTAAAGAGAAAGATAGAAGGGCCTCAGTTTCCACTCCACCACCCATAAGACCCGTGCAAGTTGTTGCTGCAGGCGGTGACAAATATCCATGGATTATGTACTGCAAAGAGCCAGTGACACCCCCGACCCCCTCTGCCTACTGAGCCTTGGTAGAAGTTGGGAGGCAGCTCCAGGGAGCGTCATATTCCCATGTCCATCTGCACCTTACTGACTGTGGGCATCTTGCATATCAGGGCAGTCCAGAGGTCTATGATAACAGTTGACAGGTGACTGAACAAGGTATACATAGGGCAGGGATCATGCTAGGAAAACAATACACAATACAGCAAAGCATTATTTTCTGAAAACAGCACAAAAATATTCAAGTGTTATCAGTCAGTCTCTGAAGACCATGAAGATATAGAGCTTAGGGTGTGTTCTGACATGCCATTTGTGAGTGGAGGCCATTCAAGCCTGTAGAAACAGTAAAGTTGCTAGAAACACATTTAATTTTTATAATGCCACAGGTGTTCCCTTGAGTTGGATCTGATGCCATCTGATTTGATCTGATCTTATGACTTGACTTTTGTAAACTTTTATATCCTCTGAGTTTTCGTTTTCTTGTTTTTTTGTTTGTTTTTTGTACCAGGGACACTTAACCATTTATTTAGAAACAGGGTCTCACTTAGTTGCTTAGGGTCTAAGTTGCTGAGGCTGTCTTTGAACTCATGATCCTCCTGCCTCAGCCTCCTGAGTCATTGGGATTACAGGTTGTGTGCCTCCATTCCCAGTCCTCCCTGTTTTATTTACTTGTGGGAGGACTGACACAAGTGTACTTTTCAAGTTGCATTAGAAGAGTCATTGCGTTTTCTTAATGCCTATGGATGACTGTGTTTTGGTTATACTTTCCTGCCAGCTGTTTAAGAATAAATTGGTCAAAACTGACTTTTTTCCTGTATATTCTTAGAGTCGATTGGAATTCCTCAAAACTCAATCTTGGGAACTCTTGGGAGAAACCCTAGTTCTTGGCTTGCAGCAGTGGATGTCTCAAGTGTGTAAAGGAAAACCTTTGCACTTTCATGCCCATCAGGAAAGCCTGCAGAGAGGAGCATTCTGCTTCTCCCACCTAGGAAAGTAAACAACTGCCCCAGATTGATCTCATGTTACCAAGGGAACCTGTATAGGAGCCTGGTGGTCTGATCCCCCGTGGCACATTGTGATTGGGCAAGAAACTTATAAAATGTATGGCTATTCCTGCAATAAATGAGTTTGCAGGCTGCTCGCCACAAGCCTGCTTTCACCCAACTCCTGGAGTCTGGGGGTCTTGACTCTGCAGCCCTTACCTGCGCCTGAGCTAGCCTGACACCACTACAATGAGCTGGGGCAACCACAGCTGTCCTTTCTCACCCTGATTCTTGCAATCATGCCAGAAAGATTTCAGACATGTTGCCAAAAGTAACAGGTGTTTATTGATGGGATAAGAAAAGGAGATACTTTCAAAGGAGTCCTCTCAGAGAAGAGAAGCATGGCATGCCCCTCCTTCCCTCCAGTTTTATTGGAAATTCCAGGAAAGTTTCAAAAGAGACCTGCCAGATTCACCTTTTGACTTTTGATTGATAGCAGGATGACAACAGACTTTCAAGTCCCCATTGTGCACAACAACTCTAGCTCATTTTGGCCCATGCCAACCAGTTGCAATTGGAACCTTTTCTTACAGATTTTATGGTTGGGGGAATTTTCCTTATTTCCCTGAGTTCTTGGATCTGGTCTCTGCAAGTGTTACAAAAGTCACCTTCAAGGTAGCTTGTGTTCCTTTAATTGGCATTTTGAGTCTGCATTTCTCCTACAGATAATAGGTGGTTTGCTAAGGAATGTAACATATCCTGTTGACTTAAGAACAGTCAGGGCTTCAGGTAATTGCCCCCCTCTTTTTTTAAATGTAAAGCCTGTAGGGGTCATTTCCTTAACCTCACGTTACTACTGCTCATGTCTGTTTGTTCCCTATTGATGAGACTCTGTCCTTATTAAATAAAAAGGGCTGGGGATGTAGCTCAGAGTTACAGCCCTGCTGGTTTCAGTCCTTAGTACTAAGAAAAAAAATCATTTAAATCCAGTACTTATTATTTTAAGTCTCATTATTGATAGAAAAGACCTATATCAAACTTAAAAAAAAATTCTAAGGTAAATTTGAAGAGAAATTTTTCTCATTAACACATACAAAAGATAACTACATGAGGTGGTACATAAATTAATTAGTATCATTTAATCATTCTACAATATATACATATGTCAAAAGACCATCTTGTACACCATAGAAGGTCGTTTTCAGGAAGCCATCCATGGCTTGTATGAGAACCAAGTGTGGATGGGTCATTAACCAGGAGGATCTGACCTCAGGAACTCACAATTATTGATAATTGTTTGAGAACATCTGAGTCATGTGGTTATCCTTCATTGGTTCACTGTTGAAGTTCAAATACAAACATTGGATATGGGAGTGACCTGCTAGAGCCAAATGGCTTGCTTACCTCCACCTCCCATCCTGTTTTTAACAGAAGAAGGTCCTACTGGCCCCTTTTGATCTGTACCAATATAAATAAAGCAAGGGCAGGCTCCTTCCTTTGTTAGAGCCAGACCCTTCTGGATAGCTCAGTTGGTCATGCCCCTGCTCTTAAGATAATTCTGTCTTCTGCTGTTTTTCTGATAAATAAATTTCATAGCTTTTATTTCCTAGTCAGCCCATCCCTCTGACAGGAACCCTTTCTCTTGCCCACACAGGACGTGCAGCAAGAGTGGTTATCCCAGGGAAAATTATTAAAAAACAGACATCAAGGATGGTGATATTTCTGTGATCCCAGATACTCTGGAAATGAAGACAGGGTAATTATGAGTTCAAGTCCAGCCTGAGTGACAAGATCAGACTATCTGAAAAAGAAAAAAAATGCATAATGGCATAGGCCAGTAATCCCAGTTACTTGGGAGACAGATAGGAAGATCATGTGAGTTTGAAGATAACATGGACAGTATAATAAGACCCTGGGTTTTTTTGTTTTTTTGTTTTTTTGTTTTTTTTGTTATTTTGTTTTGTTTTTGCAGTACTGGGTATGGAACTCAGGGCCTTGTGCTTATGAGGCAAGCACTCTACCAGCTGAGCTATCTCCCTAGTCCCCAAGACCCTCTTTTTAAAAAAATACACATGTATAATACATACAGAAAGGCTAAGAAGGAAGGAAGGCAGGACAGAGAGAAAGGAACAAAGGAAAATTAGGGAGGAAAGGAAGGTGCTACTGTTAAACTGTTCTAAAAAACACTTGCCAAAGACAGACCTATGACATACACTTCAATGGTAAGGGATGAACAACTTTATTAGATATCAGGAGTGATGAAATGTCAGGATGAGGGTATCATGAGTGAGCTATGTCATCAACACAGACCAAACACATTTGTGTCTTTCCACAAAGTCAGAATGTATTGAATAGCAATAAATCCACAAATGACACCATTTTCACTGGTTGCAGTTCACCGAATACTAATGGGTCACCTGATAGTAATAAACAGAGCAATCACAAATTCTTTTATTTCATTCCAATCCTTTCTAACACTCAAGTCACACATATTTCATGCAAATATATATATATGTATATACATGCATACATATGTATACATTTGTACATATATGTATAATTTATACAGAAAGACTAAGAAGGGGTCAGACCCTGTGCACAGAGTGTTGTGCCTAGAGCACAGGGAGAGAGCACACATGAATGCAAAGAGTCAAGGAGTCATTGTAGGTGGTCAGATAAGGATTTTAAGGAACCAGTTCCACAGAGTTGTAAAGGCAAGTCCTGTGGGAAGGCAGTTAAAGAGAATCAGCTTGAAGAGTCAGCTTGAAGTGGGCTGTGTGTCCTCTTCACAGACAGGAGAAATTGCACTATGTTAAAGCCCAGAGGGACAGAACTGGAGGTTTGTCACTTTAATGATTTTCCTGTGTAAGGCTTATGACAAGTGACCAGGTGAAAGGGTCAGAGAACCTCCATGCTCAGTCCTGGGGTCAGGGGAGGTTTTTCCTTTTATGGGTGTTAGGATATTGCATCTAGTGAGGTTGAGAAGCTCCTGTGTCTGCTGTTTCTGATATCATTTGGGATGTCCATGTTGCCAGGTACTCCTGATTTAGTGTGATGAAGTGGCATGAAAAAATTATCTATTAATTTGTACCCTATGGTTGTGCTGGGCAGATGGTGGTTGTTTACTTGTACAAACAAGGTATAGCACTTGTGTTCAAAGTAGAGTAACTCATGGCGAACTACTGTTTTAAGAAATGGAGCTGGTAGGTAGCAGTTAGACATGAGCGGTGGGTCAGGAGTTTAAGAAAATACTTAGTATAGAACAAATCAGCTAATCAATAGCCCTGCCTCAATTGCATTGCAAGATCTGACAAGATAGCTGTTTTAGAACGCTTGCCTGATCTCAGCCCTATAAACTATTCCTTTTACAACAGGAGGAAGATAGATAAATTCAGGGAAGGATGAATATATATTTGCTCAGAAGGACCTAATTGCTAAGACATCTTAAACAAGACCCTACACAAACAACACATACCAGAGATTTCCAGACCTAGGAAAACAGGATGATTAAGACTGGAGCTCACAGACCTTAAATCTGTAAAACCAGCTCCATTTAGGATCTGTCAGCAAAGCCAAGATGACCAAGAGTTGCCCTCTGGTTGGTTGGTAGTAATGTAGTCTGTCAGTACCCAGCCAGATTGTGAGAAGATCTCTCACAATCTCCCTCCTACCCCAATAAAAGCTTGGACACAAAGAAGTAAGTTGTGATTCTCCTCTCTGATAGGACCCACTCTCCCCTTGAGTGTTCTTCCCCTTTCTTCCTTCTCTTCTAATAAACTGGTATACTTTCACTGGCTTGCTTGAACTCTTCTCACGGGAAGACACAAAAGCCAAGAACACAAGGCAATCTCCAGTAAGATCTTATCTCAGGGATTATCTTTATTACCATCTTGATGCCAAAACTCAGATCTCTTCTCCCTCTTTGGAGAAAGGTAACTGTGAGTCCCCTCCCCTAAGGGTAGAAAAGTGTCACCTACTTTACTCACTCATTGTCTGCAGACTTGCTAGTTCTGGAGTTCAATTTTTCCTTTTCCTGAGTGATAGCTATTTCTGGGTGCTTGTTCCTTATACTGTTTGTTGGGTCAGCTAAAGCTGTGATACTGAGTTTATATGTTTATTTAGGGGGCTCACAGTGTCTGGAAGGTATCCAAAGTAACCTGCTGCTCAGTTACTCAGTGTCTAGGGAAGCATTGTTCCCTCTTTGTCTTTCTCAACAACTCCACCTTTTATTTGACACCTCGACTGTCCAAGCTCCTAATATGCCAGCCAGAATTCTTTGAAGTTCATTTCAAAGGGGAGCCAGAGAGACCCAAAGGAGCCCTTGTCCTTCCCAAGGTTAGTTTGTTACTATGAGAAGGGGCAATTATTCTGTACATATTTCCTAGCTCACTAAGGGGGAAATTAATCCCTTTCCTGAAGGAGTCCTGGATCTTGTGCTATTCTCTTAAATCTCCATAAATAGAAGTAGACTTAAGCCCCTCCCCATAGCCTGATTAAAATATGTAGAGACCTTCTACACCTGGGGGTAGGAACCTCTAATCCTGACCACTGGTTTGTTTTACTTTCAACCGTTTTGGATGTCTTATTTTTTGGTCAAGCTAGAATCCTTTGATATCCCCTATTTCAAAACTGGTGTTCAGTCCTCACTTTACACCAATTGTGTAGATGGACTTTCTCGAGGTAAGCAGTAAATTGATATGATCATAATCAAAATTTGCACCTTCCCACCCAGTTTGTCAAGCAACTCCAACCATGTAGGAGACAGATTAAGAAATTGCCTCTTTGTTTTCCTCTTCCCATTCCAGGATGATCCTTTAAGGTGTGATCCAGAATAGAGTTGTCTGCACTGGAACCTCTGGGATCTTCTGAAGGACACCTCAGGGCTCTGGGTTACACAATTTCCATGTAAACAAGGATGGCTGTTTCTGGGTTGCACAGTCCTCCACAAAACCAGGGATGCCTGTTTCTGGACTGGATTAGGATACTGGACTAGACTAGTATCACATGGTCTAGGATCACATGATGCCATTTGAGGGTCAATGGATAATTTGCCAGGTGGCGAACTTGTTCTTCCTTTTTCAGATGGGAAACCAACATTTAACTATGGCTACCACCCTTTTGGAATGTATCCTGAGAAATGGATAGATTTGACTCTGAGACATTAATAAGGAAGAGATTAGTATTTTATTACAATACTGCTTGGCCCCAGTATAAATTAGGAGAGGATAAATACTGGCCACTTAATCATAACACAATTCTACAGTTAGATTTGTTTTATAAATGGGTGTTTTAGTCAGCTTTTTTGCTGCTGTGACTAAAGAACCTGAACAGCAAAATTGTAGAGGAGAAAAGGTTTATTTGAGGGCTCATGGTTTCAGAGGTCTTAGTCCATAGAAGGTCAGCTCCATTCCTTGGGGCTCAAGGTGAGGCAGGACATCATGGTGGGAGAGTGTGGCAAAGGAAACAGCTCACATCATGGTGATCAGGGAGCAGAAAGAGACTCTACTCTCCAGATACAAAATACATATCCCATAGTCATGCCCCAATTCCCACCTCCTCCAGTGACACTCTACCTCTTCAGTTAATCCCATCAGGAATTAATTCACTGATTGGGTTAAGACTCTTACAACCCAGTCATTGCTCCTCTGAACTGTCTTGTATTGTCTCAAATGTGAGCTTTTTGGGGAATACCTCACATCCAAACCATAACAATGGGGAAAATGGAAAGAAGTCTCTTGTGTTCAGGCCTTATTTTTCCTATAGGACTACAAGAGATGTAAATTAGATGGTGTTCTCTTGAGCATGTTAGGAAGTTTTTCCCTTTTCTCTTATACTAAAGTTAGAGAGTTAATTGTGGAAGTCTGTAGCATTCTATTTTATTTCTCTTTTCCTTTTTCTTCCACTGCATATACCAAAATAATCTATTGTTGAAGATTAGTTATCTTGACTAGGGCTTAGCTGGAATGCACACATCTGTACATTAAGTCCCAGACTCTGAGACCAAGGAAAAACTGTGTCTCTTTAAAAATTCAAGCCTCTGTAAAACAAATTGGTGATCTTAATTTGTTTCACTATGCTAGAAAGTATAATCTGGATATCTCTCATCCGTAACAAAGATCTAAAATCATTTTCTTTGGTTGTTTATTTCTTTATACTCTGGGAAGCAAATTCTCAGATCATGAGGCTCTTCATCTTAATCCCTTTCTGAAAAAAAGTGGGGAGGGGGCAAAGAGTGTCCTTGAGAAGACACCTGTGGCATACAAGCTGATAGTAAACACTCAGGGTGAATGGATTCTTCATGTCATATGACTGGAGGTCTCTCTAATTTGCCAGCCCCCCACACCCCATCTTGTGGGCTCTTACTCTGAAAACATCTGGACTGACTCTAATTTGATTCAGAAGAGAACTCAGGTCTAATATAGATGTTCTATGTGTTCTTTTACTAGAATAACTACAACCATTTCATTTTTTGACAAAAAGAAAACCCTCTGCCTTTTTGAGCTCATGTGTTTTCTAGTGAAATCACCTTTGGTTCTATGTACTGAAATTAACATATTTTTCTTCTGATTTGTTTTGTTTTGTCTAACTAGAGGGCTTTCTCTCCCACTGTCTTGCTGTTTTTTTTTTCTTTTAGCTTTATTTATAGGCCAGTTATACAAGAGTTAACTCTCAGATTCATTTGGAACTAAAGGGAGGAGATCTTGACATTTGGAGGGTCCTATAGAAGAAAAATAGTGGTGGTAGTGGTGGTGGTGGTATGGATGTGCCACTAGGGAAGACTAGTGGCCCCCTGAACCTTTGCTTTCAGTGTTCACTGTTAGTGGAAGACCCTATGTAAGAGATCCAACAAAAACCACCCCGGACACGGGAAATTACATAAGGGAGTTTATTAAGCAAACAAAGTGTCTCCCTGCAGGGTAAGAGAGAAAATGAGAGGAAAAGAGAAAGGAAAGAGAAAAGATGTGCTCTAGAGAGAGTGGAAAGCAAGGAGGAGAAAAAAAGCAAGAGAAAAGATGGTGGGGTAGATACTCTGAAGCAGTTGAATTCTGCCGGGCTGACAGGGGACCAATAACAGAGAAGGATACTTGCAAGCTGACTGATAAACCAAGAGCTAGCTAGGATGTTCACAGACTGACAGTAGTTGGGAGGCGGGGAAATGGCTGCACGGAAAGGGTGGGGAGAGCAGCTTTTTACATTACATTCCCGTTTCCATTTTTATAAGAAAATCTTTTGTTCTCTACTTCTTTCCGAAGACTTCTCTCTCCTTCCTGCCTAAGTGACTGGTGAGATGTAAAAAGTCCATTCTCTTAGGGTCAGTCTTCAACTTCCAGACTTACAGAGGCAGATGGTTTTCATGGACTTCATTTCCTCAATTTGATTGATCCTGTATTTCTACACTAACTGCCTGTCCCCAATTCAGGCTTCATTCACCCCTCTAATTTTAGGAACTCTTTTACTGCTGTAGGGAAAGGGGGGAGATGACCGATCTGGCTTCTTCGAGCTGGAAGGGGGCAGTGTGGGGCAAGCAGTTTGGAATTCCCTTTTTAGAAATTGGGTTAATTGAGGGGTCCATGGTAGAAGTCTGGTTGGGGAAGAGCAGGTTGTAAAGGCATTTGGGGATGGGTGCTTCTATGAGAGAAGAACAAAAAGACATGAGTATTGAAATGAGATTAATACAATTGCAGAATCTGGAACATGCCAATGAATATCATAAAGATGATATATTTATGAAGTCAATAATTCCTCACCAGGGGGTGGAAGAACAGAGAAGTTGTTCCCATCAAAAGGCCTAGCAAAGGCTGGAGAGGACAAGGCTTTTATTTGGGAACTTTAACATTGTCCAGGTTATCAGGAATGTAAACACAACATTTAGTACTAGCAAACATAGATTAAGCTGACGTGTGTCTGTAGGCCTTAAACTGACTAAATTCTTCTGACTCTGGCAGTTTCTCTTGATAGTTATCAGGCACAGTTGCCTAAGAATCTCTCTTTTGTAGCTTTTAGTCTTTATTCTAGTGGGCTAACACAAGTGTACATCTTAAAACTATTATTTCTTCTAAATGCCCAAGAATGGCTATATTTTGGTTTTAACTGTTTTGCTAGGTGTCTAAGATCAAGCTGGTCAAAGTGACCTGTTCCTGTCTGTTAAAGAGTCACCTGAGTTCCCACAGGGGTCACTCATAGAGAACTTAAGAGCAGCTTCTTAGTTCCATTAGTGCCATTGGTTAGGCAGGGTCTCCTCGATGAGGTGGCTTCCCTTGGAAGCATTAGGGGTGTCTCCCTTTTTCCATGACCCTCCTCTACAGTAGGTGCACTGAGTGGCTTTTCATTCTCTAGTGGACTCATCAATCTTCTTCATCAGGAGATTGTGTGACTCACCCAGAGTTGCAAACCTCCTTAGAGAAGTCCTCTTGTTCCCTGGGTTCAGGCTGACTTTGAGGACAAGACCCAGATATGGACTTTTCTTGACATCTGTATTTAATCTCAATCTCTAAGTTTGATCTTAACCATCAAGCAAGTCAGTCTCACCAGTCATAAAGTAAGAGTGCTGGGCTTTAATTTCAATGTCTATGACTTTACAGTTATTTACACCCTTTTATCTAATTGGGGTATACATTATCTGTCCTATAGGTGATGGCTTACTATTTCAAGTTAATTTATGGTGTTCTTAAAACAGTACTTCTGCAAAATATTGATCTGCAACAATAAGAGTTTACAAGGAAAATACAAAATGGAATCATCAATAGTGAAACATTCAGTTTGTGCAATAGCTACCCTGAACTTTGGTTGTTAATCATTATATCCCCTGTTTGAGATCATACTGATATTTACAACAAATATCAAACTTTTGAACACAACTTTAAATGAGTTGAAGTCTGGCTTACTTTGGAGCCATTCTAATGTGCAGCAGGGTTGTGAGGCAGAGCCTTATCTCAGGTAAGGCAGGGCTTTTCCTGAAGCTAATTTTTTCCTCTTTTACCACGACCAGCATGACCAAATTCTCAAGTTCAGTGAGGGTCAAAGGAGTATTAGAAAATAAAGGTTTATAAACACAGATTTTGAAGATTAAGTTGAGATCAGATGGAGCTCTGTACTCTGATGGAAATGCAGATCTAAAGAGTTATGTCAGCAATCTTTATATATGTATGTAAGCATCATTCTTTGTTTTCAGGAAAGTTACAGAGATTAGGACATTAACGTAATCTTTTTCAGAGCTGCAAAGTGCAATGTTAGGAGCTTTGCGTAGCTCTCAAGGAAGTCCACTGTCCAATGTTACTGTAAGGTGGGCAGGAACCAGAGAAGGGAGCTGATGAAACACTGGTTATCTAGCAAAAGAATTCCTTCCTGCCCAAGTGCTGTGTGCCTGAGATCAATGTCAGAGCTGATAGGACTCCTATATAGATCCTCCCCAGGGAGGTTACTGCTACAGCAGTTAGGCATCTTGTGTCCCTGCACAGGAACACTCCCAGGCACCAGGCATGGCACAATCATGAGGTCAGAGACCCCAATCTCAGTCACTGTTGTCCCATTTTTGCTACTGCGCATTGCACTCTTTCTTAAATGTCATTTTAAGAAGTTTACATATATTGACTCCTGAGTCTTTATGAACATTAGTTAACACAATTTAACATTATATCTAAAACATAAAGAAAGGCTGAGAGAGCTTTTAAGTTTCCTTTTGTGTGGCAAAATGCTTTCATGGTAACAAATCAGGCTCTCAATAACAAATTTTACATATACCCTATTGATGACAGGTCCTATAATAGAACATCAAATGATAGGTTTACCATTACAGACAAGTTTAATTTGGAGAATAACAGCTTGATAAATTTTCTGCTTATACCTGGAAAATATGAACACATTTAATATACAAAGAATAATGTTTTTAAGTATGTTACTCCATGGAATAACTTTATAAATTAATCAGATGTCTCTAACAAACACATTTGAGTAATTCCATACATTTTGACTCTAATTCACTCATCTTATTGTAAAAAAACTAAGATATCAGACAAGTGATAAAAAAACAAAGATATCAGACAAGTGTACCAACAGTATTTGCTGTCTCTTTCCTGTGGAAGAAAAGTCCTAGAAAAATTGATGTTAGACATTTTATAAACATCAACATTTAATGAGTTTGACCACCTAGAGACTTGTGAGTTAATTTTAAAGACATTTTTCTTCTATTAGTTCACCCAATTTAAATTGAACCTTTTTAAATCACATGAATTGAAAATATTTAGATCCATTTTTTAAATTTTAATTTTTATATGCACTTATATTTAATACAAAAGCAAAGGCCTTGTAATTATCTCCATTGCAATGTAACAGATGTTCAAAAATAACTGTAGAGTTGGATAAAAAGAACTGATCATAAATCATTAACGTAGGTATGTAGGATCAAAATTGTGAGTTCAAAAATATAGCATCTAAGAAAAACAAAATTCCTAGAAGAAACATGATAATGGCCACTAATTATAGCATGAGAAAATGAGAAAGAGAAGGGCAAAAAGGAGAAGGGCAGAGAAAAGAGGTAAAAGGGAAAGATAAAGTGTTGTGTTGCAACCCAGGAGAAATTTAAAATGTACACTTTTTTTGGGGGGGGTTGAGACTGGTCTCCCAGTGAGCATTATGGCTTCCTCCATTTACATTTTAATGTAAGCCTTGACTGAGATTTGGATCTGAAAGAGCTAACAGGATCTAGCAGAAACTTGATGCCTAGGGCATTTTAACCCTTTTTCCTGGTTAGTAATCAATTCAGGTTTGGATGCAAAAAATTGTTAAACATTATCTCCCACTACTTGTGGGGCTGCTATATCATACTCCTTACTGGGACATGCCACTGATTGTTGGACTCGTTACTCCCACCACACCGGCATACATAGAACCTTGTGGCGGGAGGACTAGGTGGGCTGGGCCAGGGAATGGAAGCAGAAACAGCTGAGTCGAAGTTGGAGGAGGAGGCGGAAAGATCAAGAGGGGGAGAAGAAGGAGGCGTTCAAATTTGCAGGAAGAGCATAGAAGCGCAAGAAAGAAGAGACTTGAAGATAAGGAATCCTTTTTCATCTGCCTGATCTCTCTCGGAAGCTGTGTGCCATTATGCGGCCATTTTCGATTGATTATCTAAAGGGTACTGTGGCCAAATATCATTAAGTTTTGATGGCTTTATGCGGGGGGTCAGGCAAAGTGTTCCCAGGTGTGAATCTGCCGGAATGGAGGACCCAGGTCCCATGGTAGAGACTGACACAGCTGAGTCTGTGGCCAGGCCGTCCTGAGGCCAGAGTAGTCGACTGGAGACGAGAAGGCAGCACATACATGGTGTTGTCACACAAGCATCAATGTGGGGCCAGGCAAAAGCTGAGAAGGGTTGAGGACATGACATCAGGGTTTTCTAGTACGAGTGCGAGTGCGAGTATGAGTGTGAGTGCAAGATGAGCCTCAACCCTGAAAGAGAATATCCACCATAAAATCAGGAATCCAGGGGATCGAAGATGGCGGACTAGAGGGAGGCTGCGTTCCTTGTCACTCTGTAACTCAGGTTTCAAGCAGAGGATGTCTGTTTCTTGGTGAGGCAGTTTTTGCTGCTTATCGATCCCCTGCTGTTTACCCCATTGTCTGCTGTGATCACCGGCAGTCTGCCAGCATATCGCCTTTTTTGAGTGCAGATTGCTCACTGTCAGGCACCAACCATCTGCCATTTGCCTGCCTCTGGCCGATCCATCGCCTGCCTTACACCTATCCATCACCCAACACACGAGGTTCACCTACCAATCGCCCGACAACTGTCAGCAAACTGATCGCCGACCACCAGTGGAGCACCAGCTGCCTGCTGTTGCCTAGAAGTTCACTGTTACACTACCTGCAGGTTTGATTACATGTGGCTGCTGCCACTTTGAGATAATAGCCAGGCACCGCAGGACCCCTGGCCGGACTGACTGAGCCACGTCTCCAGGATCCCTCAGCTCGACCGATCACTCCCTGCCTCTGGGGCCCTCACATCGACTGACTGCTCCTGGCAACCAGGACCACCAGACCAACTGACTGCAACCTATCACCAGGACCCTGGACTGACTGATGGCAACTGGCCTCCAGGATCCCGCAACCACACCAAACATACCGGACCTCCAGGACCCTTGCCTGACCAACCACATCCCACCTCCAGGACCTCCTGCTGACCAAGGCCACACCCTGAGCTTCAGCTCCCCATTTGCCAACACGTTTTGAAAGCGGACATCTTGGATAATCCTGGAAGCCATAGCTCCGATCTTTAAGTGGAGCAACCCATCCTGAGATGCCTGCTGGAGGCTTGAACCTCACTGTCAGGTACCTCTCATGCATCAGGCTACTGAACTCTGGGAGGTTTCATTACTATATGACTGTTATACTGCAGATTTTCATTTTTCTCCTTATTGAAAAAGTTTAAGTTTTTATTTCTTTACTTTTCTTCCTCTCTTTTCTTTTGTTTACCTGTTCCTTCAGAGTCTCTTTCTCCCTTTTTTGCATGCTAACATCTGATTTCTTTTTTTTTTTCTCTCATTTAATGGTAATCTTTTTTATTAATATGAGGAGGTTCCATGAAATGGGTATACTTTTTTTAAAAAATGATAATCATAAATTTACATAGGGAAATATTGTTTGATTCATTCTGTTATTTTTTCCCTTCCCCCCCACCCCTCCCACCCCTCTTTTCACTCTATACAGTCCTTCCTTTCTCCATTCTTACCACCCTCCTTATCCCTAACCCTAAACCTAACCCTAACCCTAACGCTAACCCCTCATACTCCCCCCCTTATATGTCCTCATCCGCTTATCAGTGAGATCATTCGTCCTTTAGTTTTTTGAGATTGGCTTATCTCACTTATCATGATATCCTCCAATTTCATCCATTTGCCTGCGAATGCCATGATTTTATCATTCATCATGGTGGAGTAATATTCCATTGTATATATATGCCACATTTTCTTTATCCATTCATCAACTGAAGGGCATCTAGGTTGGTTCCACAATCTGGCTATGGTGAATTGAGCAGCTATGAACATTGATGTGACTGTATCTCTGAAGTATGCTGATTTTAAGTCCTTTGGGTATAGGCCGAGCAGTGGGATAGCTGGGTCAAATGGTGGTTCCATTGCAAGCTTTCTGAGGAATCTCTATACTGCTTTCCAGAGTGGCTGCACTAATTTGCAAGCCCACCAGCAATGTATGAGTGTACCTTTTTCCCCACATCCTCGCCAACACCTATTGTTGCTTGTGTTCTTGATAATCGTCATTCTAATTGGTGTGAGATGAAATCTTAGGGTAGTTTTGATTTGCATTTCTCTTATTACTAGAGATGGTGAACATTTTTTCATGTATCTGTTGATTGCTTGTACATCTTCTTCTGTGAGTGTCTGTTCATTTCCTTAGCCCATTTGTTGATTGGATTGTTTGTATTCTTGGTGTAGAGTTTTTTGAGTTCTTTATATATTCTGGAAATTAGCGCTCTATCTGAAGTATGAGTGGCAAAGATATTCTCCCACTCTGTAGGCTCTCTCTTCACATTACTGATAGTTTCCTTTGCTGAGAGAAAGCTTTTTAGTTTGAATCTATCCCAGTGGTTGACTCTAGCTTTTACTTCTTGTGCTATAGGAGTCCTGTTAACGATGTCTGATCCTAAGCCAACAAGGTGAAGGTTTGGACCTACTTTTTCCTCTATTAGATGCAGGGTCTTTGGTCTGATTCTGAGGTCCTTGATCCATTTTGAGTTGAGTTTTGTGCAGGGTGAGAGATAGGGATTTAGTTTCATTCTGTTCCATATGGATTTACAGTTTTCCCAGCACCATTTGTTGAAGATGTTATCTTTTCTCCATTGCATAGTTTTGGCACCTTTGTCTAGTATGAGAAAATTGTATTTATTTGGGTTTGTGTCCATGTCCTCTATTCTGTACCATTGATCTACCTGTCTATTTTGGTACCAATACCATGTTGTTTTTGTTACTATAGCTTTGTAATAGAGTTGAAGATCTGGTATTGCAACACCACCTGCTTTGCTCTTTCTACTGAGGATTGCTTTAGCTATTCTGGGTTTCTTATTCTTCCAGATGAATTTCATTATTGCTTGCTCTATTTCTGTAAGGCACATCATTGGGATTTTAATTGGAATTGCATTGAATTTGTATAGCACTTTTGGTAGTATGACCATTTTGACAATATTAATTCTGCCTATATAAGAACATGGGAGATCTTTCCATCTCCTAAAGTTTTCTTTAATTTCTTTCTTTAGTGTTCTGTAGTTCTCATTGTAGAGGTCTTTCACCTCCTTTGTGAGATTGATTCCCAAGTATTTTATTTTTTTCGATGCTATTGTGAATGGGGTAGTTTTCCTAATTTCTCTTTCTGAAGATTCATCACTTATGTATAAGAATGCATTGGATTTATGAGCATTGATCTTGTAACCTGCTACTTTACTGAATTCACTTATGAGTTGTAAGAGTATTCTGGTGGAATTTCCAGGTTCCTCTGAATATATAATCATGTCATCAGCGAACAGGGATAGTTGGAGTTCCTCTTTTCCAATTCGTATCCCTTTAATTTCTTTGGTTTGTCTAATTGCTCTGGCTAGAGACTCAAGAACGATGTTGAATAGAAGTGGTGAAAGAGGACATCCCTGTTTTGTTCTAGTTTTTAGGGGAAATGCTTTCAGTTTTTCACCATTTAGAATGATATTGTCCATGGGCTTCACGTAGATGGCCTTTACAATGTTAAGGAATGTTCCCACTACCCCAATTTTTTTCTAGAGTTCTGAGCATGAAGGGATGCTGTGTTTTATCGAATGCTTTATCTGCATCTATTGAAATAATCATGTGATTCTTAACTTTTAGTCTGTTGATATGGTGAATGACACTTATTGATTTTCGGATGTTGAACCAACCTTGCATCCCTGGGATAAAACCCACTTGATCGTGGTGCACTATCTTTTTAATATATTTTTGTATGCAATTTGCTAAAATTTTGTTGAGAATTTTTGCATCGATGTTCATTAAGGATATTGGTCTGAAATTTTCATTCCCTGATGTGTCTCTGTCTGGATTAGGTATCAGGGTGATATTGGCTTCATAGAATGAGTTTGGGAGGGTTCCCTCCTCTTCTATTTTATGGAATACTTTGAGAAGTATTGGAATGAATTCTTCTTTAAAGGTTTTGTAGAACTCGGCTGAGAACCCATCTGGTCCCGGACTTTTCTTTGTTGGTAGGCTTTTGATGACCTCTTCTATTTCATTGCTTGAAATTGATTGATTTAAGTTGTGTATGTCCTCCTTATTCAGTTTAGGTAATTCATATGTCTCTAGAAACTTGTTGATGTGTTTGAGGTTTTCTGTTTTGTTGGAGTATAGATTTTCAAAATAGCTTCTAATTATGTTTTGTATTTCACTCATGTCTGTTGTGATATTTCCTTATTCATTCTGAATTTTAGTAATTTGAGTTTTCTCCCTCTTTCTCTTTGTTCGTGTGGCTAAGGGTTTATCAGTATTGTTTATTTTTTCAAAGAAACAACTATTTATTTTGTTAATTTTTCTGATTGTTTCTTTTGTTTCAATTTCATTGATTTTGGCTCTGATTTTAACTATTTCTTGTCTTCTACTACTTTTGGTGTTGGTCTGCTCTTCTTTTTCTAGGGCTTTGAGCTGTAATGTTAAGTCGTTTATTTGTTGATTTCTACTTCTTTTGTTGAATGCGCCCCATGAAATAAATCTTCCTCTAAGTACTGCCTTCATAGTGTCCCAGAGATTTTGATATGATGTGTCTTTGTTCTCGTTTACTTCTAAGAATTTTTTTTATTTCCCTCCTGATGTCTTCTGTTATCCATTCATCATATAATAGTGTATTATTTAATCTCCAGGTATTGGAGAAGTTTCTTTTTTTTATTCTGTCATTTATTTCTAATTTCAATCCATTATGATCTGATAGAGTACAGGGTAGTATCTCTACCTTCTTGTATTTGCTAACAGTAGCTTTGTGGCCTAAGACATGGTCTATTTTAGAGAAGGATCCATGTGCTGCTGAGAAGAAAGTGTATTTGTTCTTTGTTGGATGGAATATTCTATATAAGTCAGTTGTTGGATTTTTCTTTTTAATCCATTCTGCCAGTCTATGTCTTTTGAATAATGAGTTCAGGCCATTAACATTCAGGGTTATTATTGTGATATGATTTGTATTCCCAGTCATTTGACTCATTTTTGTTTTTGGACATGATTTGGTTTCCCCTTTATTTGGCTATTCCTTTAGGCTAGTTCCTCCCATTGCTGATTTTCATTGTTGTTTTTCATCTCTTCCTCATGGAATATTTTGCTGAGAATGTTCTGCAATGCTGGCTTTCTTTTTGTAAATTCCTTTAGTTTTTGTTTATCATGGAAGGATCTTATTTCATCGTCAAATCTGAAAGTAAGTTTTGCTGGGTATAAAATTCTTGGTTGGCATCCATTTTCTTTCAGTGCTTGGTAAATGTTGTTCCAGGTCCTTCTAGCTTTTAGGGTCTGGATTGAAAGGTCTGCTGATATTATTATTGGTTTCCCCCTGAATGTAATTTGATTCTTTTCTCTCGCAGACTTTAAAATTCTGTTTTTATTTTGTATGTTAGGTATTTTCATAATAATGTGTCTTGGTGTGGGTCTGTTGTAATTTTGTATATTTGGAGTCCTATAAGCCTCTTGTACTTGGTTTTCCATTTCATTCTTCAGATTTGGGAAATTTTCTGATATTATTTCATTGAATAGATTGTTCATTCCTTTGGTTTGTTTCTCTAAGCCTTCCTCAATCCAATAATTCTTAAATTTGGCCTTTTCATGATATCCCATTATTCTTATAGATTCTGTTCATGATTTCTTACCATCTTTTCTGTTTGGTCAACTTTGTTTTCAAGATTCAATATTTTGTCTTCAATATCTGAGGTTCTGTCTTCCAGGTGTTCTATCCTATTGGTTATGCTTTCTATGGAGTTTTTAACTTAGTTTATTGTTTCCTTCATTTCAAGGATTTCTGTTTGGTTTTTTTTCAATATCTCTAACTCTTTATTGAAATGATCTCTTGCTTCCTGTATTTGCTCCTTTAACTGTTGATTGGTATGATCATTTAATGCCTGTATTTGCTCTTTCATCTCCTCGTTTGCTTCCCTGATTGTTTTAATTATGTACATTCTGAACTCCCTTTCTGACATTTCTTCTGCTGTGCTGTCATTGGGTTTTATTGATATAGTATCTAGGTTTGTTTGGGACATTTTCTTCCCTCGTATCTCATATTGGTCAGATGTCAGTGGGACTTTGTGATATTGCAGAATTCTTCTATTGGCTTATAGTGTCCCTGTGGATTTCCAGTGTCTCACCTTCCTGCCTTCAGTAGCCTGAAGTCTTGGAGTAACTTGATAATGCAGTGCTTCCAAGGAAAGCTGCCCCTAGTCCTCTACTGGTTCCAGGACTTGGAGCTGGCTCTGTGTGGAAAGGCTGTCACTGGGGGGCCTGCTCCGAGAAGCTAGCCTGGAAAGGTGCTTCCCGCCGGAGGGGGCCAGGCTGCGGGCTGCTTGGGGATGTCCCTGGCTGCCCTGTCCTGGTCTCTGAAGCAACCTGCGGGCAGGAACTCGCCGCCCTGGTTCAGGTACTTGACATTTGGTTCTGTGCAGAAAGGCTCTCACTGGGGGGCCTGCTCCGAGATGCTGGAAAATCTGGCCCTGTGGGAGCAGCCCACCGCCGCAGTGCGCAGAGCTGCCTGGGGAAGACTGTAGCTGCTCTGCCCTACTCTAATAAGCCACCCAAATCCGGGCCTGTCACCCGGGCAGCGCTTCACCGTGTGGGGGAGACTCACCCTGTGGCTCTGTTTTAGTCCGAGTCTCTCAATGCCTCCCCTTCTTGAATCCTGGGTTCTGGAGCGACTGGAGATGCAGTCACCCTCTAGTCCGCCATCTTGGATCGCTCCGTGGAAAAAGGCTGCAGCCGGTGGGGTGGGGGTTGCCAGGGTGCAGGTCCACCTGGAGAGGTCTCTGGCTGCCTTGCCCTGGTCCCAGAGGCTGCTTGTGCTGTGGAGGTCACCACTGGCTTGGGGACTTGTGGCTGGCTCTGTGTAGAGAGGCTTTCACTGGGCAGTCTGCTCCATGAAGCTAGCCTGGAAAGGCGCTTCCCACCAGAGGGGGCCCAGGTGCGGGCTGCTTGGGGAAGTCCCTGGCTGCCCTGTCCTGGTCCCTGAAGCAACCCATGGGCAAGAACTCGCCGCCCTGGTTCAGGAACTTCCAATTTCTTTTGACTACACTCTCACACTTTCTATTATCTAGAGTTTCTGTATATTCTTTTCTTTTCCCATTAACAGCCACATTCTACATCCCTCTGCATCCTCTTTGTCCTCCATTAGAAACTGCAGACCTTATTGCAAATCTGTTTGTTTTACTGAAGGTAATATTTGAACTCATTCTGTTTATTATGACAATTTTCTTATTATCTTCATCAGGGCTATTTGGTCTAGGATTGCATAGTGTCTGAATTGGACACTGCTAATACTGATCTCCCCTTAAAGAAAGGGTTTTGGTAACCTATAGGGCCACTATAAGCCTATAGGGGGAAATCTGCAATACCCCAGATCTGCACTGCTAGAGGGGAATATACATGAACAACATGAAAAAATAAGGGAAGAAAATGATCCAAACATATCTAGATTCTATATTAATACAATCCAATGACAGTATGTTAGAAGAATGTCAGAAAAGGACTTCAGATTATACATGATAAATATGATTTGTGACGCAAAGGATGAGATAAGAGAGCAAATGCAGGCAATGAATGATAATACCAATAAGATGAAAGAGCAAGTGCAGGAAGCAAAAGATCATTTCAACAAAGAGATAGAGATTCTCAAAAAAAAAAAAAAAAACAGAAATCCTTGAAATGAAGGAAACAATAAACCAAATAAAAAACTGAATGGAAAGCATCACCAACAGACTAGACAACATGGAAGACAGAACCTCAGACAATGAAGACAAAATATTTAATCTTGAAAATACGGTTGCCCAAACAGAGAAGATGGTAAGAAATCATGAACAGAATCTCCAAGAACTATGGGACATCATGAAAAGACCAAATTTAAGAATTATTGGGATTGAGGAAGGCACAGAGATACAAACCAAAGGAATGAAGAACCTATTCAATGAAATAATATCAGAAAATTTCCCAAACCTGAAAAATGAAATGGAAAAATCAAATACAAGAGGCTTACAGAACACCAAATGAATGAAATCACAACAGGTCCACACCAAGGCACATTATAATGAAAATGCCTAAGATTCAAAATAAAGATAGGATTTTGAAGGCTGCGAGAGAAAAGCATCAGATTACATATAGGGGGAGACCAATACGGATAGCAGCAGACATCTCAACCCAGACTCTAAAAGCTAGAAGGGCCTGGAACAATGTATTTCAAGCTCTGAAAGAACATGGTTGCCAACCAAGAATCCTATACCCAGCAAAACTAACCTTCAGATTTGAAGATGAAATAAAATCCTTCCATGATAAACAAAAGTTAGAAGAATTTACAAATAGAAAGCCTACACTACAGTATGTTCTCAATAAAATATTCCATGAGGAAGAAATGAAAAACTACAATGTAGGTCAGCAAAGGGAGGAACTAACTTAGAGAAAACCTACTCCAAGGAGAAACCAAGCCAACTTAAAAACGAAAAATAAGCCAAATGACTGGGAATACAAATCATATCTCAATAATAACCCTGAACGTTAATGGCCTAAACTCATCAATCAAAAGAATAGACTGGAAGAATGGATTAGAAAGAAAGACCCAACAATATGCTGCCTGCAAGAGACTCATCTCATAGAAAAAGACATCCATAGACTAAAGGTGAAAGGATGGGAAAAAACCTACCACACACATGGACCCAGTAAAAAAGCAGGGGTTTCGATCCTTATATCAGATAAAGTGGACTTCAAGCCAAAGTTAGTCAGAAGGGATAAAGAAGGACATTTCACACTGCTTAAGGGAACCATAAATCAGAAAGACATAACGATAGTATATATTTATGCCCCAAACAATGGTGCATCCCTGCACATCAAACAAGTCCTTCTCAATTTCAGGAATCACATAGACCACCACACAATAATTCTGGGTGACTTTAACGCACTGCTGTCACCACTAGATAGATCTTCCAAACAAAAACCAACAAAAGAAACCATAGAACTGAATGATACAATCAATAACCTAGACTTAATAGACATATATAGGATATTCCATCCATCAATGAGCGGATTCACTTTCTTCTCAGCAACACATGGAACCTTCTTGAAAATAGACCATATGTTATGCCAGAAAGCAGCCCTTAGGAAATGCAAAAAAATAGAGATCCTGCCTTGTGTTCTATCAGATCATCATGGACTGAGAATAGAAATCAATGACAAAGTAAAAAAAGGAAATTACTCCAACACTTGGAGACTAAATAATATGCTATTAAATGAAACATGGATAACAGAAAATATCAGGGAGGAGATAAAAAAAAATTCTTAGAAGTCAATGAGAACGACAATACAACATATCAAAATCTCTGGGACACTATGAAAGCAGTACTAAGAGGAAAATTCATTGAATGGAGCACATTCCAGAAAAGAATGAAAAGTCAACAACTAAATGACCTAACATTACAGCTCAAAGCCCTAGAAGAAGAAGAACAGAATAACAGCAAAAGTAGTAGAAGACAGGAAATAATTAAAATCAGAGCTGAAATCAATGAAATTGAAACAAAAGAAACTATTCAAAAAATTGACAAAACTAAAAGTTGGTTCTTAAAGAAAGTAAACAAAATAGACAAACTCTTAGCCACACTAACAAAGAGAAGGAGAAAGAAAACTCAAATTACTAAAATTTGTGATGAAAAAGGAAATATCAAGACAGACACCACTGTGATACAGAACATAATGAGAAGCTACTTTGAAAATCTGTATTCCAACAAAATAGAAAGTACTGAAGACATTGACAAATTTCTAGAGACATATCCTCCCAAACTGAATCAGGAGGACATACACAATTTAAACAGATCAATATCAAGCAATGAAATAGAAGAAGCCATTAGAAATCTACCATCCAAGAAAAGCCCAGGACCAGACAGATTCTCAGCCGAGTTCTACAAGACCTTCAAAGAAGAACTCATTCCAATACTTCTGAAAGTATTCCCGGAAATAGAAAAGGAGGGTACCCTACTGAATTTATTCTATGAAGCTAATATCACCCTCATACCCAAACTAGGCAAAGACACATCAAGGAAAGAAAATTTTAGACCAATATCCTTGATGAATATAGATGCAAAGATCCTTAACAAAATATTGGCAAACTGTATCTGAAAACATATTAAGAAAATTGTGCACCACGATCAAGTGGGGTTCATCCCTGGAATGCAAGGATGGTTTAACATCCATAAATCAATAAATGTAATCAATCATGTCAATAGACTTCAGGATAAGAATCATATGGTTACTTCAATTGATGCAGGAAAAGCGTTGGACAAAATACAACACCCCTTCATGCTGAAAACACTAGAAAAAATAGGGATAGTAGGAACATACCTGAACATTGTAAAGGCTATTTATGCTAAGCCCATGGCCAACATCATTCTTAATGGAGAAAACCTGAAACCATTTCCTTTAAAAATGGGAACAGGACAGGGATGTCCTCTTTCACCACTTCTATTCAACATTGTCCTCGAAACTCTAGGCAGAGCAATTAAGCAGACTAATGAAATTAAAGGGGTACAAATAGGAAAAGAGGAACTAAAGCCATCACTATTTGCTGATGACATGATTCTATATTTAGAGGATCCAAAAACCTCCTCCAGAAAACTTCTAGACCTCATCAATGAATTTAGCAAAATAGCAGGCTATACAATCAACACGCATAAATATAAAGCATTTTTATACACAAGCGAAAAAACAGCTAAAAGGGAAATGAAGAAAACAACTCCATTTGCAATAGCCTCCAAAAAAATAAAATACTTGGGAATCAATCTAACCAAAGAGGTAAAAGATCTCTACAATGAAAACTACAAAACATTGATGAAAGAAATTGAGGAAGACCTTAGAAGATGGAAAGATCTCCCATGTTCTTGGATAGGCAGAATTAATATTGTCAAAATGGCCATACTACCTAAAGTGCTATACAGATTCAATGCAATTCCAATTAAAATCCCAATGATGTACCTTACAGAAATAGAGCAAGCAATCATGAAATTCATCTGGAAAAATGAGAAACCCAGAATAGCTAAAGCAATCCTTAGCAGGAAGAATGAAACAGGGGGTATCGCAATACCAGAACTTCAACTATACTACAAAGCAATAGTAATAAAAACAGCACGGTATTGGTACCAAAATAGACAGGTAGATCAATGGTACAGAATAGAGGACATGGACACAAACCCAAATAAATACAATTTTCTCATATTAGACAAAGGACCCAAAAATATGCAATGGAGAAAAGATAACATCTTCAACAAATGGTGCTGGGAAAACTGGAAATCCATATGCAACAGAATGAAATTAAACCCCTATCTCTCACTCTGCACAATACTCAACTCACAATGGATCAAAGACCTTGAAATCAGACCAGAGACCCTGCATCTTATAAAAGGAAAAGTAGGTCCAAATCTTCAACTTTTTGGCTTAGGATCAGACTTCCTTAACAGGACTCCCATAGCACAAGAAATAAAAGCAAGAATCAATAACTGGGATAGATTCAAACTAAATAGCTTTCTCTCAGCAAAGGAAACTATCAGCAATGTGAAGAGAGAGCCTACAGAATGGGAGAAAATCTTTGGCACTCATACTTCAGATAGAGCACTATTTTCCAGAACATATAAAGAACTCGAAAAACTCTACATGAAAAATACAAATAATCCAATCAACAAATGGGCTAAGGATATGAACAGACACTTCACAGAAGAAGATCTACAAGCAATCAAGAGATATATGAATAAATGTTCACCATCTTTAGTAATAAGAGAAATGCAAATCAAAACTACCCTAATATTTCATCTCACCCCAATTAGAATAGTGATTTTCAAGAATACAAGCAACAATAGGTTTTGGCGAGGATGTGGGGAAAAGGTACACTCATACATTGCTGGTGGGGTTGCAAATTAGTGCAGCCACTCTGGAAAGCAGTGTGGAGATTCCTTAGAAAACTTGGAATGGACCCACCATTTGACCCAGCTATCCCACTGCTCGGCCTATACCTAAAGGACTTAAAATCAGCATACTTCAGAGATACAGTCACATCAATGTTCATAGCTGCTCAATTCACAATAGCCAGACTGTGTAACCAACCTAGATGTCCTTCAATTGATGAATTGATAAAGAGACCGTGGTGTATATATATATATATATATATATATATATATATATATATATGGCATTTGCAGGCAAATGGATGAAACTGGAGAATATCATGCTAAGTGAGATAAGCCAATCTCAAAAATCCAAAGGACGAATGATCTCACTGATAAGTGGATGATGACACATAATGGGGGGTGGGAGGGGTGCAAGAATGGAGGAAGGAGGGACTGTATAGAGGGAAAGGAGGGGTGGGGGGAAGGAAAAAATAACAGAATGATTCAAACATCATTACCCTATGTAAATATATGATGATGCAAATGGTATGCATTATTCATGTACAAACAGAAACAACATATATCCCATTTGTTTACAATAAAAATAAATTTAAAAAAATCAGGAATCCACCCAGCAGATAAGACCAACTACAGGGCCAGATATAACTATAAAAGTTGTGGTTGGGGTACCCCCATCCCTCAGCCACCTGAAGGGTCCCGGATCAATGGTCAATTCTCAGGTCGGCAGAGGAGTGTTTAAATTGGCCTAGAGGAATCTGCCTAGGGGACTGCCAATGTCAAGTCAGGTAATGGATGCAGAGTAGAGCGTCCGGGCAAAATGCAAGGTGAGGCTGTGTCCGGGGGGCACTGGGGCATCAGATGGGGTTCCACTCGCTTAAGAGACAGTGGAAGAGCCCATCTGAGTCACAGAACCAATGTAAGAGATCCCACGGAAACCACTGCAGACACGGGAAATCACATAAGGGAGTTTATTAAGCAAACAAATTGTCACCTTGCAGCATAAGAGAGAAAATGAGAGGAAAAGAGAAAGGAAAGAGAAAAGACATGCTCTAGAGAGAGTGGAAAGCGAGGAGGAGAAAGAAAGCAAGTGAGTAGGAGAGAAAAAGCAAGAGAAAAGATGGCAGGGTAGGTACTCTGAAGCAGTTGAATTCTGCCGGGCTAACAGGACCAATAACGGAGAAGGATACTTGTAAGCTGACTGATGAACCAATAGCTAGCTAGGATGTTCACAGACTGACAGTGGTTGGGAGGTGGGGAAATGGCTGCAACAGAAAGGGTGGGGAGAGCAGCTTTTTACATTACACCCTGCCCTGAACATCCCCAACTGTATGGGCCTTCCCATGTCTGTGTTATATAATAAAATTTTATGACAGGCTTTGTTTTGGTTTCTAAAAACTTAAAATCTTGCCAATACCTTGTCTAATAAGCACCAGTATGTCTCTTATCCCCTGCTTTTGGGGGGTGGTCTAATATCTACTAAGTGAGTTATAAACTTTTTGTTCCCTGTTTATTTTTATATATGTTTGTGTATGTGTGAATCACATGCTGTGTATATACAGTACAAAATTGACTTATAGGTAACTGAGTGCTCATATGTTCTAAAAGTCATAAGTCAAATGTCTTTTAGTTCTTGTGATTTAAGCAAATCTTTGAAAGAAGTTAATTTAGATTTGTTGGTAAGATAAAGGTAAAGGGGGTAAGATGGCAGAGCTGATTTAGGCAGTAACCCTTGATCTCTGCACAACCGAGAAAGGAAGTAGTGCAAAATAGCTAACCAGAGAGGTGCGTGACAGAGTAAACACTCTAGAACTCAATATTGAACAGCCTAAGACTTACGGGGGCTTAAAATTTGGTTATTGGAGCAGAAAATAAGAGTAGGAATCCTTAACCTTAAACCTAGAACAGGGTGGGGTGAGGAGGGAGGGTTAACTGAGAGAAAAAGAGAGAAGAAAAGCACATAAGCTCATTTCCTTAACAACGGCTGGAAAGGAAAGCAGACCACGTTAAAATGTGTTAGGAACAGCAACAACAGTGAAGGAAGTCAGCAGTTAAACCCAAATTGTGAACTGAAAGCTGCAAGGGTAATGGCAGCCATTTTATAAAGTCCACAGGTAACTAGCCTCCCTAGAAGTAATCTAGGGCATCTCCCCATCTCCAGATAGCAACAAATAAAACCAGAGGAAATACCCCTGAATTGGGATGTCTCAATAATATGTCTGGAAGGAACTTATAGAGGGATTGCTGCTAGCTGAAAGTTACTGAAAGTTTCCTCCCCTCTCTTCAGACAAGCGGAGTTGAGTGGTATGGACCTGAGAGCTAATCACTATTGACGGTGCTAGCCCTGACACAGCATACAACACAGCTCAGGCAAAGACAACAGTTGACATCCCACACCCATCACAGTGACCATTAAAATCCCTGTGAATCACACCAGCCAGGATGGAAGCTTTTGTTCCACAGAAAGCCCACAAAAGCCTACACGTACAAGCCTGCAAAGTTGCAAATGGGTGTGAGGTGCTTGCATAGAACCACCCCAAGGTTATCATAGCAGAGGGAAACTTGTGATTCATGGCTGTGGCCAGTGAGAACTCAAAGAAAGTCATAGGGATGATACCCCTGCAGTCTACATCAGTCAGAGGGAATGCTTCTGCACCACAGACCACCCACATGGAGCCCACATTGGCAGTTCCCATGTTTGCAGTTAGCCAACAAACTCTATGCCACTTTGAAGAAGACCCTGAGAAGGGGAGCAGGTGCAGTGTTCAGAGGCAGAGTGAAAGCCCTGAGCCTTGTATCCTGTGCTCCTGTACCTCATGGAAACAGCCAACAGAAACAACACAGCACACTCCAAGCATGCAGCTCATGCCCCTGGGATGACCAAGGAGAACAAGCTGCTCTGGGTTGGGGATATAGCGCGGTTGGTAGAGTGCTTGCCTAGCATGCATGAAGGCCCTGGGTTCAATCCCCAGCAGCACCAGCACCACCACCACCACCACCAAAAAAAAAAAAAAAAAAAAGCTGGTTGGAAATTCATAGCAACCAGGAGAGTAGCTTTTGGGTCCCTATAAACTCTATGGAGATCCAAAGCTAAAGAGTCACAGACATCTTCTAAAGGTCCCAAATACTGATGAAATCCAAACCAGAATGACTCAATAAGAATTGTCTCCATGAAGCAAGGGGTATCACAATACCAGATCTTCAACTCTACTACAAAGCAATAGTAACAGAAATGGCATGGTATTGGCACCAAAATAGACAGGTAGATCAATGGTACAGAATAGAGGACATGGACACAAACCCAAATAAATACAATTTTCTCATATTAGACAAAGGACCCAAAAATATGCAATGGAGAAAAGATAACATCTTCAACAAATGGTGCTGGGAAAACTGGAAATCCATATGCAACAGAATGAAATTAAACCCCTATCTCTCACCCTGCATAAAAATCAACTCAAAATGGATCAAGGACCTCGGAATCAGACCAGAGACCCTGCATCTTATAGAAGAAAAAGTAGGTCCAAATCTTCAACATGTCGGCTTAGGAGCAGACTTCCTTAACAGGACTCCCATAGCACAAGAAATAAAAGCAAGAATCAACCACTGGGATAGATTCAAACTAAAAAGCTTTCTCTCAGCAAAGGAAACTATCAGTAATGTGAAGAGAGCCTACAGAGTGGGAGAAAATCTTTGCCACTCATATTTCAGATAGAGCACTAATTTCCAGAATCTATAAAGAACTCAGAAAACTCTACACCAAGAAGACAAATAATCCAATCAACAAATGGGCTAAGGATATGAACAGACACTTCACAGAAGAAGATCTACAAACAATCAAGAGATACTACATGAAAAAATGCTCAACATCTCTAGTAATAAGAGAAATGCAAATTGAAACCACCCTAAGATTCCATCTCACCCCAATTAGAATGGCGATTATCAAGAACACAAGCAACAATAGGTGTTGGCGAGGATGTGGGGAAAAAGGTACACTCATACATTGCTGGTGGGCTTGCAAATTAGTGCAGCCACTCTGGAAAGCAGTATGGAGATTTCTCAGAAAGCTTGGAATGGAGCCAACATTTGACCCAGCTATCCCACTCCTCGGCCTATACCTAAAGGACTTAAAATCAGAGCATACTTCAGAGATGCAGCCACATCAATGTACAGAGCTGCTCAATTCACAATAGCCAGACTGTGGAACCAACCTAGATGTCCTTCAATTGATGAGTGGATATAGAAACTGTGGTATATATATACAATGGAATATTACTCCACTATAAAGAATGATAAAATTATGGCATTTGCAGGCAAATGGATGAAATTGGAGAATATCATGCTAAATGAGATAAGCCAATCTCAAAAATCCAAAGGATGAATGATCTCGCTGAAAAGCGGATGATGACACATAATGGGGGGTGGGAGGGGTTAGTGTTAGGTTTGGAGTTAGGGTTAGGGAGGGGGGCAAGGATGGAGGAAGGAAGGACTGTATAGAGGGAAAAGAGGGGTGGGAGGGGTGGGGGGAGGGGAAAAATAACAGAATGAATCAAACAACATTACCCTATGTAAATTTATGATTACACAAATGGTACGCCTTTACTCCATGTACAATTAAGAATGAGGAACATCTGTTGACCACTAGCACAGAGGAGACATTAACTAATCAGGCAAAAGTAGATTACGCCATGTTAACACTAATTACGCGCCACCTCTTGGCTCAACGCCAGCCGCCATCCTAGGGCTCTCTGCAATTAATAAGTAATTTCTCAACCTATTTAAGAATGATCTTGTACCTGTATTAGAGGAATTATGGAGAGCATTTTCAACAAGTTTTTCTATTTTCTAAGGTTGACAGAATGTGGCTTTGCTCAAGTGATTGTAGTAGTATTGTCTTCTCTCATCTTCTCTCAAAATGATGCTGAAACTGGGAACAGTAGAGGACACATGTTGTGTGAAAGTATCAATACCTGGATATTCACATAATCAGGGGCAGTTAAGAGAAAGAAGGTCCCTAAATAGCCTGTTGCAGTAAAGTAGAAATGATAATAATCCCAGCAGATGGGTAGGCATACAAGCAGTATGAAAAAGCAAGGAAACAAACTACTCCAAATAGTCTATAACACTTCAACAAGTGGTCCCAGTCAGTGGGTAAGCTGTAAGACTATGCACCTGAAAAAGCCTATTTTAGTATTAGCAGCTAATGGATGCAGGAGATGCCTACCAGTGTCAGCTTTGGGGTTGTAGCCAGCAAATCCAGATTCTTTTACACTACTACTGAGTGGTGTGTTGGAGCTCTTAATGGCACATTGCATCTCTTAATGGTTGGTTATGCCCTCCAGTGTCACAGCAGACTCCAGCAGCTCAGTGCCAGTTTTTTTTTCTGGGTTCTTGTCTCACAAATCCGAAGAATGAAATTCATAGACAATAATGAAGGGCAAGAGTGAAAGGAGTAGGGTTTATTCAAGTGTGAAGAAAAGAAACAATTCTCATAGAGCAAAAAGGGTTCCAATAGCAGGTTGCCACTGGAGTGTGCTAGTCTAGGGGTTTATATAGCTCTTGGGTCAAGGCTATTTGTCCAAACTTATGTTAATTAGGTTTTAGAAAGTATTGGTTAGCTCTGAAATATGCATTCAGGTCTGTTCTGACTTCTGTTTTTGTGCTGCTTGTTGGGCCCAGCCTGGCATGCCATGTTGATGGCAATAGGGCATTCCAGGCCTCAGTCCCACAACAGCATGGTGGGCTCCACTCAGCTAAGGCCCATATTCCAGTCCACCAGGGTTGCCTGCCCTGCTGCTGCTTCTCAGTAGGAATTAGTGGACTGGCTGCATGGCTCAGCAACTAGGAAGACATGATGACCAAGACAAAGACTTGGATTGAATACTATATATCAAATTATACTACAGAGCTATACTAACAAAAACAGCATGGCATTGGCACCAAAACAGACATGAAAATCAATGGAATAGAATCAAAGTCACAGAGACAAATCCACTGTCATCTGATACTCAACAAATGTGCCAATAACCTACATTGGAGAATATGTAGCCTTTTTAACAAACAGTGCTATGAAGACTATCTATCCATATATAGAATAAAACTAGATCCCTATCCCTTACCCTGCAGAAAAGTCAATTCAAAGTGGATCAAAGACCTAGGCATTATACCAGAAACTCTGCAACTGCTAAAAGGAAACACAGGTTCAACACTACCATATTGGCATAGGCACCAACTTTTTTTTTTTTTTTTTTTTTTTTTTTTGTGGTGCTGGGGATTGAACTCAGGGACTTGTAAAGCAAGCACTCTACCGACTGAGCTATGGCTATGTCCCCAGCCGGCACCAACTTTCTTAAGAGATGTAAAGCACAAGAAATAAAACCAAGAACTGATAAGGTGAACAGCATCAAATTAAAATTTCTTCACTGAAAAGGAAAGGAACTTGGAGAACCTATAGAAGGAGAGGAGATCTTTGCCATCTTCTCCCCAGACAAGGGGTTAATACACAGAATTTATAAAGACTCAAAACTCCCCTCCAAAAACCCCAACCAATCCAATCAATAAATGGGCAGAAGAAATACAAATGGCCAATAAATATATGAAAAAAAAGTTCAACATTACTAGGAGTCAGGGAAATGCAAATCAAAAATACATTGAAGCTGGGGATATAGCTCAGTTGGTATAGCATTTGCCTTGCAAGCACAAGGCCCGGGGTTCAATCCCCAGCATCACCAAAAAAAAGAAAGAAAATATATTGAGAGAGATTTTATCTCACTCCAGTCAGAATAGCAATTATCGAGAATAAAAATAATAATCAATGCTGGTGAGGATGTGGGGGAAAAAGCACACTAATACATTATTGGTGGGACTGCAAATTGGTACGATCACTTGAAAGCAGTACAGAGATTCCTCAAAAAAAAAAAAAAATGTAGCCACCATATGATCCAGCTATCCCACTACTTGGTATTTATTCAAAAGAAATAAAATCACCATGTTATAGTGATACAGCACATCAATTTGTATAGCAGCATGATTCATAATAACCAAGTTATAGAACCAGCCCAAGTACCTGTCAATACCTGGATGAATGTCACTGGCTCTTTGCGGTACAAAATCCGTGGATACTTGTCACCGCTTGCAGCAACAATTTGCACGGATCTCATGGGTGGTGGACTGGAAACTGAGCTACTTCTATCTTTCTCTTTAGTGCACTGCTTTCTTGCTTGTTTGTTTATAGAGGATAGAGGAAATGAGGTTTACTTGCTTTGAGAGGAGAGAGAGAGAGACTTTGCTTATCAGAGAGAAAGAGACGTTGCTTAAGAGAGACTTTGAGAGAAGGACAGGCTTTGCTTAGAGCTCAGAGGAAGAGAGACTTGCTACGCCTCACTTAAGGTCTGCTGCTTCTTACTGGTGCGTCCTGCATCCTGTGAACTAAGGGTGCGTCTACCTAAGGTGCTTTAGTGATGCTCTCAGTTCTCCGCTCTGCAATCTGCCTTCCACCGCTGCCCCTACTAGCTGCTTCTATCGGCTAGCCATTTCTTCTTCCTTTCTGCTAATGGCTTCTCTACACTTCTTTCTGCTAGTTGCTGCTGTGTGTTGCGCTGTCTCGCTCCGCCTACGCTTATATCACCTCCAGGAGGCGGAGAGCAGGGCCACGCCTCTTACGCAAAGATTAGGCAAGACGCTAGATGTCCGAGCAGGCACAATTAGGAGTGCTTGAGAACACATGCGCATACACTGTGTGCATGGACGATAAATCACCTGAGTGTGCTTATGTCAATCAACCTCCTCGCTGCCGATGTGATCAGGTGCCGTTCTGGCGCGGTCAACATGGCACAGCCCCAAACAGATGAATGGATAAAGAAAATGTGGCACATATACACAATGGAGTTTTACTCAGGCATAAAGAATTAAATTATGGCATTTGCTGGTAAATAGATGGAAATGGAGAACATCACACTAAGTAAAATAAGTCAGACTCAGAAGGATCAAATGTTTTCTCCTCATGTAGAAAGTAGACCAAAATAAGGGGGAAGGGGTGAGGGGAATCTCAGGAAAGCAGAAGAGAAACCAGTGGAGTTGAGGAAAGTGAGGGGAAGAGAGGAGGGATGGCAAAAGGAGGAATGGTAGAATAAAATTGACCAAACTATGTATATTTTTTTGATCTCTCTCTCTTTTTTTTTTTTTTTTTTTTGCGGTGCTGGGGATTGAACCCAGGGTCCTGTGCTTATAAGGCAAGCACTTTATCAACTGACTATGTATATTTTTTTAATTTACCACAATGAATTTCACTTTTATGTAGGTCTATAAAGCACTCATTTAAAAAACACTACAAATAAACAGAATGAAGACCAGTAGACTAGAGGAAAGGGAAGAGGAGGAGGGAGGAAGGGAGTGAAAGGGGAGGTACTAGGAACTCATTGGAGCAAATATATTCCATGCTTGTATGATTATATCAAAATGAACCACAATGTTATATATAACTATATTGCACTAATAAAAAATAAAAGTAAAAATATCTTTAAAATTATTAACCCACACATTTTTTTCCATGTAGCTTGACAATCAGTATTGTGTTTGTCACTGTCAACATGCTTAAAATTCAATATCCATGACTTGTGGGATTTTCTTTGACCAAAAAAAGGCTTATATTTTTAACTATGTGCCAGGCACAGTGGCACATACCTGTTAGTACCAGCAACTCAGGAAGCTGAGGCAGGACAATTGCAAGTTCAAAACCAGCCTCAGCAATTTAGCAAGACACTTCTCAAAGTAAAACATAAAAAGGACTAGGGATGTGGCTCTCTGGTTAAGCACTCCTAGGTTCAATCCCCAATACCAAAACAAACAAACAACAAAAAAGCCTCTTCATATAATTTCAAGTTTAAAAGTTATATGACAGAAATAAAACATCTAAAACATTTTTAAACTAATTGCTAAATGTAAATTCAAGTATTATTGGCTTCTTAAAATTTACAGAAAGATAACATTTGGGTCTTTTAAGTGTGGTTTATAAATTGTTGATACTAAATAATTAAGATTGCTTTCTTTTTGAGTCTTCACTAAAAAGCAAGATTACTAAGAGTAATTTGTCTAAATTCAGAAATTTTGTAAGGATTGCTTAAAAACATAAGCTCAAGAAAAAGTTAAGGCAAAAAGAACCAACAGTAGGAACAAGAAGATATTAAAATTATGAGTATGAGGATATGTTTTTGGATAAGGAAGCCTCTTGAATCGTAAAATAATGTTTTGTCCTAGAGTAAAATGGTTATGTTGTCCCAAAATGGAAAAAGAGAGATAAGGACAAAATCAGAAGGTTAAAACAAGTTGTATACGGTTTGAGTAAGTTGCAAAAGTCTAGAGGGTAAAGCTTATAAAAATTTTGTATATTATATAGTTGGTTGGTTACATTTTTTTAAAAAGTTACTTAAAGGGGTTTTTCCTAAGGTCAAAAACTAAGTAGCAATATATGACTAAAATCTAATTCTTTATGTTTAAAAGAACAAAGTTTTCTTCTTTTGGTGCTGGGGATTGAACCCAGAGCCTTGTGCATGCAAGGCAAGCAGTCTACCGAGCTATACCCCCAGCCCCACAGAACAACATTTTCTTAAGATGTCCATCTGCTCTTTGGCCTAGGAAACAAAGGTTTTATAAGGAGCAAGACTGCAGCTATTTCTCCCCTGATTCTGCCCCCTCCCCACACACCATTTTGTAATCTAGATTGTTAACTTCCTTGTCATTTATCGGTCCAATTAGCCCGCAGGCTTTCACTATTTAAGGGTAATTCCCTTGCTATTTGCTCTTTTCTCTCTCTCTCTCTCTCTCTCACTCTCACACTCACACTCACACTCACACTCACTCATTCTCTCTCTCTCTCTTTCTCTTTTGCCTTTAAGGGCAGACACTCTGTTCGTGTGCTAATAAAATCTCTTGTGTGATTTTCCCCGTCCTGAGTGGCTTCTGGGTGCTTTCAGGTTTTACACCTGATTAAGCTAATTTTGGGGGGATTTTCTACTGTCTTTATTAGGTTTTAAATTCTAAAATAACTAAGTTTCAATTTCTTAGGAAAACTGAATCTTTAAAAGCTATGTTTAATAGTCTATTTATTTTAAAACTCAGGAGCACTAGACCACTGAGCCACATCTCCAGCCCTATTTTGTATTTTATTTAGAGACAGGGTCTCACTGAGTTACTTAGCTCCTCACTTTTGCTGAGGCTGGCTTTGAACTTGGGATCATCCCAAGTTCTGATACGGTCTGAGTAAGTTGCCTCCTGAGCCACTGGGATTATAGACGTGTGCCACTGCGTCCAGCAACAATCTATTTATTTTAAAATCCTTTAAATGATTACTTTAAAACACTGGTCAAATTTGATTTCTAAATCTATATAAATAAACAACTACTATTTACAATAATATGAAATGTAGTATTGATATAAATATTCTAAAGACTTCATAAAACATAAAAGTCTGTTCCTAGCCTAATGCTGTCAGACATGAATATCACCTTAAAATTCTGTATAACATAAAAGTAACTTAATTATCTTATGAACTCTTGTTAGCAATTACCTTGCTAAACTTATCAAAATTCTAAACATGACTATTCTGTCTTTTGTCATCCAGTTTTGATTCTTTTATGAAGCATTGACAAATACAGAAAAGACTCTAACAAGTACGCTTAAGTATATCTCCCTGATAAGGGTTGACCTATTTTTTCAAATAAGTTGGTTTTTTTCTGTAGATATTGTTGACAAATTTTATATTACTATAAAATAGTTTACTGGTTGAAAACTATTACACAAACTAAATGTTTTTGCTAAATTCTATAGACATACCATAGCACACCTAACAATATGGTCTGGGCCAATGTTTTGAGATGCTAGACATCACCTATAAAACAGATAAGGGGCTCCAGTTAAGCTTGGCCTAACAGCCACTTCTTCTTAACCTCCTTGGTTGCTGAAATGTGGCCAAACTAGTTTTTGACACTAACTTCCAGTCATCAGTTACTTCCCTTCCAATGTGGGACCAGATGAAACAGATATACCCCAGTAACAATAAAAACATAACTACAGGATAGTTGATCAGCAATATCTTCGGGGAATAAAAAACTCTTTCATTCAGACAAGAAGGGTATAAGAGTACAAGAGTTGTCAAAATCAAGATGTAATCATTTTTGTCACTCTACCAAAAACTAATTAAAGCTGGGAGGTTATAAAGGAAGGTTTCTTATGCATAAGTGCCTGATAATAACTATCATGAAAGACTCTGCCAACATCATCAGTTTTTCCTTAATCAATGTGAGCTTGATCTAAGAGACCTGCTACCTCTTAGTTCTCCAAAACATCTTGTTAAAAAAAAAATCTTTCTGGTAATAATTATTTGTCAAAATACATATATTATACTGTGCTGTCATATATTACTGAACAACTATGATCTCACCTCTTTGTTCATTATGTTTTTCTCAATCAGTCCAGGCTGTGAAAACTGAACTATGGCTCAGAGATCATTCATCTTTAGAAATGCTCTGGTCACCCCATGCTAAATTCCCTTGATGGTTCACATTTCACTGACAGTAGGGATGGGAGACTCCTGTTTCCTAGCCTATATCCCTTGCTAGCAGGAAGCAGCCAAAGAAACACCTCAATATCCATTTCCCTAATTTCAGAGTCTTAAGTCTAGAGCCAGGGGAATGTTAGGTAGCACTTAGATATGAGAAGTGATTCTGAAATTTAAGAAAATACTTAGTACAGGACAAATCAGTTAATAAACAGCTCTGCCTCACTGGTGCCACTAAGTCTGACAAGATAGCTATTTCAGGATCCTTGCCTGATCTCAGTCCTACAAATGATTCTTCTTACAACAGGTAAAAGATAAATTCAGGGGAGAAAAAAGGTGTGCTCAGGAAGGCCTAATTGCTAAGTCACCTTAAGACCCTATACAAACAACAGACCAGAGGTTCCCAGACCCAAGAAAACAGGATGACTAAAAGGAGAGCCCACTGAACATAAGTTCTGTAAAACCAGTTCCAATTATTGGTAACTAAGATAAGATCTTTACTAGAGATTGCCTTGTGTTCTCTTGTGTATTTACATGAGAGGATTTTAAACAAGACATAAGATTCAGTAAAAGTAAAGCTAAGTTTGTTAGAAGAGAAGAAGGGGAAAAGTTCCCTCAAGGCAGACAGTGGGTCCTCTCAGAGAGGAGAGTAAGGGTTCACTTCTTTGTAAGCTCAGTTTTATGAGGGTAGGAGGGGTGGTTTCTGGAGAATCTCACCCAAGCTCTACCTCTTAATTTTTGACTGACAGTAGGATTCTATTAGATTTTTAATCCCTACTGCACATTTCTATCAAAAGGCAACTCTTGGTTATTTTTGTGTAAAGGTCACAAAGGCCCTCTTTCATCCGGGTCCAGCCCAGATGAGGATTGTAAGTGCAAAAGGACGGGAAGCAGACCTCCACGGATTCAGAGAAGCCTTTATTCCTTTGCAGATTTGGGTGCCATTCTGGGCCCATTTTCCAGATGCGAAAATCGGCCCTGACTTACGGCCCTGATTCTGGTTTTATAGGGTACAATGAGGATGATGTAATCATTGGAAACCGTGCATATGTAGTTTTGATGGTCAGGGACTAGTTCTACAGGTTAAAACCAGACCCCAAGGGATGAGTACTCAAATCTTGCCCATTGTCATTCAGGACTAATTTGACATAGAGGTCAAGGTTTAGGGCCTGGCATTCCATATCTGCCCCTTTTCTTTAGGGCCCATTGTTATCAGGAATGCACTGGGAGAGGTTTAATGTTTGGCCAATTTTCCCTCCCACCTTCGGAGCCCTACCATTCTGTCCCTCCAGTTTCTTGGGGAGCTGTCTTATAGGAATATTATTTTCCATAACCCCTCAAGAGTAACATATGGGTTTTGTTTGTTTGTTTGTTTGTTTTAATTAGTGAGTAGTTTTTGGACATATGTCTCTCTCAACCTCGAGAGGGAAGAGCAACTCTGGAAATAACAAGGTCTTTAGTCAAGGGTTGTAATATATTAGGTGATCTTTTTAATCCATGGCTGGGTCAGAAAGGCCCTGCTTGAGCTGCTTTAAAGAAAGACATGCTAAGGGCTGGGACGTAGCTCAGTTGGTAGAGTGCTTACCTTGCAACCACAAGGCCCTGGGTTCAATCCCCAGCACCGCCCAAAACAAAGAAAAGACATGCTGAGAGTTAGCAGGTAGACTCATTTTATAGTATTAACCAACTCTTTAAACTCCATGTTCCCACTGCTTATTTCTTTCTGCTACCTAACATTAGGACCTGTCAGACCCTGCCAAGATGACCAAGAGTTGCCCTCAGTTTGCTAGCTACTAAAGTCGTATGTAAATACAGAACTGAGAGGTGATAATTGGGCAGGACCTTCTAACAGTCTCCCTCCTATCCCAAAGAAAGTTATACAAAATAACACTGAATCTTGTTCTGACACACCAAGTTATTGACCAATTATCCCAGTACATAGAATTTTCCTATAGTTCTCCATTTTAAGAAAGCATAATAAAAAGTTCTCTAAGTATAAAGTTTCGTCTTACTGTCCATTTCACAACTTGTTTTCAACAAACCTTAACCTCTTGCCAGCATCCCAGACTAGCAACGAACTGCAAGGGTTAAGGGCAAACCCTTAGGGCTGTGACTTTCAGTGGAATGTGAATCAGTAGGCATCTGGAGATCTGAGCAAGAATTACAACTATGAATGCAAATGATATTCAATGGTTATGCTCCAATTTTGTAAAAGGCAATACAGGAAAATACTAGTGGTCCCTCCCACATACTGAGTTGGGGTACCTTATTTTATGTTTTCTGAGTTCTCAACTCAAAATCATGAGATTCATTTAATGAACAAAACAAGAAACAGTTAAACCCTTTCGGGAGACTTGGGATTATGGCTTTAAAAAAATACACTTGAGGGCTGGGGAGATAGCTCGGTTGGTAAGAGTGCTTGCCTTACAAGCACAAGGCCCTGCGTTCGATCCCTAGTACCACCAAAATAAGAAGAAAAAATGCACATGGGAGAAAGTATAAACAGGCTTGTAATCAAAGAAGTTCACATTGAAAATATGTTTTTTTCTGTCAAGTCTTTTGTCCACCAGATTAGCAGATTGAAGTTAAAGTGGGAGTTGGAGGCCAAACTCAGAAAAGCTGTGCCTCCGGACAGAAATTTTGAATTAGGAATGCGCTTTTTGGAAACACAAAGGGCGGGGGATGAGCGGAGCTGCATCAAAGGGTGGAGTCATACTGCCACCAAATGGCAAAAGTTTGCCCTTACGCGAAAAGTAGGGTCGAAGCTCAGCGAACATTTTAGATCATTACATTACTCTTGGAAATGAGCCACCTAGAAGGTCCGAGGACTGTGGTCTTCCCCCTCCTCGCTCTCATTCCTCGAAGTAAAGTCCACTACCACAGAGAAAAGAAGAAAATGCACACGAAATGTCAGATCGCGGACTAGGAAGAGCCGGACGAAATCCACACCGCCGCGATAAACTCATCCACATAATGCAGCAGCTGCTGTCGTCCCCGGAATCACAGTGCAAGACGAGAGGGAACTTCCTGCGACTTTTGCTGAAGCTTCCAGGTTGGACTTCAGGAGATGGCGCCCTCAATAGCAAATGGACTCCCCCGCACCTCCACTAGTTACGTGGAGGGCTCCCTGGTCAGAAAGCTGTTTATCCTTCAATTTTGATTGTGCTGGTTCCTCAGCGGGCAACTCTGTATCTAAAGAGCTGATATCGGGCGGAAAGGGAATCTTGGCTCGGACTCCGTCCTTTCAGCCAGTGAAACTTTGGCCATACGGTGGCAGTAAGAGACCACAGATGTTCGCGCTTCCTCTCTTCCCCCGCCCTTTGAGTTTGGAAAAAAAGTGCTTTTCCTTCAGAAATTCCTTCTTCTTTAAGAAATAGCTCTTTTAGGCCCTTGGAACTCCCAATTTTTTAAAACTACAATGTCTTTGCCAATTTGAAGTGTACAGGAGTGACACACAAAAATATTTTTAATGTGAATGTCTTTGATTACAAGCCTGCTTGTACTTTCTCATGTGCATTTTTTGAAGCCATAATGTCATGTTTCCCGTAATGTCTTTTTTTTTTTTTTTTACTGTTTCTTGTTTTGTTCATTAAATGAATCTCAAGATGCTGTGTTTTTAAAGCATTGACAAGTTAGAAAATATGAAGGTGAATTTCACCTCAACTCTCTATGCATGATTGACCACTAGCACTTTTCATGTATTGCCTTTTAAAAACTTGCAGCATAATCATAATTATATTTACTGGGATATTGAGAATTTAGATTTGACTCTGAATAAAGAAATGGCCACTGGAGATTTATAGCCAAGGAGCAGGGCAGTGGTCATGAGATGAAAACTTGCTAACAGGAAAAGTGGAAGTAAAGGGAATTCTGATTTAACTGATCTAACAATGTTCTTGCTGTACACAGGCCAGAGTGATTAGACTTTACTTAGGGAATGGTGAAACATAATGCTACCAACGTTTACTGGTGACGAGTTCTGCGTCCTCAAATGTTGAAGTTTGAACATTAGAGAAGCATGCCAAGGCAAGCATATTAAGCAGGTTTTTATTTAAAGGTAATAAATAATACACACTTCTCCCAGAAGGGAGAAGGGGGCCATGGCCAATGTTCTAGAGTCCCAAGAAGTGAGCGCACCCTGCAACTCTTATAGATTAGGGTCTCCTTAGTTCTGTCCCACCCCCCATCTCTTTCCTTCCTGCCTACATGACTAGGCCCAGGAGTTGCCAGTGACATAGCAAAAAAGTTGAGAAGCAGATGGCAGGGGGAAGGGCCACAGGGAGGATTCAGGCAGGTGGGGGCACATGGGGCAGTAATTAGCAATTCCCTGCCTGCTGCATTTTGGGAGGGGCAGTTAGGCAGGAAACACTGGTGATCAAAAAGGCTCTGGAGACACATCCCAATCTCCTAGGGGCGGTCTCTAAATTCCCAGATTTTGATGGCCTCCATTCCTGGATTTGTCCAGATTCTCTATTCTACACTAACTGCCTGTTCCCAATTCTGGCTTCAATAAGATCCAGATCAGATATCAAAAGTGATCTAAGGACTGGGGTTGTAGCTTAGTGGTGGAGCACTTGCCCATCATGTGTGAGGCACTGGGTTCGATTCTCAGCACCACACACACACAAATGAATAAAATAAAGGTGTTGTGTCATTCTGATACCGCCGTTTACCGGTGACGAGTTCTGCTCCTTCTAATGTTGAAGATTGAACACTAGAGAAGCACACCAAGGCAAGCATATTAAGCAGGTTTTATTTAAAGGTAATAATACAGACTTCTCCCGGCAGGGAGAAGGGGGCCATGGCTGATGTCAAAAGTCCCAAGAAGTGAGCGCACCCTACATCTTTTATAGGTTAAATTCTCTTTTGTTCTCCAGTTCTCTCCCCCCATCTCTCCTTCCTGCCTACGTGACTAGGCCTGGTTTTGATTAAGTGAGAAGCCATGGGCAGGGGGAGGGCCAGGGTGATTCAGGCAGGCAAGGGCCCAGGGGGCATTAATTAGCAGCTCCAGGCTTGCAGTCCTTGATAAAGGCAGGTAAATTTGGTAATCAATGGGCTCCAGAGATCCTTGACATTCCATTCCAGGGGCAGTCTCCAACTTCCAGAGGCAGATGATTTTATGGCCTCCATTTCCTCGATTTGACCCGATCCCCTATTTCTACACTAACTACCTGTTTCCAATTCTGGCTTCAATTCTACAACTAAAAATATGTATTTTTTAAAAAGTGATCCATATCAGAGTGGGTAGTGAGCCTTGCTAAAATGACAAAGCATGGTTCTTTGCTAAAAGTTGATTTTACAAGGAAGTGGCAGATGTGTCTAGGGAGAAGGTTCAGAAGCCAGATTCAATCTTGCCCAAGCAGAGAAATCTTTCTGTACCACAAAGAGATACACAATAATAAAATATAAGTAAATGAGGTGGCACATATGTCAATTAGTATGATTCCATCATTCTTCAATGTATACATATACCCAAAACATCACCTTGTACACTATAGATACATACAATTTTTATCTGTAAATGAAAAAAATTTTTTAAATGCTATTACTTGACTGGGGGAGAGCAAAAAGACAGTCAATATAGGTAATAAATGATTGAGTGGGATGGGTGAAGGAAATAAAATGCTGATGCCTCCAGAGCCCTTCCCCCTTCTCCACCTGTTGTCAAGGATACTGGCCTCCAGGGAATTGTTCCTCCCTACAAGGAGTTGTTAATGAATGAATGAATGCCCCCTGGGCTGCTCCCTTCCTGCCTGTACCCCTGGGCTTGGTTTAGCCCTTGGATCACTCTATGGCCCACCTTTTTGGTCAGGTAGGCAGGATGGGGGAGGAAAGAGTAGAAGAACAAAGGAATTTTAAAATGTATAAAAGGGGTAGGACACCCCCCACTTCCTTGGACACCCAGCTCTGTGGCCCCTTCTCTTCAGAGAAGTCTATCTCTGTTCTATCCTTTAAATAAAACTTGCTTTCTATGCTTGCCTTGGTGTTTCTCAGGTGTCAACCTTCAACATTCTGGAGAAATGTGACCCGGATCCTGATTGATTGTCATCAATACCATGGAAGTCAATTGTATAACTGCTTTGGAATAGAGAAGGGAAACTGCCCACAACACTTTATACGGGAAAGTCAGAGGGGAATTTATAGGCAACAACCACAGTGAATGTGTAGCCCATGGAAAATTATTAAAAGGAAGTGAAGGAGATGGAAAGTTACAACTATTCAGGGTAAAAAGGAAACCGAGGACACTGACCTTTTGCAATTTTCCTTATCTGCCAAAGCTACCCTGCCTGCCAAAAGTTCACCAAAAGTATCTGACAAACTTCTCCTATGATGTGGTTCTTGAAAGCACCCAGAAACCACTCTGGACGCAGGAACTCACGCAAGAGATTTTATTAGGTGGACAAGCAGAGTGTCTGTGCACAGGGTGAGAGAGAGAGAGAGAAGGAGAGCGTGTGCGCTCGAGAGGGAGCAAGAGTGAGGAGAGAGAGAGAGAGTGAAAGCCAGGAGGAGAGAGAGAGAGACTGGAGGGGAGCTATTCTTAAGTAGTGGAATTTCGCGGACTAATAACAACGGACCAATGACTGGTGAGGAGGTTCGCAGGCTAACAATTTGGACCAATGACTGACTAGGAAGTTGGCGGGCTAAAGATCTGGGTTGTAAAGTGGTGTGGGAGAGGGAGAATAATGGCGGCAGCAAAATAGCAGATCTGATGCCAATAGTTCTGCTAAACCCTATAAAACTCAGACCCTTGTTGTAGCCAGTTGCCATTTTCCCCTTGAAAATGTTCCCCTCCATTACTTAATAAAGCATTGCTGATTCATCGAGGTCTGTCTCCCCTTTTTTTTTTTCTTTTTGTATTCTCTTTTATTTGCTTTCTGAAAGCATCGAGGATAGTGGTATTCAAGGATAGGCAGGCAAAGGTAACACCCTGTCTACAAAAATCAAAACCAACAAAAATTATAACAACAACAACAAATCAAACAGGAAGGAAGGAAAGAAGGCAAGAAAGGAGGAAAATGAAGGAAAGCTATGGAAAGGAAGAGATAGTGGTATTCTTGAAAGGAAGGAAGATATAGTGCTTTCTTGTTTAACTGTCCTAATAAGATTCTTGCTCATGACTGGCATAAGACTTAGACATCAAATGTGGAGGATGAGAAACTTCATCAGATAACAGGAGTGATGAAATATCAGATTGGGGGTGTCATAAGCAAGTTATGCCATCAACACAGATCACATTTGTGTCTTTCAACAGTGTCAGAATTTATAGAATAGCAATAAATTCACAAGCTACACCTATACTATAAAGCTGCTCCCCTGCCCTTTATGCTGCAGCCATTTCTCCCCCTCCCATCTTACAACCTAGATTGTCAGTCTGTGAACATCCTAGCTAGCTATTGGTCCATTAGTCAGCCTGCGAGTGTCCTTCACAGTCATTGGTCCCTTGTTAGCCCGCAAAATTCCAATATTTAGGAGAAGCTCCTGTGCCATTTTCTCTCTCTCCTCCTGGCTTTCACCCTCTCTCGCATGCTCTCTCTCTCTCTCTCTCTCTCTTCTCCTCTCATTTTCTCTCTTACCCTGCAGGGAGACACTCTGCCTGTTTGCTTAATAAACTCTCTTATTTGAGTTCCTGTGTCTGGAGTAGTTTCTGGGTTCTTACAACACCACTTTCACAGGTTGAAATTCACCAAATACTTGTGGATCCCCAGATAGTTATAAGCTAGATAATCACAAGTTCTTTTATTTCATTCCAATCTTACTTTAACACTCAGTTTGCACATCATGTGAGAAATAGAGAGTCCTGTGGTCCATTTTCAGAATGTAGTATTTAGTTTAATTGGCATGTAAGATCAAATTATTGCCATTTTAACTCTAGCCATTCCCTTTCCCTGCACCAATTTTTAAATTAGCCAATCACGTATATTGTAACCCTGAGCTCCTCCTATCAGAGCAAGGGGCAGTGCTGTGTTAAGGATTAAAACAGACTGAATGCCTGCCCAAGTGTGCTTGCTTGATAAGTTCAGTAGCACACCCTTCTGCAGAAGTAAAGTTTGTTTTGCTGAGCTACTTATGAGCATGTGTTTGATTCTAGCCCCACTCCAGTATTTCTAACAATCATACTTCACACAACCACACACATACACACACACACACACACACACACACAAAGAAAGAGTTAAGGTAGCCCAGGGTTGTTGAACTTTGTCCCTGTAAGAAATCCCATGAAAACCACACCAGACACAGGGAATCACATAAGGGAGTTTATTAAGCAAACAGAGTGTCTCCCTGCAGGTTAAGAGAGAAAATGAGAGGAAAAGAGAAAGGAAAGTGAAAGGGCGCGCGCTAGAGAGAGTGGAAAAACGAGGGGAGAGAAAGTGAGTGGGGGGAGAGAAAGCAAGAGAGAAGATGGCGGGGTAGCTGCCGTGAAGCAGTTGAATTCCACCGGGCTAACAGGGGACCAATAACGGAGAAGGACACTTGCAAGCTGACTGATGAACCAATAGGTAGCTAGGATGTTCACAGATTGACAAGTGGTTGGGAGGCGGGGAAAATGGCTACACTGGAAAGGGTGGGGAGAGCAGCTTTATACATTACATTACAGTCCCCAAAAGCATGAGACAGAGAGCACATCAGACAAGGAATTTAAGGAAGTGATTCCACAAAGATGTTAAGACAGTCTTGAGAGAAGGCAGTTTCACAGTGTTAGCTTTAAGTGTCAGGTTTGACTTATCAGCTTGGAGTGGGGTGTGCATCCTCTTCATGGGCAGGATAAACCTCACCATGTTGAAACTTGGAGGGACAGAACTGGAAATTCATGACTGTTGGGGGCTCTGCCATGTTGATCACATCTGCAGCGAGGAGGTTAATTGACATAAGCACACGCAGGTGATTTTATCGTCCACGCACACAATATATGCACATGTGTTCTCAAGCACTCCTAATTGTGCCTGATCTTTTCGTAAGAGGCGTGGCCCTGCTCTCCGCTCCTGGAGGTGATATAAGCATAGGCGGAGCGAGACACAGCAGCCATTAGCAGGAAAGCAGTAGCAGAAGACACGCGCGGCAGCAGCCAGAGGGAAAGACACACGGAAGCAGAAAAACACAGCAGCCATTAGCAGAAAAGCTAGCAGAACAGCAGTTAGCAGAAAGCGGCGGAAGGCAGATCGCGGAGCGGAGAACTGAGACACATCACTGGGGCACCTTGGGTGGTCGCGCCCTTAGTTCACAGGATGCAGGACGCACCAGTGGGAAGCAGCAGAACTTAAGTGAGGCTTAGCAAGTCTCTCTTCCTCTAAGCTCTAAGCAAAGCCTGTCCTTCTCTCAAAGTCTCTCTTAAGCAAAGTCTCTCTCTCTCTGTGCTCTCAAAGCAAGTAAACCTCATTTCCTCTATCCTCTATGAACAAACAAGAAAGCAGTGCACTAAAGAGAAAGATAGAAGTAGCTCAGTTTCCAGTCCACCACCCATAAGACTCGTGCAAGTTGTTGCTGCAAGCGGTGACAAATATCCACGGATTTTGGAACCGCAAAGAGCCAGCGACACATGACTGTAGTAATTTTCCTGGACAAGGCTTTTGACAAGTAACCAGGTGGCAGAGTTGAGTGTTGTGGCATCCAGTCTTGGGAGATTCCTCCTTTTATGGGTCTTAAGGGGAAGGAAATGCATCTGGTGAGGTTGATAGCTCCTCTGTCTGGTGTTTCTGTATGATCTGGAATGTCCAGGTGCTGAGAGCCCTATGTAAATTATAGGTTTGTTTGAGTCATTAAGGCAGGTAAGCTGCTTTTCTGAGAATTCCTGGGTGAAATTCCCCAGTTTGAGAAAGTCCAGATTATGCTGGTGCCCTGCCTTAGCTCACAGTGTTAGGATCAAACATAGCTGCCTGCAGATGGGTGTAACCTGCCAAGCACCAAACAATTTGTTTACTGCAAGACCCCAGCCATGGTGAAAACTTATCCCTGAAAGCTTTGATGTACTTCCCCGCAAATAAAGAACTGGGGCCTTTTTTCAGTTGTCTAGTTCCAGTTCTTATCAGGGCTTGGAAGAACCATCAGGAGCTCCCCTTTTTAAATCTTAATTTCTGGCTTTGTTCTTATTTCTTACTGATTATTTCAAGACCTTTTATTTTCCCAGGCCACTCACACCTCCTAACAGGAATCTGCTCTACCCCAGTGCTGGTTACCCTGACATTGTGTAATTTAGCTTGATTAGTTGGCATGAATAAGTTTTTTTTTTTTTTTTATTTCTACCCTATGAATGTGCTGGAAAGATGGTGATTTTTTCCTTGTGTGAACAAGGTGTACACCCATTATACTTTGTATAATACTTGTATTTCAAAATGCAGTAATTTGTGGCAAACTACTGCTTTACAAAATGGAGTAACTCAGGGTTAGGTACAGCCTGAATACTATAGTTCTGTATATCATGGGGTAACTCAGAGCAGGGAATATGCTGCTCTCCGTAGAGGAATTCTCCCAAATCTTATTATCATGATTCATACCATAGGCAGTCTAAATGGTGGGTCTAATATAAAAGAACCCAGAGAACCTGGAGGAAAGTGTGGTCAAGAACACTTTGTCAGAAGACCTCATGATATTCTATCCTATCCACATGGCCATAGACCAACGTATTCACCAATGTTCCCATTTCGAGGTCTTTCCCAATACTTCTCCATTTTAAGAAATGCTAATAAAATCCTGTGAGCATAAAGTTCTGTTTTTGTCTCATTATTTCACAACTTGTTTTCAACAAGTCTTGACCATTTGCCAATAATCCACACCATCAGTGAACTGAGTGTTAAAGCAAGTCCCTTAGAGCTTTGACTCTCTTAAGTGGAGATATTGGCAATAATTCCAACTATGAATGCAAATAATGCTCAATGATTATGCTGTTTGTTAAAGGCAGTACATACACTAAAGTATTTGTGATCAGTCCTGTCTTATGAGTTGGGATGAAATTTGCCTTCTGATTCATATTTTGAGTGTTCAACACACACTCAGCATCATGGGATTCATTTAATGAACAACTTTACAAGAAACAATTAAAATAAGTTTGTGGGAGATTTGACATTAAGGTTTTAAAAAAGTTACATATGCGAGAAATCATAAGCAGGCTTATTTATCAGAGAAACGCAGTAGCAAATATATATTTTACTGTCACTGTTATGTCCATCAGATTGGTACAGAGATTGAAGTTAAAAAACAAAACAAAACAAAATGGGAATTGAGAGCCAGAGTTAGAAAACTTGGGCTTGTAGGAGAAGGAACTTTAAAATAAAGAAAGCACTTTTTTTCAAACACAAAGGGCGGGGTAGGAGCAATGCGGCGGCCATGTTTGGTCTCTTACTGCCACCTAACGGCCAAAGTTTCACTGAACAAAGAAAAAAGTCTGGGATGACGTTCCCTTTCCACCCGATTTCCGCTCTTTAGACCCATGAGTAACCCAATGAAGTACTGGGGCAAGATAAACGGGAAGGATCAAGCGACCCTTGTCCGACCATGTGCCCCTCCACATAGCCAGTGGGGATGCCCGGAAGTCCATTCGCCATTGAGGGAGTGGTTTCCTGAAGTCTGACCAGAAGCCATATCAACGGGGTAGGAAGTTCCGGCTGTTCAAGGGCAGCGGTTCCGGCCACGGGAGGACTGTGGCTACGGGGCAGTGTGGACGTGTTTTTTCAGGGTTTTTGGGCATTCTATGTGCTCCTCCGAACGCGGTCCCGAGCTTATTTCGTGAGCAGTTTTTTTTGTTCCCTGCGGTAGCGGATTTTACTGGGAGTGTAATACAAAGCTGCTCTCCCCGCCCTTTCCGGTGCAGCCATTTTCCCCACCTCCCAAGCACTTGTCAATCTGTGAACGTCCTAGCTAGCTATTGATTCATCAGTCGGCTTGCAAGTATCCTTCTCAGTTACTGGTCCCCTGTTAGCCCGTCGGAATTCAACTGCTTCAGAGTTGCTACCCCGCCATCTTCTCTCTTGCTTTCTCTCTCCCTACTCACTTTCTTTCTCCACCTCGCTTTTCCACTCTCTCTAGCACACGCCCTTTCTCTTTTCTTTCTCTTTTCCTCTCCTTTTCTCTCTTACCCTGCAGGGAGACACTTTGCTTAATAAACTCCCTTATGTGATTTCCTGTGTCCGGCATGGTTTTCCTGGGATCCCTTACATTGGTGCCACGACTCGGGATGAGTTCTTCCACTGTCTCTTAAGCGAGTGGAACCCCATCTGAGCCCCAGTGCCCCCCGGACACAGCCCCACCTTCCATTTGCCCGGAAGCTCAGCTTTTTGCATGCAACACCGGACTTCAGATTGGTAAATTCCCTTAGACAGGTCCCCACTCTAGACCACTTAAACACACCTCTGCTGATCTGAGAAGCGACTGTCGAGTGTCTGAGGCTCTCGAGGCGGCTGAGGTGTGGGGGTATCCCCAGTCACAACTTTTATAGTTACGGTTGGCCCCTATAGTCGGTCTTATCTGCCGGGTGGATTCCTGATTTTATGGTGGAGATTCTCTCAGGGTTGAGGCTCATCTCGTGCTCACACACTCATACTCGAAATCCCTGATATTGAAAGAATAGACAGTTTTTTAAAAGCTGTCTGTTTTATCTCTACTCCCTAAGGTCTCCCTCCTAGTGATGGGAACAAAGCCCCTAAAGCTGTTCCAGGAAACAGCCCCAGACAGAGAGCAAACAGAGCAAACAGTGCTCTGACAGTTAAGATAAACAGGATATAAGATTACCAGACGAGACTGTTGACTAAAATTTACGCCCTGTTGTGAAACATGTTATTAACGAGCCCAGGCCCCCTTTGGAATTTCCCAGCGGCTTTGTTCCCCTTTCCCCTCCCGTGTGCGACCCCTCCCGATGTGTGGTTTCTGCCTTTATAAGCTTGTAAGACTTTCTGCTGGGGGCTCAACTCCTCTGCTCCTGCGTGACTCACGAGTTGAGCCCCAGTGCGCTGGAATAAAGCCTCTTGCTGTTTGCATCAAGTGACGCCTCCTGTGGTTGATTGGGGTTGCTGTCAATCCGTGGGACAGATTTAGGGTCTCCCTCTGGGGGTCTTATATTTGGGGGCTCGTCTGGGATCTGATGGCCCTCCCTCATCCGCGGAGTCGACCTTGGAGTTAAGAAGGGGTACCCCGAGGTTGTCTGTCTTTGTCTTGTGTTTTGTTAGTTGGTCTGGTCCTGTGAGCCTGCTTTCGGTTTTGCAGCCATTCGGCGACTCGTGAGAGTAGCCGAACAGTGGTCGGTAGACATGCCTGGAGGGCCACAGGATGCGGCCCTGGGCGACGCCCCAAGGGTGGAGGAGAGCCAGGGACGCCTGGTAGTCTCCTACGGTAAGGGCGCTGATCGGGTTCAATTGTTGGATCAGAGATTGGCACCCGTCAAGATCGCACCCGTCTGATTCTGTTGCATGTTTGTGGCGGACAAGGTGGGGTAGGTGGGTCCTCGTGTCTGTAGCATTTTTGTTATTTGTGTTTCTAATGATGTATGAACTGACGATGGTACAGACTGTGACAACCCCTCTTAGTCTGACATTAGACCATTGGACTGAAGTTAAGAGAAGAGGTCGCGACCTATCAGTTGAGATCAAGAAAGGTCCATGGCGGACCTTCTGCTCCTCAGAATGGCCTGCTTTTAATGTAGGATGGCCAGCAGAAGGGACCTTTAATCTATCTGTCATTCTTGCTGTTAAAGAGATTGTTTTTCAGAAGGAACCTGGAGCCCATCCGAATCAGCAGCCCTACATTGTGGTGTGGCAGGACCTGGTGCAAAATCCACCCCCTGGATTCGACCTTGGGTTGCAAAACCCAAGCCCCATCCGGCCGCTCAAATCCTAGCCGTCCAATCTCCCAGTTCTGGGGGGGAATCCAGTCACTCAGACCCCTCCAAGAAGATTTATCCAGAAACCCAGGCTGACCACCTTCTCCTTGACTCACCTCCCCTATACCCTCCTGCCTTGGTTCCTGTAGGGGGTCAGGAAGAGCCAGAAGTACCGTCGGCCCCTGCAGTCGCCCCCTCTGCTCCCACTAACGAGTCTCTGCTGGGGCCCACGCAGGGCACCACGTGGCCTGCACGGGGTACCAGGAGCCGCCATGGGATAACTCCCGACACCACCATTGCCCTTCCCCTAAGGGCTTATGGGCTCCCGCCGGTGGCAACGGATGGTGGACCGCCTCCTCTTCAGCCCCTCCAGTACTGGCCTTTTTCCTCTGCAGTCTTGTATAACTGGAAAACTAATCATCCTCCCTTTTCAGAGGATCCCCAGCGCTTAACCAGGCTGGTGGAGTCTTTAATGTTCTCTCATCAGCCCACATGGGATGATTGCCAGCAGCTACTGCAGACCCTTTTCACTACTGAGGAGGAGGAGAGGATTTTATTGCAGGCAAGGAAGAATGTACCAGGAGCAGATGGACGACCCACCCAGCTCCCCAACATCATTGAGACTGCCTTCCCCCTCTCCAGGCCTGACTGGGATTTCAACACAGCAGAAGGTAGGGAGCGACTGACAGTCTATCGCCAGACTCTAGTGGCCGGCCTCCGTGGGACAGTGAGACGCCCCACTAATTTGGCTAAGGTAAGAGAGGTTATCCAGGGGGCCATTGAACCCCCGTCAGTATTTCTTGAGCTCTTAATGGAAGCTTTCAGGCGCTACAGCCCGTTTGACCCTACCTCTGAGAGGCAAAGGGCTTCTGTGGCCATGGCTTTTATAGGGCATTCAGCAATAGATATTAAGAGAAAGTTGCAGAGAATAGAAGGGTTACAAGATTATACCCTACAGGATTTAGTTAAGGAGGCAGAGAAAGTGTATCATAAGAGGGAAACTGAGGAAGAAAAGGAGCAAAGGAAAGAAAAGGAGAGAGAGGAAAGAGAAAACAAAAGGGATCGTAAGCAGGAGAAGAACCTAACATGGATTTTGGCCACAGTAGTAGGTGAGAAAGGCCAGGAACAAATACAAGGCAGGGCTAAAAAAAGGGTCAGATAACCTGGGCAACTGCACTCCATTAGACAAGGATCAGTGTGCCTACTGCAAGGAAAGAGGTCATTGGGCTAGAGAGCACCCTAAGAAGAAGAACGGGCCCTCCAAGAAAGCATTAGCCCTGGAGGAAGAAGAAGATTAGCGGGGACGGGGCTCAGAACCCCTCCCCAAGCCTAGGGTAACACTAGAGGTGGAGGGGAAGCCAGTTGAGTTCTTAGTAGATACTGGGGCTCAACACTCGGTCCTACTCGAACCGACTGGGCCCATCTCCCACAAGAAATCGTGGGTCATAGGAGCTACAGGGCACCAGCAGTACTCATGGACTACCCGAAGAATGGTAGACTTAGGAACGGGACGGGTAACCCACTTGTTTCTAGTCATCCCCCAGTGCCCTGCACCTCTACTTGGGAGAGATCTCCTAACCAAAATGGGAGCCCAGATTACCTTCACCCCTGATGGCCCAGAGGTGACCTGAAGCAAGAGAATGGCTACTGCCCTGACCATACGCCTGGATGATGAACATAGACTTTTTGAGAGACAGGGAGCAGAGATAAGTCACATAAATGACTGGTTGAACAGGTAGCCAGGGGCGTGGGCCAAGACGGCTGGAACAGGACTAGCCGCAGAGAGACCACCCGTAGTTATAGAGCTTAAGGCCACTTCTACTCCTGTGGCTGTACGCTAATACCCCATGACTAAGGAGGCCCGGGAAGGAATTAGGCCCCATATCCAGCGCCTCCTTCAGCAGGGTATCCTAGTGAAGTGTCAGTCACCATGGAACATTCCCCTTTTACCTGTTAAAAAGCCTGGCACAGGAGATTATCGCCCGGTACAGGACTTAAGAGAAGTAAACAAGCGGGTACAGGACATCCACCCCACTGTACCTAACCCTTACAACTTACTGAGCTCTCTTCCCCCAGATCATATTTGGTATACTGTCTTGGACATAAAGGACACTTTCTTCTGCCTGCAACTACACCCTTCCAGCCAAAACATCTTTGCATTTGAGTGGAGGGACCCTGACTCTGGGACAACAGGACAATTGACTTGGACCCAGTTACCCCAGGGGTTCAAGAATTCCCCGACCCTCTTCGATGAAACTCTTCACCAAGATTTAGCCCACTTCCGTTCCAGCCATCCCCAGGTAACACTTCTGCAGTATGTAGATGACTTACTACTGGCTGGGGCCACAGAGGAGGAATGCCAACGGGGCACGGGACTACTGCTAGAAGAACTTGCCCACTTAGGATATCAGGCCTCCGCCAAGAAGGCCCAGATCTGCCAAAAGGAGGTAACGTACCTGGGGTACGCCCTCAAAGGGGGGCAGAGATGGCTAACGGAGGTCAAGAAACAAACTGTGACTCAGATACCCGTTCCTCGCTCACCCCGCCAGGTGCGAGAATTTTTAGGGACTGCGGGGTTTTGCCGCCTGTGGATTCCCAGGTTCGCTACCCTGGCAGCTCCCCTCTATCCTCTGACTAGAGAGGGTGCCTCGTTTGAGTGGGGTGACAACCAACAGCAGGCCTTTGATGACATCAAGAAGGCCTTACTGTCTGCCCCAGCCCTGGCATTGCCGGACGTAGCAAAGCCCTTCGTCCTACTTGTGGATGAGAGGAGGGGAATAGCCCGAGGGGTGCTGACCCAGCCTCTAGGGCCATGGAAGAGGCCGGTAGCCTACCTCTCCAAGAAGCTAGACACTGTTGCTGGTGGCTGGCCTGCCTGTCTGAGGTCCGTGGCAGCAGTGGCAGTATTGGTGAAAGATGCTGACAAATGAACTATGGGACAAAAGCTAACGGTCATTGCCCCTCACTCCTTGGAGAGCATCATCAGACAGCCCCCTGACCGGTGGCTGTCCAACGCCCGCATGACACATTATCAGAGTCTCCTACTGAATGGAGACAGGATCCAGTTCAGGCCGCCTGCCACCCTCAACCCAGCTACCCTACTACCTGACACGTCCACCCAGGAGAGTGTGCTGCATACCTGTCAAGAGATACTAGGAGAAGAAATGGGGACCCGAAGGGACCTCCAAGAGCAGTCCTTACCAGACACTCAGCTGACCTGGTTCACTGATGGAAGCAGCTACATAATAGAAGGTAAAAGGGTGGCCGGGGCGGCGATAGTGGATGATGAGCAAATTATCTGGGCAAGCAGCCTACCTGAAGGGACGTCGGCTCAAAAGGCTGAGTTACTAGCTCTGACTCAGGCTCTGCAGTTGGCAGAAGGGAGAAAAATTAACATCTACACTGACAGCAGGTATGCCTTCACTACTGCCCATGTCCACGGGGCCATCTACCGGCAGCAGGGGCTACTGACCTCGGCAGGGAAGGAAATCAAAAATAAAGAAGAAATTGTAAGCCTGTTAGAGGCCGTTCACCTTCCTAAGAAAGTAGCAATTATTCACTGCCCCGGACACCAAAAAGGGGGGTCAAGAGTTGCCGGAGGGAACCAAAGGGCTGACAGGGAAGCCAAGCGGGCGGCTCAAGGACTTAACGTCCTATCCTTGTCGGGGGGGGAAAAACCGAGGTCTCACCCTAAGGATGCGGTGTACCCCTCTATTAGGAACTTTGAATATTCAGAACCAGACCTTGAGAAAATGGACAGATTAGGATTTCGCCTGGAGACTCCAGAGGGGATCCGGTAAACCTCAGAAGGATAAAGAATCCTTCCTGAAAATCAGGCTATCATTTTTCTCAGACACCTTCACAAGTTAACTCATCTGGGCCCAAAACATTTAAAAACTCTTGTCCAGTCTTCACCATATTACATCATGAAGCTCGGGGAGCTTGCAGATACAACTGCAAAAGAATGCAAGTCTTGCCAGATGGTGAATGCCCGGCCCAGCAAGCTACCTCAGGGCAAACTGCTCTGAGGAGACCGTCCTGGGAGTTACTGGGAAGTGGACTTTACTGAGTTAAAACCAGCCAGGTATGGATACAGATACTTACTGGTATTCATAGATACATTTTCAGGATGGGTTGAAGCCTTTCCTACTAAGAAGGAGACTGCTCAGGTGGTGGCCAAAACAATACTAGAATACATCTTCCCGAGGTTCGGGGGGCCCAAGGTAATTGGATCAGACAACGGCCCTGCATTTGTTGCCCAGGTAAGTCAGGGGCTGGCCAAAATCCTGGGGCTTGATTGGAAATTACATTGTGCTTATAGGCCCCAAAGCTCAGGGCAGGTAGAAAGAATGAATAGAACTTTAAAAGAGGTGATGACTAAATTATCCTTAGAGACTGGCATAACAGACTGGACAATCCTCCTTCCCTTTGCTTTGTTTCGGGTGCGCAATACCCCTGGCTCCCTCAAGCTAACTCCTTTTGAAATTCTTTATGGGACTCACCCCCCACTCATTACCATACAACACCTTCCTTCCCCAGAATCTTACCCCCTCTCAATCTCTGTACACCAGATTAAAAGCCCTTGAGACTGTGCAGAGGGAAGTGTGGAATTAGTTGGTCGGGGCCTACAAGCCTGGAGAACTGCAGGTACCTCATCAGTTCCAGGTCGGAGACTCAGCGTACGTTTGGTGCCACCGTGCGGCCAGCCCGGAACCAAGGTGGAAAGGACCATACATAGTGCTACTCACTACTCCGACTGCAGTACTCCGATGGCATCGCTGCCTGGATCCATGCTTCGCATGTCAAGCCCGTACCACCACCAGATCCAGCGTGGAAAGTGGAAAAAATGGACAACCCCCTCAAGCTCCGCATTCACCGTGTTCCTGCTCCTGTTGACGCACCTGCCACCGATAAGTAGTCCTAACCCTCATGCCCCCCAACGACTAACATGGCAGGTTCTCTCCCAGACTGGAGATATAATATGGAGCACCACCAGGGAGAATCCCCTTTGGGCTTGGTGGCCATCCCTAACCCCAGACATCTGCGCCTTAGTAGCTGGGTTAGATAATTGGGACATTCCTACCCTGACTTCTGAGGAGGCCGGTAAACATTGGCCAACATCACCCAGGCCTTTCGGGGGAGCAGAATACCGCCTAGTTGAAGGGTACGACCCAGGCTGTAACTACCCACGCTCCCGTGACAATCTAAAACAGACCCCTTTCTATGTCTGCCCCCGGGATGGGAGGTCACAGAATATGACCAGGGTGTGCGGAGGTATAGATCATTATTATTGCTCCACATGGGGGTGTGAGACTACTGGCAACACTTATTGACACTCCACCTCCTCCTGGGATTTAATAACCGTACAGCAAAATCTTACGGCAGCCAACTGTAACAACCAAGGGTGGTGTAATCCTCTGAACATCTCCTTCACGGAGAAAGGAAGGCTATTGCGTGAATGGATAAAAGGGAGAACATGGGGATTCCGTTTCTATTTGTCAGGATGGGACAATGGATTTACCTTCTCTATCAAGCTTAAGATTGAAACCCCAACCACCGTCCAGGTAGGGCCTAACCTAGTACTATCTGAACAGCGGTCACCAACCGCCCATATCAGGCCGCCTGTTTCCTGAGCCCCAACAAATAAGTCCGATGATACAGCTCGGCTCAACCCAGTTACAATTCCCTCAGTCCCTGGCCTAGCAAATACACCCAAGATACTGAGCACAGGGCAGAGACTCCTTAATCTGATACAGGGAGCCTTCAGCGTCCTCAACGCTTCCAACCCTAACCTGACTGAGTCTTGCTGGCTATGTTTGCTGTCAAGCCCTCCGTATTATGAGGGCATCACCTTCTCGGGGACCTTTAACAATACCACCTCCCATGACTCCTGTAGCTGGGGGTCGAACAGCAAACTTACCCTTACAGAAGTCTCTGGGCGTGGCACTTGCTTAGGCACAGTCCCTACAAACTGTATGCATCTGTGCAATCGGACCATAAGAAGCCCCCAAACAACTACCAATTACTATCTGGTCCCCCCCGGAAGGTGGATGGTGGGCCTGCAGTACAGGACTGACCCCATGCATTTCCTCATCAGTGTTCAACACCACCAAAGACTACTGTGCCCTCATACAGCTAGTACCTAGAGTTATCTACCACGAGGCAAGTTCTTTCAAGGCCGAGTTCGACCTACGGCCCCGTAGACAGAAGAGGGAACCAATCTCGCTCACTTTGGCCATCCTGTTGGGGCTAGGAGTAGTGGCCAGAGTAGGTACAGGGACCACTGCACTTGTTCAGACTCCCCAGAACATCGAAGGGTTACGGGCAGCTGTAGATGAGGATCTGAAGGCTATAGAGCAATCCATCACAAAACTAGAGGAGTCACTGACCTCTCTATCTGAGGTAGTACTACAGAATAGGCGAGGCTTAGATCTCCTATTCCTTAAGGATGGTGGATTATGCGCTGCACTAAAAGAAGAATGTTGTTTTTACATAGATCACTCTGGTGTAATAAAAGATTCCATGTCCAAACTTAGAGAAAGATTAGAAATAAGATAACGAGATCGAGAAGCACATCACGGATGGTTTGAGAGTTGGTACAGCTGGTCCCCCTGGTTCACCACCCTCATGTCCACCCTGATGGGTATTGCTTTTACTTCTCACTTTTGGGCCCTGCATCTTAAATCACATCAATTTTTCCAGGACTTTTCTTCAACAGGAAAGAGACAGCAAATACTGTTTACACTTGTCTGATATCTTGTTTTTTTTACACTTGTCTGATATCTTGTTTTTTTTACAATAAGATGAGTGAATTACAGTTGATATGCATGGGATTACTCAAACGTGTTTGTTAGAGACATCTGATTAATTTACAAAGTTATTCCATGGGGTAACATACTTAAACATTATTCTTTGTATATTAAATGTGTTCATATTTTCCAGTTATACAAGCCTTTAAAGCAGAAAATTTATCAAGCTGCTATTCTTCAAATTAAACATGTCTGTAATGGTAAACAAATCATTTAATGTTCTATAGAGGACCTGTCATCAATAGGGTATATGTAAAATTTGTTAAAAGTATTTCTAAAAGTTATTGAGAGCCTGATTTGTTTAAAGGTTAAGCATGAAAGCATTTTACCACTTTGCCACACAAAAGGAAACTTAAAAGCTCTCCCAGCCTTTCTTTAATTCATGTTTTAGATATAATGTTAAATTGTGTTAACTAATGTTCATATAGACTCAGGAGTCAATATATGTAAACTTCTTAAAATGACATTTAAGAAAGAATGTAATGTGCAGTAGCAAAAATGGGACAACAGTGATTGAGATTGGGGTCTCTGATGACCTCATGGCTGTGGCATGCCTGGTGCCTGGGAGTGTTCCTGTGCAGGGGCACAAGATGCCTAACTGCTGTGGCAGTACATTGATCTCAAGCATACAGCTCTTGGGCAGGAAGGAATTCTTTTGCTAGATAACCAGTGTTCATCAGCTCCCTTCTCTGGTTCCTGCACACCTTACAGTAACTTTGGAACCTAACATTGCACATATATAAAGATTGCTGACATAACTCTTTAGATCTGCATTTCCATCAGAGAACAGAGCTAAAAGCCCCGCCTTACCTGAGATAAGGCTCTGCCTCACAACCCTGCTGCACATTAGAATGACTCCAAAGTAAGCCAGACTAACTCATTTAAAGTTGTGTTCAAAAGTTTGATGTTTGTTGTAAAGATTACTGTTATCTCAAACAGGGGATATAATGAATAACTCAGCCAAAATTCAAGACAGCTATTGCACAATGTTTTTTCTGTTGGTGATTCCATTTTGTATTTTCCTTGTAAACTCTAATTGTTGCCTGATCAATATTTTGCAGAAGTACTGCTTCAAGAGCGAATACTATAAATTAACTTGGAATAAGCCATCACCTATAGGACAGATAATGTAGACCCCAATTAGACAAAAAGGGGTAAATAACTCTAAAGTTATAGACATTGAAGCTAAAGCCCAATACTCTTACTTTATGACTGGTGAGACTGACTTGCTTGATGGTTAAGATCAAACATAGAGATTGAGATTAAATACAGAGGTCAAGAAAAGTCCATATTTGGGTCTTGCCCCCAAAATCAGCCTGAACCCAGGGAACAAGAGGACTTCTCTAAGGAGGTTTGCAACTCTGGGTCACACAACCTCCTGAGCAAGGAGATTGATGAGGCCACTAAAGGAAAAGCCACTCAGTGCACCTGCTGCAGAGGAGGGTCAAGGAAAAAGGTAGACGTCTCTGGTGCTTTCAATGGAAGCCACCTCATCGAGGAGACCCTGCCTAACCAATGGCACTAATAGAGCTAAGAAGCTGCTCTTAAGTTCTCTATGAGTGACCCCTATGGGAACTCAGCTGACTCTTTAACAGACAGGAATAGGTCACTTTGACTAGCTTGATCTTAGACACTTAGCAAAACAGTTAAAACCAAAATATAGCCATTCTTGGGCATTTAAAAGAAATAATACTTAAATGTAACTTAAGATGTACACTTGTGTTAGCCCACTAGAATAAAGACTAAAAGCTACAAAAGAGAGATTCTTAGGCAAGTGTGCCTGATAACTATCAAGAGAGACTGACAGAGTCAGAAGTTTTAGTCAGTTTAAGGCCTACAGACACAAATAGGCTTAATCTATGTTTGCTAGTAAGAGAAGTATAGAGATCTCTACTAAATGTTGTGTTTACATTCCTGATAACCTGGACAATGTTAAAGTTCCCAAATAAAGGCCTTGTCCTCTCCAGCCTTTGCTAGGCCTTGTTATGGGAACAACTTCTCAGTTCTTCCACCCCCTGGTGAGGAATTATTGACTTCTGTCTTCTTTATGATATTCATTGGCATGTTCCAGATTCTGCAATTGTATTAATCTCATTTCAATACTCATGTCTTTTTGTTCTTCTCTCATAGAAGCACCCATCCCCAGATGCCTTTACAACCTGCTCTTCCCCAACCGGACTTCTACCATGGACCCCTCAATTGATCTGATTTCTAAAAAGGGAACTCCAAACTGCTTGCCCCATGCTGCCCCCTTTCAGCTCAAAGAAGCCAGATTGGTCATCATTCCCTTTCCCTACAGCAGTGAAGGAGTTCCTAAAATTAGAGGGGTGAATGAAGCCAGAATTGGGGATGGGCAGTTAGTATAGAAATAGGGGATCAGTCAAATCGAGGAAATGAAGTCCATGAAAACCATCTGCCTTTGGAAGTCTGGAAGGAGAATGGACTTTTTACATCTCACCTGTAAAACCAGCCCCAGTCACTTAGGCACGAAGGGGAGAGAAGGCTTCAGAAAGAACTGGAGAACAAAAGATTTTCTTATAAAAACAGAAACGGGGGAATGTAATACAAAGCTGCTCTTTCTGATGCAGCCATTTTCCCCACCTCCCAACCACTTGTCAATCTGTGAACATCCTAGCTAGCTATTGGTTCATCAGTCAGCTTGAAAGTTTCCTTCTCCGTTATTGGTCCCCTGGTAGCCCGGTGGAATTCAACTGCTTCCTCCTTGCTTTTCCACTCTAGCGTGCGCCTTTTCTTGTTCCCTTTCTTTCCCTCTCATTTTCTCTCTTACCCTGCAGGGAGACACTTTGCTTAATAAACTCCCTTATGTGATTTCCCGTGTCTGGCGTGGTTTTCGTGGGGTCCCTTACAGAGAGTAATAGAGTGAGAATAGGGAAGATGTTAGTCCTGTGCCCTGAGGGTCACCTGGAGGTATAATGCTGCAATGGACAAGCTCAGTCCATCTGAGTGTTAGCACTCTACGGGGTTCCCCTTCCAGCGGCATTGCCTGTGCGGTGAAGCTGCTTGGCAGGAAGTGTCTACTGTTGTTTTTAACCCTGTGGGTCAGGGATTGGGTGGGAGAAAGAAAGCTTGCTAGCCTCGAACTCCTAAGGGTGTCATCCACCATGCATACAATCCATTCCTTCATGAAGCATCCTGTTATGTAGCAGGACCTGGAAACTGGAAGCATTTAAGGATGCATCTCTGGAACTGACTATTCATCCTAGTGGGTGGAGTTGGACAATAAGCAAATTATCTGTTTAGTATCAGATAATGAAAGATGATGAAAGGAAATAAAATGGAGCAGTTCCATGGGTGTATCTCTATTTATACTGGTGATTAGATTGGCTTCTCCCAGAAGTTAGTGTTGTAGGAATGACCCTACATGGTTTTGGTGACCTGAAAAGGGAAAATTTTTCTTCCTCCTTTTCTGTTGTCTCCTGCCTTACCAACAGAAACATACATTAACAAAACATATAGATGTATGGTAGTTCATTACCTTCAGTTGTTCCTAGACTCAAAAACTAGCATCAGGAATAGAGACTTATTGTAGTAGGGCCTAGTGGAACCAGGAAGTGCTAGTATTAGAGTGTGGACAATAAAACACTGCTAGGTTAGGATTTTAAGCGCTGTAGATTAAAGGCCTCTCTGTACACTGGATCCTACAGAATACAGAGGTTGGGGAATCCTGATTCTTTTCATCTTTATGGCCTGCCTTCCCATCTGTACTTTTCTCCTAAGGTTCCCCTAAGTCTTCTCCTTCCAGATTAGATCGCTATTGGGCTTTCCATTACTGTCAGGGGAAGAGGAGTGTTTCATATACCGATCTCCAGTGCTATTGGCAGAAAGCACTGGTTAAGAATTTGGACTGGAACCAACCTAGATGTTCTTCAATTGATGAATGGATAAAGAAACTGTGGTATATATACCTATATATACAATGGAATATTACTCAGCCATAAGGAATGATAAAATTATGGCATTTGCAGGCAAATGGATGAAATTGGAGAATATCATGCTAAGTGAGATAAGCCAATCTCAAAAAACCAAAGGTTGAATGATATTGCTAATAAGTGGATGAGGACACATAATGGGGGGAGGGAGGGGTTAGTGTTAGGGTTAGAGTTAGGGTTAGGGAGGGGGGCAAGAATGGAGGAAGGAAGGACTGTATAGAGGGAAAAGGGGTGGGAGGGGTGGGGGGAAGGGAAAAAATAACAGAATGAATCAAACAACATTACCTTATGTAAATTTATGATTACACAAATAGTATGCCTTTACGCCATGTACAGAGAAACAACATGTATCCCATTTGTTTACAATAAAAAAAATCATGTTCTACTAGTCAGAAATACATACGTTCTCAAAAAAAAAAAAAAGAATTTGGACTGGGCGCACAGTACAGTATGTCCTGTGTAGTTCTAGAAGTTTCAAAGGATTGGCACAATCGACCATGAGTGATATTTTAAACAATCCTGTTGCTCAGCATGAATATGAAACCGTGATGACAACAGCATCATAAATTGAGTAAAATAAATTATAAGTACATATTGGGTTGTGGCTCATCTCAGTCTGGAGGATGGAGGGGAGTTGAAAAGCTGTACACCCATCACTAGATCTGGTTCTCCTTTTGTAGACAAGGGGTGCACAGTGAAGAGAAACCCCAAATCTATGCCTCCTGAAAGAGTGGCCACTATAAGATTCAGGGTTGGATGGTTTGAGCAAATATCCAGAGGTCCTTGACCAAATTACCTGAGAAAATTGGGTCTGAGGCAAAAGAAGTGTAACTAGACAAGGCGGGGTGAATGGCCTGAATAGGTGAGAAAGGGTGGGGGCAATAGGTAGGTGGGTTGGTGGTTTGCTATATTATAAGGTAGAACATGGAAAGAGTTCTGCATGCCCTGTTTATAGGCATCTCCCTATTTGCCTTAAATTGGAATGCTGATTAAGTCCAGGGCAGTGGCAAGTCTTTGATCCTTTGTATTGGATGATGGGTTCCAGTTGACTAAGATTTTAAATTCTTTTCCTACACTCAGTAACTACCTCTTCTCCAAATACAAGACAGTATTCATCCTTTTTGTTCTGAATATTGAGATTTATGATTATCTATTACTTGGCATATAACTTAGCTACATTATTGTGGTAATAGAATTCCCTGTAGAGACAAGGGAAAGAGGTGGTTAGAGGAAAACAAATATCTGCCATGGTATTTTTTGATATGTGCCAATAATTGCCTACATCCATTCTGGATTTATCACTTGCTGACTTCCTCTATATTCCCTCATTTAATTGTCACAGTGACATGGGAACACTGATACTTCAACTATTTCCATTCTAGATATGAGGAAGCTAACTTTCAATGAATACAGCTATGGTTTCATTTCATCTTCATCTCTAGCCCAATGTGGTTCCCAGACCAGTGGATTCCAGTAGATTTTCTTGGTTTTCTTTTTTAGAACTTCCAGGTTAAGGAACAGATATATGTTCCCATTGTCTGACATACTTATTCTGGCAATATATTTCTTGTCTGTTCTATTAGTGCATGGTCCTTGGTCCTTTTTTCTAGAATAAAACACTTCATAGGATCTGTATGTACCCATATGGAAGTTTGGACAAAGAAGGCCAGGAAGGTCTTTGAAACTTGTTTGTGAACCTGCCCCTAGTTTTCTTCAGTCAAGTCTGGGAGGATTGTGTCCTATAGCCCAATTGTTGCCTCTGTAACATGACCCAGGAGGTAAGGGTAAGGGTTACCAGATCTGTGCATGCCATCTTCTCCAGCAAAAGCAAACCTGTATTCAGAGGCTGGAAGAACAGCACAAATGAGTGGGTCATAAAGAATGAACATTGCCTGAATTTGGAGCAATCAATGTCTCTTTCTATCTAAACTAAAATATCTTTCTGCCAGGTTTTCAATGTAAATGCTCTAACTACTCATTTGTCCTTTGTCTTGGAACTTGCCCAGCCTTCTGTTTTTTGTTTGTTGGTTGGTTGGTTTGGTGTTATTTTGTCTTGATTCAGTACTGGGGATTGAACCCAGGGTCATGCTCTACAACAGAACTTTAACACCCAGCCCTTTTTTCATTTATTTTTATTTTTTTCATTTTTTCATTTTTAAAAAATTTTGAGACATGGTGTCTCCACAGATTCCGAGGTTCTCACTAATTTCAGAATCTGATCTCAGACTTGAGATCCTCCTGCCTCAGCCCCAGGAGTTGCTGAAGTTTATAGCCATGTGCCACTGTGTCTGACCAACTTTCTGTTTTTCAACTTACTTTCCCACTTTAAATTTCCAACACTCCTTGTGGCAAGCCATCCATGACTAGCAGAATCAGGCTTGGCTGAGCCATGAGACACAGAAATCTGACTTCCAGGAACTGGTAGTCATGAGAGACTGTTTCAGATAGCCTGGGGTATATGACTTCCATGCAGAGTGCTCACTGCCTGAGAATCTGCTAATCCTGCTGGGATAACCCACTAGAGCAAATGGCTTCCTTAACTCCACCCCATCCTGTTCCTCACAGAAGAAGCTCCTCCTGGTCCCTCTTTACCTGTACGACTATAAATAAAGGGAAGGTGGACTCCTCCATTTTTGTTAGAAGCCAGATCTTAGCATGGCTTAATCTGTCATGCCCCCTTTGATTTAAAAAGTTAATTGTCTCCTGTGATTATTTTATTAAATAAGTTTCTTAGTGATTAATCTATAGCTGGCTCATCCCTCCGACAGAAACCCTTTCCCTCATCCACGCTGGACGTGGGAGACACCCTACAACCACTTTCATGCTCTTTACTTCTAGATGATGATCTTCTTTTCTAGTTCATTGAGAAAATTTCAGAAGACTTGACCCACATTCACAGGTCCCAAACTGAATGCTCCCATCTTCTCCCATAAACCTTTTTCACCTGTAGTATTCCAAGCAGGGAAGATTATCTCTTATGCCTCTAGTCCTCCCTGCTATAGAGTTCAGAGTGACCCTCCACTTCACTTCTTCCCTTACCCCTTGTTTTCCATTTGTCAGGAAATCCAGGGAGCTCTCTTGTCAAAATGGATTCAGAATCTTGAGTTCTGACCCCTTCTTGCTACCTCTTCTGCTACCACCCTGATCCCAGCCACCCTCAGTCTTCCCCTGGGGTGCGGGAGTGTTTTGCTGACTCTCCCCTTGCTTCACCCTCCCCCTCACCCATACTGGTAATCAATTCAGCAGCCAGAGTACCTCTGTAAGTACATAGATCGTACGAATGCCTCTGCTCAAAAACTACATGTCAGGGTAATTAAGAGTCCTCACAGTCCTCTACAAGGCCATATGTGGTTTGGGTACCAGTTATCTCTCTCACCCTCTCTCCTAGTACTGTCCTTCCTCCTTCTGCTCTGGCTGTGGTCATGTCCTCGTTGCTCCTGAAGTATTGCTCTCTCGTTTCTGCATCGGGTATTCTTGCCCTAAATGTGTGTGTGTGTCTATCTCCCTCATCTCATTCACGTCTTTCATTAATGTTATTGTTCAATGTGACTGCCCCCTAAAATGTCTTATTTCAAATTCCATACCCCTACCTCATCCAAACACAGGATTCCCTTTTTATTTATTTTTTAAATTTGAGGGTAGGGTTTCACTAAGTTGCTTAGGGCCTCACTAAATTGACCAAACTGTCCTTGAACTTGTGATCCTCTTGCCTCAGCCTTCCAATTTGCTAGGATTATAGGCATGCACCACTGTGTCTAGCTACTGACTATATTTCTTTTCTTTTCTTTTCTTTTTTTTTTTTTTTTTTTTGTTTGGCGGTACTGGGGATCGAACTCAGGGCCTTGTGCTTGCGAGGCAAGCACTCTACCAGCTGAGCTATCTCCCCAGCCCTATATTTCTTTTTTAAAATTTTTAGTTGTAGATGGACACAATACCTTTATTTTATTTATTTATTTTTATGTGGTGCTGAGGATCAAACCCAGTGCTTCACATGTTCTAGGCAAGCGCTTTATCACTGAGCTACAACCACAGCCCCTATTGACTATATTTCTTATTCAGGTTTGTTTGCTGGCCCAGTTCCCATAGGATTGAATATGAATCCAATGAAGTCTATAAATAAAAATAGAAATGGTTGTTTCCATGAGTGATGAAGTAGTGCCAAGACATTTGGCACAACCTAATCTACTCCCTATTATAGCAGGTGATCAGTAAAACTGACAAGTCTATACTCAGAGCATTTACTTTTGGGCCATCAGTACCATGGAGACATGCTCTGCAAAATTTCCTGGTGATTCTGGGTCCAGAGACCCAAATTGTCTTGTAGATGTGGCAAAATCAGAACAGAATAAAAAACAGGTCAGCAGAAGAAGTTTATCACTGGTGTCATTCCTACCTCTTTTTTGGTGGATCAGGGCTTCTAGTGAGTTCTGCAGCAACATACTTAGTATCTCCAACCAGATGTAATAGCTACCAAAGTTACCAGGGTTAGCATGGGGCAGGCTTGATGTCATATTCTAATATGGAGTTCCATATCCTCACTCAATAATGGAATGGAATAACGAAGGAAATCTGAAAGATGGGTATGTTTGAGCTTCAGAGGGTTCTGAGTGAACAATTGACCTGAGTCCTAAATGACAGAATTGTTCTGATTAGCTATGGGGGTAAAAATACAATTGAGGTAACAACTCCCACTTTTCTAACTGAGAAAATTAGGGATGGAACTTGAATTATAAAATGTTAATAACATTGATATCTGTTATATTTTTTGAAACTTGCTCTGTGATTACAAGAAAGAAGAAAGAGAAGGAAAGGAGAGAGTAAATATAGAAGAAGGAAAGAGAGAAGGTTGACTATATTTAGAGGCAAGCCAAGGACTTAGTCCATTTTTCCTCCTGTGTCTGCCTGTAAAGCCTGAAGTCATGTCTATAGCCCCTTGGCACAATTTTTTTCTGAGTAGAGCTTTTAGAATTCCCTTGGGTAAAGTCTATGACACACTGAAATAAGACCAGCAAGACTGGCCTCTATACCCATCCAATGTGACAGTGCCAGGTCATCATAGTACCAGGAGGTTGCAGGTGGATCCATAAGTATCAGGGATAACATTTGCCTGTTTATCCCCTTGCTCAACCCACGCCTCTCATCCAGTAGATGTGAAACAAAAGTACCAAACATTACTGTTTCATACCCAGTCCTAAGAGCTCATATGTTCTTTTATTATATAATTCCATCAATAAAAAAATCCAGTACCTCAGAGAGCAGTGTCAGCAGGGAGAATACTTGTGCACCACAGATCACTTGCAGAAAATCCACAACCAGAATTCCTACTCACAGACAGTCACTGGGATTTTTCCCTACCATGAAAAGGATGCAGTAAGGGGAACAGTACATGGTGACCCACAGCAAACACAGGGGTACTTCAGAGTCTGAATCCTGAACTACTGCACAGAATAGAATCAGCCAACCCACAACACTACACCCTCTGAGCAGTCAGCTGCAGACCCCTGAACAGACAAACCAGAAGCCCCTGGTTGGAAGTTCATAACAATGAGGAAATTGCTTCTATGCCTCTGTAACTTGGGAGAGATCCACAGCCAAAGACTGCTAAATGTACAAACCCCAGTGAAATTAAAACCAAGATTCAAAAAGAATTTTCTTCACCTTGACATGCTTTACTATAAACAACTCTAGTGTCAAATTTGATCATATAAATAAGTCCTTAACTTGAATGATAATTATTAACTTAGTAGCCAACATCGTACTTCCAACTCTTTTGAATGTACTTCATCTAATGGTTTAAAACATTAATTGGAATCAATCTTCCTATCTTTGTTTTCCTAGCTCTAGTTTATACCTGCTTGTATTACTCCCTATGCATCCTCTTGCACTGTTACTACCTCAAATAAGACCCTTCATCCATTTCTCCTTTCTACCTTGGTGTAAATAACCATTTTATAGCTTTTCTCTCTCTTTATTTCTGTCTCTTTTTTCCCTTTCCTATTTGTCCCATCTTTCTTCTACCCTTTTAGCCCTCACTTAAGGTTATAGTAAGTATACTAAATTTAACAACTAGTTGTTGAGCTGTTTCAGAACTTTATTATAGATTCATATCTGAATTTGAGGAACTGCAGAGAACAATTGCAACAAGTTTTTGTTCTTATAAGGTTGAATAGAATGAGGGTTGGCTCAGAAGTGATTATGTAAATAGGGCTCAGTGGCATCTCTGAAAGTAGTGCTGATATTGGGATCAGAAAAGGTCAAACACTGAATTAAAATATCATTATCAGGATATTCACCCAACCCAGAGCTCTTAAAAAAAAGGAAGCTCACGAAGTAGTCCTTCACTTAAAAGTAGAAGTCAGAACTATATTGACAGATGGGTAGATATACAGACAATATGAAAGAGAAGAGAACAAAACATCCCATAATGCTTCAACAACAGACTTCATTGACACCCCAGTAGAGGAAGTATCAGAGAATGAATTTAGAAAGTTCATAGTTAAACTGTTCTACGGGAAAAAGACAATGTAAGGAGGGAAATCATAGAGAAAATACAGCAAGTGAAAGATAAATTCAATAAAGAGATCAAGATTCTGAAAAAGAACCAACAGAAATCCTCAAAATGAAGGAATTAATAAACCAAAATAAAAATTAAATGGAAAACATCATTAATAGATTAGATCACTTTGAAGACAGATTTCAGGTCTTGAAGACAAAGTATATAATCTTGAAAATAAAGTTGACCATGGAGAGAAGATTTTAGGAGACCATTAACAGAATATTCAGGAATTCTGGGATAACATGAAAAAGCCAAATTTAAGATTTTTTGGGATAGATGAAGGCCCTGAAGTTGATAGAAATAGATTTGATTTTACAAAACCCAACAATATGCTGTCTGCAGGACGCTTACTTCACAGGCAAAGACATGCAAAGGTTGAAGGTGAAAGGATAGGAAAATGCATGCCATACACATGGGACTTGTAAACAAGCAGGCATTGCTATTCTCATAAAGAGTGGACTTAAAGCCAAGATAAATCAGATGAGACAAAGAAGGTCACATCATACTGCTTAAGGACATCATATATCGACAAGCTGTAATGATCGTAAATATTTATGCCCCAAACAATGGAGCTCCTATGTATATCAGACAAACCCTTCTCAATATTAAGAATCAAATAGACTGCAATACAATGATTCTGCATAACTTTAACACATATCTCTCATCACTGGTTAGGTGATCAAAACCAAAGATTCTACAGAACTAAAAAATACAATTAATAATATGGACCTAACAGAGAACTATTTAATATTTTTTCATCCATCAATGACTGAATTCATTTTTTTCTCAGCAGCACATGGAACATTTTCTAAAACGTCTAGACCATATTTGAGGTCATAAAGAAAATCTTAGTAAATACAAAAATAGGGATAATACCTTGCATTCTATCAGATCATAATGGAATTAAATTAGAAATCAACAATAAGATAAAAAAACAGAAACCACTCTAACACCTGGAGGTTAATAATATACATTTGAATGGTGAATGTATAGCAGAAGAAATTGGAAGAAATAAAAAAATGCTTAGAGGTAAATGAAAATAATGATACAACATATCAAAATATTTGGGATACTATGAAGGCAGTTCTGAGAGGCAAGTTCATAGCATTGAGCTCACACATTAAAAGAATAGAAAGATCCCAAATAAATAAAATTACATCTTAACATCCTAGAAAAGGAACAAAACCAACAACCAAAACCAGTAAGACAAGAAATAATTAAAATCACAGATGGAATCAATAAAGTTGAGATAAAAAATACAAAAGATCAACAAAATGAAGAGTTGATCTTTTTTTACATTTTTTATTAAAATCTTTTTTTACAGACTGCATTTTGATTCATTGTACACAAATGGGGTACAATTTTTCATTTCTATGGTTGTACACAATGTAGATTCATACCATTCATGTAATCATACATATACATAGGGTAATACTGTTTCATTCTACTATCTTTCCATCCTCCACCCACTCCTTTTCCATTTTCCTCTACACCATCCAAAGTTCCTTCATTCTTCTCTTCCCCCCATCACCCCCCTCATTTTATATTGTCATGCACTTATCAGAGAAAACATTCAGTCTTTGGTTTTTTGGGCTTGGCCTATTTCACTTAGCATGATATTCTCTAACTTCATCCATTTACCAGCAAGTGCCATAATTTTATTCTCCTTTATGGCTGAGTAATATTTCATTGTGTATATATACCATAGTGTCTTTATCCATTCATCAATTGAAGGGCATCTAGTTTGGTTCCACAATCTAGCTATTGTGAATTGAGCTGCTATAAAAGTGATGTGGCTGCATCACTGTAGTATGCTCATTTTAAGTCCTTTGGTTATAAACCAAGGAGTGGGATAGCTGGGTCAAATGTTGGGTCCATTCCAAGTTTTCAAGAGGTGATTTTTTTAAAAGGATACCAAAATTGATAAACCATTAATGAAATTAACCAAAAGAAAGAGGGAAACCTCAAATTATCAAAATATAAGAAGAAAAAGGAAATATTACCACAGACACTACTGAAATCTAGAGTATTACCAGAAACTATTGGAATATTTTATACTCCAATAAGCTAGCAAATCTTGAAGATATGGAAAAATTCCTAGAGACATATGACCTACACAAATTGAATCAGGAAGATATAGAAAACTTAAACAGATTAATTGAAATGAAATTGAAGTAGCCATCAAAAGCCTTCCAACAAAGAAAAGACAAGAACTAGATGGATGCTCAGTTGAGTTCTACCAGACCTTTAATGAAGAATTAAGACCAATCCTCCTTAAATTATTCCATGAACTAGAAGAGGAGGGTACTCTGTCAATCTTATTCTATGAAGCCATATCATCCTAATTCCAAAACCAAAGACATATCAAGGAAAGGAAACTTCATACCAATATGCTTGATGAAAATAGATGCAAAAATTCTTAATAACATATTGGCAAACTGCATACAAAAACACATTAAAAAGATAGTGCACCGTGACCAAGTAAGTTTCATCCCAGGGATGCAAGTTTGGTTCAACACATGGAAATCAACAAATGCAATTCACCACATAACAGCAGACACTTCCCCCACCAAATCATTGATACATGCCTATCTCTCCTATCTCTTCCAAGAATCATAGGAGTTCATTGACCCACTTTTCTCCCCTGAAATTATAAGTAAACAGAACAGAAAAAAATTTCACAGGACCCACAGTTTGTCTTCCTTATTTAGCCCTCTACCCTCACCCCATCCCTGCAAAAACAATGAAAGGCTTAGGAAGAAAGGCATTTAGCTGAGCCATTAGTGGAGCTATGCCTATCAGTGGTCTACAAATACAAATAAATAGTGCATGCATAGAAGCAAATTATATTCTCTATAAAAATTTTACTGTAGGGTTTCTCTATATCAACAATTCCTTGTGCATTTGGAATATGATTCAAAGTATAAAAGTTTGTATCATTTTTCCTGAACATTTATATCATGCCCATTAAATGAGATACCCCTGTAAAGCTCTCAGTATAATGCCCAGTTAATAAGTACTCAATAAGTGTTGCCCACATTTATAATTATGCTAAAAAGAAAAACAAAAACAGACTGGTCAAACTACCGAAAGCATTATACAGATTCAATGTAATTCCATCAAAATCCCAATGATGTTCTTTATAGAAATAGAAAAAGCAGTCATGAAATTCATTTGGAAAAATAAGAGACCCAGAAAAGCCAAAGCAATTCTTAGAAAAGCTAAGCAGGAGACATTAGAATGCTGGACCTCAAATTATACTACAGAGCCATAGTAACAAAAACAGCATGGTATTGACATGAAGACCAATGAAATAGAAGACACAGAGACAAACCCACATAAGTACAGCTCTCTCATACTACACAAAAGTACCAAAAACATACATTGGAGAAAAGATGGTCTTTTAAACAAATGGTGCTGGGAATACTGGAAATCCATATGTAGTAGAGTGAAACTGCACGCATGTCTCTTACCCTACACAAAACTCAATTCAAAAGTGGATCAAAGATCTAGGAATTAGACCAGAAATCCTACACTTGTTAGCAGAAAATGTAGGGCCAGCACTTCAACATGTTGGCTCAGGAACTGACTTCCTTAACAAGACTGCTAAAACACAAGATGTAAAATAAAAACTCAATAAATGGCATGGCATCAAATTAAAAAGCTTTTTCATGGCAAAGGAAACAATAACATGAAGAGAGAGCCTACAGAATGGGATAAAATCTTTGCCACCTGCACCTCAGAGCATTAATCTCCAGGATATATAAAGAGCTCAAAAAACTTAACACCAAAAAACCCCAAATAACCCAATAATAAATGGGCCAAGGAACTGAACAGGCACTTCAGAGGAGAAATACAAATGGTCAACAAATATATGAAAAAATGTTCAACATCTCTAGCAATTAAAGAAATGTAAATTAAAACTACACTGAAATTTCATCTCACTCCAGTCAGAATGGCAACAATCAAGAATACAAGCCAAAAAAATATTTTGGCAAGGATGTGGGGGAAAGGGTATACTCATACATTTTTGGTGGGACCGCAAATTGGTGCAACTCCTCTGGAAAGTATTATGGAGATTCCTCAAAAAGTAGGAATGGAACCACCATTTGACCCAGTTATCCCACTCCTTGGTATATATCCAAAGGATTTAAAATCAGCACATTACAGTGATGCAGCTACATTAATGTTTATAGCAGCACAATTCACAAAAACTAAACTATGGAAAAAACCTAGGTGCCCTTCAACAGATGAATGGATAAAGAAAATATGGTTTATATACACAATGGAATATTATTCAGATATAAAAAAGAATTACTTTATGACTTTTGCCAGTAAATAGAAGGATCTGGAGACTATCATGCTAAGTAAAATAAGCCAACCCCCAAAAACCAAAGGTTGAATGTTCTTTCTGACATGGAAGTACACAACAAGAGAGGTGGAGGGGAAGAAGAGAAGTTTAGTAGATTAGACAAAGGGGAATGAAGGGAAGGGAGGGGGATCGGAATAGGAAAGACAGTGGAATGAATCAGACATAGCTTTCCTATGTTCATTTATGAATACACCACCAGTGAAACTCCACATCATGCACAATAACTAGAAGGGGATCCTAAGTAGAATAAGTTATATTCCATGTATTTATATTATGTCAAGGTTATACTCTACTGTCATGTATATCTAAAAAGAACAAATAAAAAAATTAAAAATAAATAGAATGGTCACCAAATATACAAACAATATTCAACACCTCTAGCAATTGGAGAAATGTTAATTTAAAATATTCTGATATTTTATCTCATTCCAGTCAGAATGGCAATCATCAAGAATACAAGTATCAACAAATGTTGTCAAGGATGTGGGGGAAAAGATACACCCATACTTTCCTGGCATGACTGCAAATTGGTGCAACCACTCTGGAAAATAGTATGGAGATTCCTCAGAAAACTAGGAATGGAATCACCATTTGACCCAGTTCTCCTACTCCTTGGTTATATAGCCAAAGAATTTAAAATCAGCATACTACAGTAACACAGTCACATCAATGTTTATAGCAGCACAATTCACAATAGGTAAGCTATGTAGCCAAACTAGCTATGATGCCCTTCAACAGATTAATATATAAAGAAAATGTGGTATATATGAACAATGGGGTATTAGTCAGACATAAGGAAGAATGACTTCATGGCTTTTGCCAGTAAATGGATGGAATTGGAGACTCTCAGGCTAAGTAAAACAAGCAAGTCCCCAAAAGTCAAAGGTTGAATGTTTTCTCTGATATGAGGATGCTAACCCAAAATAAGGAAGGGGGATAAAAAAAAAGAATAGAAGAAAGATCAGTAGAGTAGACAAAGAGGAATGAAGGGAAGAGAGGAAGCATGGGGTAGGGAAAGACAGTGGAATGAATCTGACCTAACATTCCTATGTATGTATATGAAGGTATCACAGTGACTCTCACCATCAATGTACACCCACCAGACACTAATTTTAAAAAGTCTATAAGTAAATACCAGGAGATCAGTAAAGTGGATGAAAAGGAACAGAGATTTGGAGGAAGGGAGGGGTTGGGTAAGTACTGCCGATTGAATTAGTACAAATTATATTCCATGCTTTTATAATTATGTCAAAATGAATTCTATTGTCATGTGCAACTAAAAAGATCCAAAAAATTAAAAATTTCCACTTTTAGGTATTCTGTTATAGTATCACAAAATGAACTAAGGCAGACACCATTCTTTCTTCCCTCAATGCCCTGGATGTATTTTTGTGGATCCATTCATCCAACAAATACTATGTCTCTTGTTTTAGTCAACTTCTTTTGCTGCTGTGATTGAAAGGTGTGACAAGAATGATTTTAGAGGAGGAAAAGTTTATTTGGGGACTTACAGTTTCAGACATCTCATTCCAGAGACAGCCAGCTCCATTCCTTGGGGCTTGAGGTGAGACAGAACACCATGGTTGAAGAGTGTGGCTGAGGGAAGCAGCTCACATGATGATCAGAAAGCAGACAGACTCCACTCACAAAAATACAAAATATATACCCCAAAGGCATGCCCCCAATGCCCACTTCCTCCAGTCACACCCTAAATATCTTCAGTTACCATTCAATTAATCTCTATTTGTTCACTGATTGGATTAAGGTTTTCTTAACCCAGTCATTTCACCTCTGAATGTTCTTGCGTTGTCTCACACATGAGCTTTTGGGGGACACATTGCATCCAAACCATAACAACTCCCCTTTAATATATGTCAACCAATGTGATCCTTGGATCTCTATATTTTTTGCTTTAATGTTTTTTAATGTTTTCAAATTTGTTCTGGGCCGGGGAGATAACTCAGTTGGTAGAGTGCTTGCCTTGCAAGCACAAGGCCCTGGGTTCAATCCCCAGCACTGCAAAAAAAAAAAAAAAAATTGTTCTAATTAGTTACACATAACAGTAGAATGCATTTTGACACATCATACATGACTGGAGTATGACTTCTCATTCTTCTGGTTGTACATGCTGTAGAATCACAGTGGTCATATAATCATATATGTACATAGGGTAATAATATCTGATTCATTTTACTATTCTTCCTATCCCCATACCCCCTCCCCTCCCTTCATTCTCCTATGCCTAATCCAAAGTACCTCTATTTATTACTATGGTCTTTTTCATAATTGTTGGTTTTATTGTAACAATATAGCTTACTAGATGAGTGTCTTGTAAGAAGGTACTGTGCATTATTCATCAGTATATATCTAGGCTTAGTCACATATGGTCACAGTTCTGAATAGACTTATCAACAAATATTGGGGATTGAATGAAAAATATAATGAGATACATAGTGTATATAAGAAATGAGGAGCTGGGGATATAGCTCAGTGTTAAGAGCACTTGCCTAGCACATGTGAGGCCCTGGGTTCCATATCCAGCACCACAAAAGGAAGAAAGAAAGAAAATAGAAAGGGAAATGAGGAACAGAAAGAGGAAAGAAAATATAAACACAAACGGAATACAAACCCCACTAAGGATAAAAAGATGGTGCCACATCAAAGGTAGAATACCAAAAGGGAAGTACTCGTAATACCCAAAATTCCCTTTGCAAAATAAATTACAGTGTCAACACTCAGATGAGAATATGTCTACTACATTTGTTTAAGTGGAATATTACAAAATGGAAATTTAAATAATTCCTTATTATGTTTGCATTAATTGTATGTAAAGACCTGTCTTATGTGCTCTGACCTCAGTATGTCTAATTACCAGCTGCAGAACATCTAAACACAATTTTAAGGCTTTCTACTCAATCATTTTAAAGCCACTATTATCCTCCAAAGCAAAGAATTGACTATAAATTTCTGCAGTTCATTATTCAACACAGAGACACAGCAATGTTGATATCAGTGTGCATTACACTCCCCATCAACTTCTAGGTCTTTGATCGTTGTGACATTGTCACCTACTGACTAGTGATTACTATGGCCTATAGATCATGTGGCTTTTAATACAGTGGCTTGAGTTTTTCAATGTATAATAAAGGTATACATATATATTCTGTTTTAAGTCAAAAAAAGAGAATGTCTTAAGTAGGATAACAAAATAACATCTAGCCCTATCATCAATCTCAGGTCTACTTTATGGGGCCCATTTTGCCTAGCATATTGCTACTCAATGTGACATAAACCCTGGCATACTAGCACAGCAGAAATGAGTTCTAAAAGAAGAAAAATATAAAAGTCCTTCCTTTTAGAAATTAACACATTTTATTCTGACTCACTGGTTTTTCTTACTTGTTTCTCAAAGGATTAGAAATTTTGAACTCCTAAAACACATTCAGAAGTGTTGGCACTCCCAGGCCTATATGCCTCATTACTCTGTATAGGGTTGCAAGGCCAACTTTCCTTCCTTGTTCTTCAAGATATAGTAGATTTTATCTGTGACTTCTCTTGAGGAGGTCTATTCCATATTCTTCAGGTTGTGTTCATTTAGAAGACATTCCTGCTTTCAAATGTGTCAGCAATTTTTTGTTGCTGTTCAAGAAGTCTGAAATATGGTCCCTGGCAGTGTTGAAGGTTCATGCTGGGCTCTGACTTTCATTTGGGCTGCAGGTGGCATCAGAGACCAGTCCATAGTTTCTCTACACAGTTGCCTTATCAAGAGCAAATAAAAGCATAGTATCTTAGTCCATTTGTGCTGCTGTAACAAAACACCTGAGACTGGGCAATTTATAAACAATTGAAATTTATTTTTCACAGTTTGGAGAGTAGGAAGTTCAAGACAAAGGTGCCAACTGGTGAGGGCTTAGTCTCTCTGCTTCCGAAATGGAGCCTTTCTTGCTACATCTTTCAGAAAAGGAACATTGTGTTGTTGCATGGCAAAAGGGGTGAAAAGGAGTGAACACCATCCAATCACACCCTTTTATAAGGGCACATAACCCTGTTAGTGAGGGCTCTGCTCCATCAACTTTCAAAGGCCACGCATCCAACTATAGTTGTACTGGTGATTAAGTGTCATAAATTTTGGAGGCGATAAAAGCATTCAAACAATAGCACCTGGTTTGTGTAAATTGAGCAGCTCTCTTAGGTTAGATTATATTCCACACTAAATAACTGACTTCAGAATAACTACAAGTTAGGCATTTTTGTTCCCATTTAGTATTTGTAATAAAGGTGAGACCCTGTTTAAAAAGAGGAAACAGAATTAGTATTAGGATTCCAATCTATTACCAGTAGGTATTATGGATATTGTGTGACATTTCCTGAATTTTCCTTCCTAAGAAGCAAATCTGTTCACCAGCTACAAGAGCAGCAACTGCCTGGTAGCACTAGCTTCCTACAGCACCTTTGGGAGTACTGAAGCTATAGCTGATTGCAGAATGGAGGTGGGATTCTGGTCATGACACAATTTAAGAGGGACTTATGGCAACTAGTGAATGTGAAAGGGAGGGGTTCTGGTGGCATCTGTGTCATAATGTCAACCCCTGTTGGCTATTACACTCCAATATGGAAAAAAGTTTCAAGGATATTTGAGTTACCATGTGAACTCCTGTAACAACAGGGTCATGTTGGCCAGAATGGCACCCCACATAACTGTTGTACGTCCTCTGATCACAAAAAGTCCTAGAATATGATCACTGCTCACATGTAACTGCTTCACCAAGATGGCACAAGCCATCTCTTTTGCCTGTTACTTGTTACATTTTGTTAATCAGATTTTTTGCTTTCATGGACTACTTTCTCACAAAATTTCTGATCATAGCCCTAGTTTTTTTCCCTCCCATCTTTTGGTGACAAATTTCAAGCTTAGTCAAGTTTACTTTCCTGTTTACATCCTGACTTCACACCAAGAGTGGCTTGTAACCTGTCAGTATGAATTGGACTTTTTATTACTTTCTGGGATGTACTTTATCACATATTATAATGTAATTATTTTAAGTGTTCATGGATGCTTGAAAATAATGTTTATTATATAATTGTTGGGTTCAGGGTTAAGTATATCTCCTTAAATTAAGTTTGTCCATCAAGTTGCTTAAAATTTCCAAATTATTATTTATTGACTATTAATCTATTAATTGAAAAATTCCAATTTTCATCACAAAGGCCCTGGCTGCATTGTTGTTCCAGCTATACTGTTTTTGCAATTCCCAGCAAGATATCACGTGTTTTATTTATCAATACCTTTGCATATGCCTCTTCCTCAGCCTGGAGTGTTTTCCCCCACCTACTTGGCCAAAGGCTGTCATGACTGAGCTTAGGTACCCCCCCCAATTCATGCTCCCACAGCGTATGATGCCACACTATTATTACATGGTCTGTTCCTTCAGTACACATAATTCTTCCACAGCCTGGACTAAACTCTTCATCCCTGCATTCCACCCCCCAGCACCAAGCTTGTCTGTGACTTACTCCTTGGGTGTGTACTCGAGCATGAATGGAGAGTGTGGATTCTAATTTCTGCTAGGCACATGGCACACTGGGGACACGAAAGCTGCGCTATTTTAATCCAGTCTTTTTCCAGGATCACCACGGAAATTACTGATTAGTTCCTCGCCTCAGAGCTTTCAGTAAACTAGACTGCGCGAACAGCTTGCCATCTCCTAGCCTGCGCGGGGCAGGAGAGGCGGAGCTAGTGACTACCTCCGGGTTACAGACGGCACACACAGGCGCAGATGGATGAGAACGACTCTGGTCCCGCCCTCTCCTCCACTTTACAACCAACTGAGCAAGAAACATCCAAAAAGTCGCTTCCGGGAAGGTGAAGGCACGCTTTCTGCGCTGCAACATGGAGGCTACCAGCGGAATGGATGAACCGGTGAGATGCTGCTTTGGGGTTGGGTGAGTAGAGAAGTCGAGCCCAATCGAGCCTTGAACTCTCCCCCTACCCCGCTTTTTTTCCTTTCTCAGGTTTCCGGGGAGCTGGTGTCCGTGGCACATGCTCTTTCTCTCCCAGCAGAATCTTATGGCAACGATGTGAGTATGATTCAACTACAGCTTCCACCCATCAAGCTAGTCTGGGATATCTGCAAGTCCTACCCCTAAATTTTAAGCCCCTTCCCTGATCGTTTACCCAGAGCCTCCCCATATCTGCCCAAACCACACCCTCCAGATTGTTCTAATCTTGGTTTGCAGACACAGAACTAATGTCTGTGAAAGTGGCTCACTAACTTTGCTACATTGTAGAATCACCTGGTAAGCTTTTAAACATCTCGATGTTCACATTACAGTTCATATTAACTAAATCAGAATGTCTTGGGGGTGGGAACCAAGAATCAAGTTTTTTTTAAAGGCCCCCTGGTGATTCCATGGTGTAGCAAAGTTGCTCTGGCTTCTGGTGTGACTGGATTAGACCCTTGTGAGAAAACATATGATGTATTTTGAGAAACAAGACAAAAGGACAGTGAGAATAATAATAACACCTAAATAAGAATATAATGTGTACTAGATGAATGGGCCAGGCCATAAGATCCAAAGGGTTAGCTAAAGGAAAGACCTCCAAGGATGGAGGCAGTAGAAGACTTCACTGAGGAAGTGGAATTTGGAAGTGGATCCTCAAAGTGTAAATGGACAAAAGACATGGATTGGCAGGTAGGCAAACTTCATGGTCTAAGACATGGAAATCCATAAGGTACATGGATGTGATGGTGCTTGGTTAGACTTATTTATAGTCTGGCCTGCTTCCTGATACTGATTCATTTCTAGGTGTTAAAGGGTGGGAAACTGACTGATAAACACAAATGATGATTATGACATGCTGTATACACTCAAAAGTGAATAGTTTCACATTTGTTATCTTTGTTCTCCCAACAACCCAGTAGTATATAGGTGGATATATTATTTAACTTTTACAGTGATTTAATGCAGTTTTGAGAAGCCGAATTATCTACTGTTTTATCTACAGTTTCACTAGCAGCTGGGAAAAGATAGCCAGTGGCTCATTGTTTTTTGCATTGTGTAGGTAGCTGCTTTAGGTTGTCATAAGGACAAAAGAATTATCAGATCATCCAAATCCATTAACACAGTTTTTATCCTTTGTCTATACTACCAGTTTTGGTAGCCTTTTTGAGACATCCATGGACTTACTTTGTTACCCAGTAGCAGGATTGGGGGAATTCTGACCTGGCATTCTTCACTCCTTTGCAGCCTGATATTGAAATGGCTTGGGCCATGAGAGCAATGCAGCATGCTGAAGTCTATTATAAGGTGAGTTGTCTGCCTTCAATCATTAAGCACAATTAACTATGTAATCGTAGTGTATGGTACTTGGTATGCTTAGCAAGATAAACAGTTATATTTTGGAGGTAGTTTTATTTCTTAGCTGAAAAAAGTATCTTACTTGCAGAGATAAGGGGATAAAAGGAATTTGTTTTGATGATGAGAAGTTTTGCTTCTCTGTAGTTTTTTGTTGCTACCTGACAAAAGGGTATTTGGTCCATACATAGTAGGCACTTCATAAATGTTTTATGAATTAATAAACAACCCACCAACAGAGATAGCCAAGTAAAACTAGGACCAAATGGTCCAGTTGCCACATGGGTGGAAGGGACCATAATACCCTTTAAAACTTTGTCATAATTTCATGCAAGACCTAGGTTTTAATACTTCCTACTGAAATCTTCTGCCCTGAGAACCATGAGTTTCCTGGTGGGAGTAGATGTGAAGAGAAGGTAGTAAATTTTGAGACTAACTTCTGTTTGTTGTTTTACTATCTGGTAGCTCATTTCATCAGTTGATCCACAGTTCCTGAAACTCACCAAAGTGGATGACCAAATCTACTCTGAGTTCCGGGAAAATTTTGAGAAACTCAGGGTAGATGTGTTGGACCCAGAAGAACTCAAGTCAGAATCAGCTAAGGAGGTAAAAATCATCTTTTTAAAATATTGCCTAGCATCTAACCAGTATTTTTTTCCATATTTTTTTAGTGGTGCATAATAGTTGTACATAATGGTTGGATTTGTATTTATTTATTTGTATATGCACACAGTATGTCAATATAATTTGGCCATTGTCATTTCCTAGTATTTCCCCTTTCCTTCTCCTCCCTAATAGTAATTGTTGTTTTAGTTGTAAATGGGTACAATATCTTTATTTTATTTATTTTTATGTGGTGCTGAGGCTCAAACCCAGTGCCTCACCCATACTAGGTGAGTGATCTACCACTGAGCCACAACCCCAGTCCTGTTAACCTAACTAGTAATTTTTGATTGTATGTTTTTATTCTTTTAAAATTTGTTTTAAGGAAATTACCTAAAGGATCAGGACTTTTTTGTAGTTATAATTAACTAAGTATATTATGAAATTAGTAATTTTTTTGGCATATGAATTTTTTGTTTATTGAATCCATTTGTTTTTCTTTTTGGCTTGGACATTTCAAATCTCCACCAACCCTGTCCTTTCAGGGCAGAAGGAGTAAATTTATTTAAGTGGGTAGTTTGACCAGAAGGCCTAGAGAGGGGAGGGCAGATAGGGTACCAGAAGTTTTTTTTTAATATTTTTTTAGTTGTGTGGACCTTTATTTTATTCATTCATTTACTGGTTTATTTATTTATTTATATGCAATGCTGAGAATCGAACCCAATTCCTCACACATGCTAGGCAAGTGCTCTACAACTGAGCCATAATCCCAGCCCCCAGAAGGCGTTTTGATTCTCAGTGTTTATTTTCGTGTGATTATAGGTCATAGATAACTGGGAAACTTATATTTCTCATTGCTTATATGATTGTCTTGTACTGTCAGCACCAATACTCTTAATAATTAGGAAAAAATATTCCTTGAGAGTGGGCCCTTGGCTAATGAACTTTTAACTCCTAGCAAGCTGTTATTGATCTTTGGAAAATGACTACTACTAATGGACTTCTTTTTTAAAATCTAATTTTATGACTTGAGTCAAATTCCTGCCTTCTTTGTCTCGTGTGTTTTAGTGAGGATGAATATTTTGCCTGAGCTAGCCAATAACTTTAAAACAAAACAGAACCAGTTTAAGAAATCACATTTTAATTCTGAAGTATAGGATTTAGATTTTTTTTAGGTTAAAATATTGTCCATGTAGGGAGATACTAGTGTAAAAACATAATAGCACAGAACTTGATCCTCATTTCACTGTGAAACTAGCAATGACCTCAGTCTTGGTCTCTTCCATTTTGGTAAAATAACTTCCTTCCTGGGAAGCCCCTCTCCTGGCCTGAGCGTATCAGCCTTTTGCATTTGTCAGCTAAGGCATTGTATTATGCCTTTGTAGAAGTGGAGGCCATTCTGCTTGAAGTTTGATGGAATCGTAGAAGACTTCAACTATGGTACTTTGCTGCGACTAGATTGTTCTCAGGGCTACACTGAGGAGAACACCATCTTTGGTGAGTTTCTTGCCCCTGGAATTGTTTCTGTGTAAGGAGGATGAGGAGTCTGATTTTACTGAATTAGTGACATGTATAGTTAGGTTGGAAGTCATCTCATTTGTTATTACTTTTTTTGGGGGGTGGTGATGCTGGGCTTGAACTCAGGGGTGCTTTACCACTGAACTACCTCCCCAGTGCTTTCTATTTTTAACTATGAGACAGGGTCTTGCTAAGTTGTAGGAGCTGCCCTTGACCTTGCCAAGGTTGACCTCCTTCCTCAGCTTCCTGAGTTACTGGGATTACATGCCCGAGCCACCATGCCTGGCTGATTTGTTATATATTTAAAGATCACATTGCTGTTTTTTAAAGTCACTTTGAGATAGTTAATTATTTTCATTCTCCTTAGTATAATATTAGAATTCAAGATCTCTGCAGCTTATGACTTGTATGTTAATTCAGTTGTGTCTGTAGATTTCCAGTAGGTTTAGGAAATTACCTGAGACTAGGACAATAATCAATTCTATTGACCTTCCAGCCCCCAGGATCCAGTTTTTTGCCATTGAAATTGCTCGGAACCGGGAAGGCTATAACAAAGCTGTTTACATCAGCGTTCAGGACAAAGAAGGAGAGAAAGGAACCAATGGGGAAGAGAATAAAGAGAAAGGAGTTGATGTTGGAGGAGAAGAGAAAGTCAAAAAAGTAGCTGAGAGTGGAGGAGAAAAAGAGGAAGGAGTCAACAGAGGAAAAAAAGGGAACATTGACAAAGGAGGAGAAAAAGAGAAAGAAGCTGACAGAATGATAAACAAAAGTGGTGAAGTATCTGTGTAAGGTAGACAGGGAACGGCACTCTAGAGGCTGCCACTCAACTGAGCCTATAAGTGTCACAGTGCTACTTGCACAGACCCCTTTGGTTAAATGTATGTCCTTGTGAAATTGAAGGATTCTCAGAAGGACATCTTCCTAGTCCCATAGTCAAGAGCTACTCTTGTTGTTCCCTTGTATGAACTGACTTAAAGACTATTGGTGAGGTTTTTGTTAATTGTTGATATATTGTTTCTTGGCTCTCACTGCTGATCAAGTAAGAAATTTTGTGAATAAATTGCTTTTGGTTCTTAGGATTATCTGTGACTTCTAAAAGTGTCTAAAACAATTATATACTTCAAATTTTTTAGGTATCTAATCTCATCATCATGTATTGTATAAAACAATTATGCCTATTTCTTAATTATTCTCATTGTTTCCTGTAATAAACTTCTCTCAACCTGTTAAGTTGTACCAGGTATTGAGATCAGAAATCCTTATATGAGAATTGACTCTTGCCCTTGAATTGACTATAGCTGTCTGATTTCCTTTATTAAATCTGAAAAATACTGATAAGTGCTCTGTGGAGAGAATAGGAGCAGCCCGAACCTTTCAGACGTGAACATGACCCTGTTTGTAGTAGAGGAGCAAAAGCCTGGACCTGTTTCTGTACTTTGTACTTTTGATAGTCAGATTGTTACCTGAAAGCTAGCAGATAGTAATAATAATAATTAAGTGTAAAGTCTGATAGAGTCGTTTCTCTTTTATAATGCTGTGGACTGTAGCACATACGTTAACACAATCATATTTTTGAAATTTTTATTAGATCATTTTAATTATACATTGTAGTTGGATTCATTTTGACAAAATCATACATGGATTGAGTTGGATTTACTCCATTTTAGTCTCCATTATCTCCTTTTCCCTCCCCTTCTCCTTCCCCCCATTCTCCTTCCTTTACTCTACTGATCTTTTTACTCATTTGTTTATTTTTAATTCGTGCTTTCTATATATACATAAAGGTGGAATTCCCTGTGATGTATTTATGTAACATTATTTTGTTAAATTCATTGAATGATGTTTTGTCAGATTCCAAAAATAGACTCTGACTATATGGGGAAGGTATTTGCTTCTTATCTAATGACTTTTCAGAATGTGTGCTTCAGTTCACGTGCATATGAAGGTTCATTCTGTCCTCATAGACATACTGAACTTGACTGCTGAAATCGGAGGAAGCTAGAATGTTTATAGTACATACAGTTAATGCATTTATAAGTTTTAACTACAATGTGATCATGCAAGGAAGGATTTACCAGATAAGGAAGGGGAAAAAAAGTCTTTTTCCCTAGTGAATGTAGGAGAAAAATAAAAATTGATGGTAATCAATGAGTTGTACCATAGGTAAGAGCTGAACTAGAGATGCACACAGCTAGCAGCAACAATTGTTTACAGTAGCGAATTCTCTGGCAAATTTTTAAAAGTATTTAAAACATGTTAGAATTTTTATTTTCTAAAAATGTATGCTTTTTAAGGTGTTAGAGAATGTTAAATCATACTAGACCTTATTAAGAACCTGTTACTGTGTTAATTTTCTCTAGTCCATACACTTTTAAGTATCTATGAATGCATGTCCATATTCATTACCTCAGGAAAAATAAAAGAGGAATTATAAAGATTATTGCCACAGACAGTTGTACCTTTGGTGGCCTTGTTCCAGGTTGCTTCCCAGAAGGATAACTGGCTTAATGACTTCTCTCCAATCAGTTTTATAGAGAACAAGGAACATGCAAGTGAAAGTCAGACTACTTTAAAGCAAAAGCATCTGTCCAGGTGTAGGTGATGAAAACTGGGGAAAGGAAGGAGAATAAACACACAGAACACTTCAACTGCACTATGAGACGCCAGGAATCCAAGGAAGCATCCCAGGTTAGAGGGGAAGGAGGGGGTGGAATGATGCTCTGATGGCGTAAAATTCTTACAATGAACTGAACATTCCCACACCCTGCATATGTGTCCTGTATAATTTCTGCCTGTTCAATATGGGCAAGACTTATGAGTATGAAGGAATTTCATTCCTGTGATGTAAGTTGCTGATCATTTGATTTCAGGTTCATTAAAACTGAGGTTTTTCTGGGGGGATCTGGCCTAATCAGGAATCCCTTAAAAGAGCCGAGTAGCTGCAGATGTATTTTGGCCTAGTAGAAGCAAACAGCTATGCTGTGAGAGGAAGGGGCAATGTGGCAAGGACCTGAGGGTGACCCTCGAGGAGGTGAGAATGTTCCTTGACTGACAGCCAGTAAGAAAACTGGGATTTTACTCCTCATTTGTAAAGACCAAATTCTGCCAATCAGTGGGCTTGTAAAAGACCTTGAGCCTCAGATGGAATGGATACTTTTTGTCTGTGTGAGACCCTGAGCAGAGGACCCAGGTAACTTGTAACTGACTCCTAGCCCACGGGACTAAGAGATAATAAATTGGGTGTTTTCTTATGCCACTAATTATTTGGTAATTTTTGTTTTTACAGAGCATTAGAAATCTACTATAGACTTTTTGGCACTGAAAGTGCAGTGCTGTAGTAACAAATACCTAAAATGTGGGAGTTGGCTTTGGAATCAGGCAGTGGGCAGAGCTGGAAAAATTTTAAGTAGCATGATGGAGAAAGCCCAAACTGCCTTGAACAGACTGTCAGAAATATGAACTTTAAGGATGCTGCTGGTGAGGGCTCAGAAGGAAGTGAGGAACATGTCACTGGAAACTGGAGGAAGAGGAGTTTTTAGTAAGTGAGCATTGTACTTAGAGGCCAGGAAGTTTGAGATTTAAGCCCTTGTTCTGAATTATTTTGGAGATGTGAAGTCAGGCTTAACAGTATGTAAGTATCTGTGTTTTATTCAGAATGTGTTATCTTTCCATTTACTTATCTCTGTGTGTAATCTTTTGGAGGTAGGAGAAGGACTCAGACTAATTTTTTATTAGAGCATTATAGTTATATATAGTAGTTGGGCTTATTTGACAAATAACGCATGCATAGAATTTTATTTACCCTATTTCAGTCCCTGTTCTCCCCTTTTCCCTCCCCCTCTCCCTCCCCCTGGTCTCCTTCTTATACTGATCTTTCTCTCACTCATTTATTTAGTTATTTTTGATTGGTGCTTTCTACATATACACAAAGGTAGAATTCCCTGTGGTATATTTAGATACACACATAACATGATTTTGTTAAATCCATTCCTCATTTCCTTTCCTCCTCCCTTCAGCTACTCCACTGATCTTATCTAGATCTTTATAATATCTGATCCCCCTCATTGCCTTGTTTTCCTTATTTTGATCTGGCTTCCATGTATGAGAGAACACTCAACCCTTTCTGAGTGTGGCTTATTTCATTTAGCATGATTTTCTCCATTTTCATCCATTTACTGGCAAATGAAATTATTTCATTCTTCTTTATGGCTGAGTAAAATGCCATTATGTATATGTTTCACATTTTCTTTATCTGTTGAAGGGCACTTAGGTTGGTTCCATAGCTTGGTTATTGTGAATTGTGGTGCTACAAACACCGATGTGGCTACATCCCTGTAGTATGCTGATTTTAGTTCTTTTGGATAAATACAGAGGAGTGGGATAGCTGGTCATATGGTGGTTTCATTCCTAGTTTTTTGAGGAAGTTCCATACTGCTTTCCAGAGTGGTTTACTAGTCTGCAGTCCCACCAACAGTGTGTAAGTATGCCTTTCCCCACACAACCTCACCAGCTTTAATTATTGTTTGCATTCTTGATCATTGCCATTCTGACTGGAATAAGATGAAATCTTAGTGTAGTTTTGGTTTGCATTTCCCTGATAGCTAGAGATACTGAACTTTTTTCATATCTTTGTTGACCATTTGTGTTTCTTCTTTTGAGAAATGTCTGATTAGTTTTTTTACCCATTTGTTGATTGGGTTATTTGTTTTTTTGGTGTTAAATTTTTTGAGTTCTTTATATATTCTGGATGTTAATCCCATGTCAGGAGCAGCTGGCAAAGATTTTCTTCCGTTCTGTAGGCTGTCTCACATTCTTAATCATTTCCTTGCAGAAGCTGTTATGTTTGATGCCATCCTACTTATTGATTCTTGGTTTTATTTCTTTAGCTTTAGGGGTCTTGTCGAGGAAATTACCAATATGGTGGAATGTTGTTGACCCTATGTTTTCTTCTAGCAGTTACAAAATTTTTGGTCTTAATCCCTAAGTTTTTGATCCATTTTGATTTGACTTTTGTGCAGGTTGAGAGGTAGGGATTTAGTTTCTTTCTTCTGTATATGGATATCCAGTTTTTGCAACACTGTTTAAAAGGCTATCTTTTCTGCAACACATATTTTTGACACCTTTGTCAAGTATCAGATGACTAGGTATGTGGGTTTGTCTGTGTCTTATATTCCATTGGTCTTCATGTCTATTTTGATGCCAGTACCATGTTGTTCTTGTTACTATAGCTCTGTAATATGATTTGAGATCGGGTATTGTAATACCTTCAACATTATTCTTACTTAGGATTGCTTTGGCTGTTGGTCTCTTATTCTTCCAAATGAAATTTAGGACTGTTTTTTTTTTCCAGTAGGATACAGACTAATTATTGCATTTGCAGAAGGGAAAACCACAGCCACTTTTAAGTTTTAAGCCATTAAATATGTGGTAACTTGTTATAGTAGCAATAAAAAATTAATAAAGGAGGCATGCTGAGCCCTTCCCCCAAAACAGAAACATTCACTGTACTCTTGTTGTTTATTTTGAAACTATAGTTTAAACACAGGGATACGTTGTGTTAAAGGATTGGAGAAATGAACTGCACCTGAAGTGAGCTTGAATGATTTTGGATTTACTCTCTGAAGAAACTCCTTTAGCTGAGCCTGTGTGTTGGGTTTTATTGGTTAACTGGGAGTTCTCTAAATTTACCTGTATGCACAATGCAATTCTTATTAATGAAAATATGCTAATTTGAAGCTTATATATATGAATAACACTGAACAATAACTTCATAAATTATTTAGAACTTGGACCAAGAAAAGATTTTTCTGGGAAGGGGTATTTTATCATTAACATTGTTTAAAATTTCCAGAGCTCGGTGATAATTTAAGCAGACTAAGTTTTTGTTGGTTTTGTTAGGCCTGTTGCTTGGGTCAACAGGAGCAAGCCTAGAGCCTGAGTCCACTGAAGTCAGTCTGGTGCTGGAGCAGGCCTGGATCTTGAATTTGCAGTGGCAGGGTTGGAGTAGTCCTAGAGTCTGGGTCTGTGGTAGCCAGCCTGGCACCAGGACTACTGGGATGGACCTGGACCTTGGGGCCAGCCTTGATACTGCATAGCCTGAGACCTGGGTCCTTGATGGCTGGTCTAGAGCCTGGTCTGTGGGTATTGGCCTGGTACTTGATTGCAGGGACTTGCTCCAAGGCTGAGTCTTTGGGTGTTTACCAGGGGCCTAGATCTGTTGGGCCTGGTTTGGAGCCTGAGTCTGTGGGAGCCAGCCTAGATCTGGGGTGGGTCAAGAAGCTGGGTTTGTAGGGCAGTCCAAAAACCTGAGTCCATGGAAACAAACTGGACATCAGGGACTATTGGGGCTGACTTGGTCCTTGGGTCTGCTGGAGCAACCTGGACCCTGAGTTCTCTGGAGTATGGGGACCTGGGTGCTGGCCTGGATTCTGTAGAAGTGGGGACTAGTATCTGCAGCAAATCCTGGTTTTGAAAATGCCAGACACCTAGGCTAGTCTGGAGTCTGTGACTGCAAGGGCTGGCCTGATATTGGGGTGGGCCTGAAGTTTGGGCCATGGGGGTTTGCCTGGCACAGGAACTTGTCTACACCCTGGGCCTTTGGTATCTGATTTGGTGTTGGTACAGTCCTGGAGTCTGGGTCTATTGATCCTGGTTGGGAGTCTGGGCTATAGGCCTGAATGCTAGGCCTGGACTGGAACCTCAGGTGGGTCTGGAATGTGGATCTGCAGGGTCTGTGGTTGGTAGTGGGGCAGACCTGGAGGCTGGGTCCATGGGCACCCATCCAAATTTGGGGCTGCAGGAGTCTACCTGCCTTTGGATTTCATTGTTATGGGCCTGGTGCTGTGGTACACAGCCAAATTGGGTGCTCAATTCACCCTCCTCCAATACAGAGGATCTCTATACTGTGCTACCTGGGGTGTAGAGAGGAGTGATACACAGGTAATGTTGAACTGTCCTTCCTACAATTTTCAATGTGTGTTTTCTTATTTCCAGTCTATATCCAGGTGCTTCTAAGCTCTTGCCTGGATTCCTGAGTTCTTGTGAAGGCATTTTTGCATGTGGATAGTTCAAGTTTCTGAGGGGACAAGCACTGGAAAGTCCTATTCAGCCATATTGCCAATGTCACTCCCAAATATATGCTTTAGAAAATATTCATTGAAGCTGTCCACCCCCCCACCACTTTGTACCAGGGATTGAACTCAGTGGTACTCGACCACTGAGCCACATCCTCAGCCCTATTTTGTATTTTATTTAGAGACAGGGTCTCAGGATTGAACTCAGTGGTACTCGACCACTGAGCCACATCCTCAGCCCTATTTTGTATTTTATTTAGAGACAGGGTCTCACTGAGTTTCTTAGCACCTCGCTTTTGCCAAGGCGGGCTTTGAACTCACAATCCTCTTGTCTCAGCCTCCTGAGCTGCTGGGATTATAGTCGTGTACCACTGTGCCCAGCTATTTTCTTTTTTTTCATTTTGTAGATAAATGATATATAGCAACATAAGCACCATAGGCAGAAATGTAATTCTCTTCTATTGTGATAGTAGTAATGTTCAGATTTTAAATAAATCTCCAATCCTATTGAACAAAAAGATGTTCTAAAGACTAAAAGTCTAGAAACAAATGTCATGACTTTAGCTCTCAATTAGCTTGCAGCTCATCTATTTATTGTTTTATTTGTATCATAGTAACTTTTTGCTGTGATATGCTTCAGCTTTAACTGGGAAGACACCAGCAGCTCACAAAAGATGATGCCACGTTGTGATATTTCATTGACACAATTCAGTCTTCTTACTAGCTACTCTTTTTCTCCTATAGGATACTTTTCTAGGGACTCTTATTTCCCTTTTATACCTTCCCTTTTTCTCTGTATGGATTTTTTCAGAATGATATCATCCATTCTTAAGGCCTCATTTGTCATCTAGCAAAGGGGTCAGTAAACTTTCTGGTAAGGGACAGATAGCAAATACTTCAGGCTTTGTGGGCCATGGGGTCTTTGTTCGAATTATTCAAATCTACCTAATGTTGAAGCATATTATAGCAGACTCTGTACAAAAGCATCCATAGATGCCATGTAAATTAATGTGTCAAACATGGGTATATTCGGGGGCTGGGGTTGTGGCTCAGTTGTAGAGTTCTTGCCTAGCATGTGTGAGTCAGTGGGTTCGATTCTCAGCACCACATATAAATAAATAAGTAAAATAAAGGTCTATCAACATCTAAAAAAATATATGTATATAACCAATATAAAACCATGGGTTTATTCAAATAAATCTTTATTTCCTGAAATAGGTAGTGAGCCATCGGTTTTGACCTGGAGGATATACTTTACCAAGTTGGTTGGGAATAACTCCCAAGTATATTTTCACCTTGTGATCCCTTTCCTGATCCTTAACTCATTATGGATATACCCACAATCTCTGAAAAAGTGTAAGTAAAACATATTTTACTCAAATACTTTAGGAAACAAAAAAGATATTCTATATACTTTATAGTTTTAACATATCTCATTCAGCAAAGTAAAATTTTCTAAATTCCTGTTACTGTTTCTCACTCTCATGTGAGAAAAAGCTTGTTCAATTTTCAAGCCTTCTACACGAGACAAACTACAAATGTAACTATTTTAAATTTAAGAAGAGAAATATGTATATTCTTTTTCAAAGAATAACATAAGCAATCATATACCATGATGTTACCATTCGATCATTTGTCCCTTTTTGGAATATTTGAAATTGTGTTGGTATAGTGAACTTTAAATGACATTTTAGAGTGCCTGAATGTATGAATTTAATTATAGTTTTTAAATGAGATTTGCAGTAGTTAACTATCCAAAGATAAATAGTTTTTATCAAATTATTGCTATAACTATGGCTAGATTAGGGCCACTAGTACAGGCAATTACCAATATTGAAAGAAAGAAACATTTCAGAGCACACGTTCAATGTCAATAATAGTAATGATTAGAAGTTTCATCTTACTATCAAGTGTTGTTTTATATGTGAAAGGTGGTGTAATCTTTTTTATTATGAGAGTAATTATGATGTGATCTCATTTTTTCAAGATAAATTAATTTCTAACCATAGATATAACAAAATCCATAGAATGTTTTGGGATTTTTCTCTTTCCACCTTTCTTTTCTAAGTTTAGTAGACATTGATTATGTAACCTTAAATTATCTAGCCTGAAATATAACAACAGGGAAGTACAACTAATTTTACACATGAAAAATTACAATAATCATTGACTCTGAGATCCCCATCAGTCAAGTTTCTGGGACTCTGACAATCCTCCTACCCTAAACCTGTCCTCTTCTTCTTAGAGTTCTAAGTTGGTTCACATTTCTCCTAAAGGGCCTTAAAGTTGTTTTCTATAGGCATTGCTCTCTACCACTTCATGGAATGCCCTTATATAATTATTGTTGTTGTCATGACCATTTCTGCCCCATTTATATAGTTATTATTACTACTGAGTATCTCATAAAAGGCCCAAACATGGCTACAAAAATCTTCTCTAACAATTACTATGCATGACCATTAAAAAAATTTTTTTTTCACTCATTCAGAACATTGAATGACTATGATGTGCAAGACCCTTGGGTTAGATCACTGAACTAAACAAGAGTTTCTTCCCTTATGGAGCCTGCATTTTAGTATGAAGAGACAGAATGAATAAGATTAGTAGGTTACGTATATGAACAAGTAGTAAGTTAAATGCTTGCCGCTATGGAAAAATGTAATACTGAACAAGCAGAGCAAGAAGAATCAACCTCTGGGGCATGGTGGTATATGCCTGTAATACCATAAACTTGGAAGACTGGCAGGATGATTGCAAATTCGAGGCCAGCCTAGGCAACTTGACAAGACCTTGCCTCAAAATAAAAAAAAATAAAATAAAAAGGGCTGGGAATATAGCTCGTGGTAAAGTGCCCCTCAGTTCAATCCCCAGTACCAAAAAAAGAAGAATCAAAAGCACCAAGGTGGCAATATAGACAGACTGCAGGCTATGATAGGGTGGCTCATCATCCATACATCAGAAGAGTATCCCATAGAAGAGGAAGCTCAAAGGCCCTGAGGTAGGAGAATGCCTGACATTTTTGTGTGACACTAAGAAGGCCACTTTGGTGAAAATGAACTGGAGAAGGACCAAGATAGGTAAGCAGCGAGGCTATTGCAGAAGACAGAGATGATAGTGTTTTAGTCTGTGATATTAACAGTAAAAGAGAAGTGATCAGTCTTAGAAGATACTTAGAATCTTGTAGTGTTTTTACCATTATTATATTTTACAATTTTAGTTTTTTTTTTTCAGTACTGGGGATAGAACCCAGGGCCTCACACATGCTAGGCAAGTGTTCTACCTCTAAGCTATATCCCCAGCCTTATTTTTTACAATTATAGGTTTGATTTATTTGAATAAAGAATTGAGGGCTGGGGATATAGCTCAGTTGGTAGAATGCTTGCCTCTACCTCTCAAGCACAAGGCCATGGGTTCAATCCCCAGCACTGAAAAGAAAAAGAATTGAGAAGTTTTACTTAATGTTCATCTGGGATTTAAAATCAGTGTGTTGTTATGTCATTTGTATTATTTATTGTTTTGTTATCCTGTATCAGTTTTTGGGTATTTTGTGAGGCTTTGCTCTGCCATCTAATAGATGAGCTGTTCTATAAATGTCCAGAAAATGTTTGAAAGATATAGAAAATGTTGAATAGAACATTTGCTGTATATGCATTAAATTAGGTGTGTGAATTACATTAATCTGAACCCCCATATGTTTATTCATTTTTTTGGTATACACATAACAAATTCAAGTTTTTTTTAAGTTTCTCATAATGGTACTTATTTTGTCAATTTTACCTTATTTTTCTAACTGATAGAGGTCAGAGAGGGGGTTTTGTCCTTTATTTCTATGTGATAAATTGTTGGAGACAGTGAATCATTTAATCTGCAATATATTTCACAGTCTAGGAAGAAGAAGGGAGCAGCCTGGTTTTTGTTTTTTTCTGGACAAAGTCTGAATACTATGTTGAAGATGGAATGTGGAGGAACTATGTCATGAAGAAGAACATAAACAGGTAAAATTAACAACACAGAGTGGAGCCATGGGGTTTTCCCAGAATTTGTACGTAAAATGATTCTTTACAGCAACATATATTGAGGAAAATTGTGTACAGGTATATTACTGATACATTTCTGGCACATAAAAATCCAATATTGATATTTCTTCCTTGTGACTTATACTGTATTTTTGTTTGTTTATTTGTTTGTTTTTTCTTTTGGTGCTGGGGTTTGAACCCAGGGTCACTTTACTCCTGAGCCTTAGACTTATCCCCAGCCCCCCTTTTTTAAAAATTTGAAACAGGGTTTCACTAAATTACTTAGGGCCTCCCTAAATTACTGTAGCTGACCTTGAACTTGCAATCCTCCTGCCTCAGCCTCCTGAGTCACTGGGATTACAGGCATCCATCACCTCCCAGCTTGGCTCATACTGTTTATGAATACACTTTAATAAGCCCTTATATGGGGCTAAATATGTGTTCTAGGTGCTTTAGAGATAACTTATTCCATTTTCAGAAAATCCTGTGACATGAGTACTTCATTAAGCCCCATTTTATAGATGAAGAAACTGAGGCACAGAGAAGTTAAGATAGTTACCTGAGAATAAGGATATACACCTGGCTTGTGACAATGCCAAGATTTGATTCCGTAAGTCTGGCTTTAGGGTCTATTCTCTTATCCACTGAGTAATACTGCACCTAGTTAAAAAATAAACTATATCAATATAAAATGAACACCTTTAGAAGTATGTTTTTGCCAGTTGTTTTTCTAGGAGGTTTATCTAAGGTGTAACTCAGTGGTAGTAGAGTGCTACCCTAGCATGTACAAGGCCCTGGGTTCAATACCCAGCACCACATAAAAAAGGAATTATTTTTCTAACATTCAGATATTCATATTGCTACCTCTACTTTCTGTTTGCACTTGCCTGGTATGTATTTATCATTTTTATTATTTCTAAGTTATTATGCTTTAGAAATTGTTCTTCTAAATAGGCAGACAGTGTTTTAGCCCTGTCAGAAGAAGTTTGTCTTTGTTTCCACATTTACACACACAGATTCATTCCAAGGAGTTTAATGTATAAATCAATCATTCATGTAGGTGAAAAATAAGGGAAATTTATCTCAGTTACATTTTGTGTTATCACTGATAGGTTTGATCATAGTCCTGTTGCCCCATTAAATATTTTTAATTTATTGTGCTTTCTAAATATTTTTCCTTTTCCACTTGTCTTCTGGATTCGAATTTATTGGAATAAACTTACAGTTTCTGTGCTTTTCTTTTTTCCTGTTTTGTTCGGAATTTATTATATTTGCTTCTGTTTTCTTTAAAGTTATATTCCTGTACCCATCTCCAGAATAAAATGATTATCTCTTAAGTATTTCCCAATATAAGATGAGACTTGTAGCATACTTTAACTTCATTTTTTTTTTTTTGTGGTGCTGGGGATTGAACTCAGGGCCTTGTGCTTGACAGGTAAGCACTCTACCAACTAAGCTATATCCCCAGCCCTAGCTGCATTTTTTATAAATCCCAGGTTTTTGCTCAAATTAGTGTTCAGGTCCAGGTTATTATTAGTCTTTGCATTATGTTTGTGTATTATTTTATAATCATATGAATAAAAACATTAAATTTTATTTATTTATTTATTCATTTATTTATACATACATATAAAGATTGACCCAGGGGCATTTTACCAGTGAGCCATATTTTTTATTTTTTATTTTGAGACAAGGTTCTGCTAAGTTGCTTAGGGCATCACTGAATTGCCGAGGCTGGTCTTGACCTTGCTATCCCTCCTGCCTTAGCTGCTGGGATTACAGGTATGCACCACTATTCCCAGCTGAAAAAAAAAACATTAAATTTTAGTTAACTTATTTTTGCTCTGCAAATTTTTAAAACCGTGTATCTATTAAGTTTGGAATACTTCAGATAAAAAATTTTAGCAAGGGTAAAATATACAGTTTTTGACTCCTTGCATGACTCCAAACTTTTGGTATTTTTGGTTGGCTGTGGAATAGGGACTAGAAATGGGTCCTATCAGAGAGTCCATGAGGCCCTCTCTGAATCTGTGAAGTCCTAATTAATAGAGGAGGAAACATTAACATTATTGCTGATTACTGGTACAGTTTTTTTCTAGGTGAAACAAGCTAAAGTCATAGGTAGTTATTCATGGAATGAAGAGATGCAAGTACCCATCCTTAGCCTGCCTAACCCTAGTAAGATTCAGTCACAGTATTTATAAATTGGGCATAAATATGACAGAATTTTTCATTCTGTTGATTCCAGAACTCATTGTACTTCTGGAAATTCCTGGGGTTGAAATTAGCATACTACCGATTATTCTAAGGCCAACGTTTGCCTCCAGACCCTGAAGATCAGTGGACTTCTTTGAGTTTCTCCTGCTTGCTTCATATTGACATTTTCCTTATATGAGATGAATTGCATTTTTAGTAAGCATTTCCCATAGTATAGGCTTATATTTATTCTAGCTCTTAAAAAGTCTTCAGATGGGCTGGGGAGATAGCTCAGTCAGTAGAGTGCTTGCCTTGCAAGCACAAAGCCCTGGGTTCGATCCCCAGCACTGCAACAAAAACAAAAACAAAAAAAGTCTTCAGATACTTAGGTCATGTCAAAGAGCTGAAAAAAAAATCACTGCAAATGTGTCCCACCCTGCTTTAAGTGAATCTAGAAATGGGGATAAAGACTGCAAGTTGAGGGCTGGTGCTGTAGCTCAGTGGTAGAGCACTTGCCTACCACATGTGAGGCCCTGGGTTCAATCCTCAACACCACATAAAAATAAATAAATAGAATAAAGGTATTGTGAAAATTATTTTTAAAAAGACTGCAAGTTGATAGATTATTTATTATATTTTATTAATATTCAACTATTTTATAATTAGTATTTCATTATATTTTTATTGATGAATGAAAAATACTATGTTGGTTCTGCCTCCCTGGTCAAAATGACTACTTGCCAGATAAATATTTATATTTTTAGACTTCATTATTTAAACTCTTATTATTAAGAAAAAATTTGAACCTGATTAGCTTTGGTTGAAAGAGAGCCCTTGTTAAGAATTGCAATAGTTTCTCCTTTATCCTTCATTTTGAAGTTCTTGGTTTTAATTATCTATGGTCAACTGTGATATAAAATTATTAAATATAAAGGTCCCAAAATAAATAATTCATTATACATTAAAAAAAATCTCATCTCACTAAATATCATTTTAGTTATTGTGGCCATCTGAACAGTGAAAGAATTGTGTACTCCACTAAAAATAGAAATTGTATATTGCAAATGGAATTGAAGGTAAAAGTTCTCACCATTTGGGTACCGGTATCATCACTATCTCAAATACAACTTCCCTGATTTATTTTAGTCTGAAAAGACAGCGGATTACAGTAGATGAAACAATATAGCCATTAACTTGGCTCCAATATAGCCATTTGGCTCTAATTAACTAATTAAAATGACTAAGTAGATGTTTGACAGATGTGACCTAACATATGCCGTGTATTCACTAATCTGTTTCTAATGAAAATTATTAGAACATAACAACTTAATGAAATAATCTTTTTATTGACATTTTCTCTTAAAAATTATTTTAATTGGCAATAAAAATTATACCTGTTTATGGTATACAATGTAATATTGTCAAATGGATATTCATTTTTTTTTGTTGAGAGCACTTAAAAATCACAGTAGTTTTCAGATATACAATATATAGTTATTAACTGTACTCATCATGAAGTCCAGTAAATAAATACATAAATAAGAAAAATCCTAACTAAAAATTTGTATCCTTTGACCACCTTCAATTCTATGTTAACTTGCCTATTAATTTCAGTGAGTCAGTGAATATCAAAAGCTCCTGTTAGAGTAAGATTTTAAGTAATAGAATTATGTTTTCACATAAAAGGAAAAGAAAATGCTAGAGCTATTTTTTTTGGCTTAACCAAGAAGCCACATTAGTATTGACACAAATCCAAAATCAGATAAAGCCACTTAAATATTATTATAAGACAATTTGTTACTTAAATACTCAAACAGAATTGTAAGTTATAATTTATGTATTATGAAATACAGCAATAATCTGATGTGCACTTATTTTTGAAATTCTTTGTAAAAGTAACAGTTCTATGGGGATGTGGCTCAGTGGTAGAGTACTTGCCTAACATGCACGAGGCTCTGGGTTCAATCCTCATTGCTGCAAAAAAAAAAAAGTCTTTGGAAAAAATTATTTGGAAAAATACACCAATGTCTATTTTATAATTACATAAAATTGAACAGGATTATATATTTTCAGAAGTATCCACAGTGGACAGAATGAAAAGTTGATACTTCAGTAAATCTTTTCTACTCACCACTTTATCAAAAGTAACTTTATGACCCAGTGTGGGCACTACTGTTTTGAAGCTTTGTGGAAGTAGAGACTGTTTTATCCTTCTTAATCTTTCTGGGATTTCTCCTATTATCAATAAGAGCTCCCAATTTTAAAAGTAAACACTGGAATCTCATTAACACTGAGAGAAAAGAGAAGGGATAAAGAACTGAAAAACTGCAAATGAAGGGTGAGAGAGGGAGCAGTAGAATTTTTAACAATGGAATATATGGCATTTATTATTGGTGCCCAATAAACATACCTGTATTTTAATTTATTGTCATATAAAAGGGAATCCAATAGTCTCTACCTGTTATAAAATTATGATTCTACGGAATGTGTCCCAAGTATACTTGCAATATCGTATATTTTGGGCCACTCTTTAAAATTTATTTCTCTTGCCCAAATGTCACACATTTAGTATTGGCTTATATAGCATCTTTATCATTCATATTGAAATTAGAACAACCATGACATATTACTACTGTGAGTTTATCCATGCAAATTATTTTGTGAGTTTAACCATGCAAATTATTAATTATACCATATAACATAAGTTTTATAAGTGGAATATAAAAATTTATACAACACTGAACAACCATCCACATACATTTTCTTATAACAGTTTATCTGGGTATCAAATCTCACAGCCTTTCTTTTATGTCAATTTTGATTTTATTCCTGTTAGTTTAGATCCTGTAACAAAGTAATAATTTTAAATATTTTTAAGGGAAAAAAAGAAAATGTTACTTGTCGGAGCTTGGGCTATCTGTACTTTCTTTTGTTATTATGAAATATACGTGCCTTTTGCTTGCGAGGCAGGCACTCTACCAGCTGAGCTATATCCCCACCCAAAATATACGTATCTTGAATCTTATCATTTTAACCATTTCAAACCACACAGTTCAGTGCTGCTAAATACATTCAAACTGCTTTGTAACTATCATAATCCATCTCCAGAACTTTTCCATTATCCTAAACTGAAACTCTGCCCACTAAGCAGTAACTCCCAATTTTATCCTTCGTTCAACAAGTAGTAATGACTATTCTGCTTTCTGTCTCTGTGAACCTGAAAATTCTAGGTATACCATACAGATTGAATCATATGATATTGCCTTCTTGCATCTGGATTATTTTACTTATCATAAAGTCTATAAGGTTTATCTATATTGTAAAGTATCAAGTGTCATTCCTTCTTAAAACTAAATATTGTTCCATCATCTGTATGTATGTGTGTATATACATAAATATATATCACATTTTGTTTACCATTTATCCATTGATGGGTATTTGGGTTATTTCCATATTTTGGCTATTGTGAATAATACTGCTAGGAATATTGGTATACAAAAACCTGTCTGCATCCTCCTCATCATTTGGATTTTGACCTATTAGAACATAGATATACTGATGCCTTATTGTTGTTTTAATTTGTAATTTCCTAATGACAAAAGATTTTGATCATCTTTTCACATGCGTATTTGCTATCTGTATTTTTTTTTTTTTTTTTTTTTTTTTGGTGAGGTGTCCAAGTATTTTACTAGATTTTAATCTGGTTCATGTTTTTATTGTTGAGTTAATGAATTAATTTTGCATTTGGATAATTCTTTTTCTGATATGTCATTTGCAAATATTTTCTTCTAACCAGTAGATTTTTCTCCCAGGCAGAGCAGTTGTACTTATTTTATTACTTTTTCTAGTGATTACCCTAAGATTCACAATACACTTTTACAAATAATCCAAATCCACTTTCAAAAAAAAACTACATGGCTTCAGGGGTCATGAAAGCACCTTATAATTTAAAAATGTGTGTGGTTTCTCCCTCTCATCGCATATATCATTGCTGTCATTCATTTAATTGATATAGTAGCTGTAATCATTGAATATATTTTTACTGTTATTATTTCAAACACTGTTTGCTTTATGTATTTTGATGTATCAGTGTTGGCTGCACATATATTTACAACTGTTAAATCTTCCTAATTAATATACCTATTTTATCATTATGTAATGATCCACTTTGTCTCTTAAGATAGTTATTGACCTAAAATTTATTTATTTATTTTTAAATTTTTTATTACAAAATTTTTTTTGTACATATATATAGGGTAATAATGTCTGTCTCATTCTACATCCTTCCCATCCCCACCACCCAACTCCCCTCACTCCCCTCTGCTTAATCCAAAGTTCCTGCATTCTTCCCTATCCTCCCTCCCCCACTGTGGATCAGCATCTGCTTATCAGAGAAAACATTTGGCCTTTGATTTTTGGGGATTGACTTGTTTGACTTAGCATGATATTCTCTAGTTTCATCTATTTACCTGAAAATGCCCTAATTTCATTCTTCCTTAAGACTGAGTAATATTCCATTTTCTTTATCCATTCATCTGTTGAAGGGCATCTAGGTTTGTCCCATAGTTTAGCTATTGTGAATTGAGCTGCAATAAACATCGATGTGGCTACATTACTGTAGTGTGCTGATTTTAAGTCCTTCGGGTATAAACCGAGGAGTGGGAGAGCTGGGTCGAATGGTGGTTCCATTTCAAGTTTTCTTAGGAATCTCCATACTGCTTTCCAAAGTGGTTATGCCAATCTGCAGTTCCATCAGCAATGTATGAGTGTACCTTTTCCCCCACATCTTCGTCAACACTTATTATTGCTTGTATTCTTGATAATTGGCATTCTGACTAGAGTCAGGTAAAATCTTAGAGTAGATCTAAAATATATTTAAACCCTCTATAAATATAGCTGTCCCTGCTCTCTTTTACTTATTGTTTGCATGTCATATCTTTTTGCATCCCTTCACTTTCAGACTACGTGTATCCTTAAATCTAAAATGAGTATATTAGAAACCATAGAGCTGGACCTTATTTTTTTCTTTTTTTCCACTTACTCTATATCTTTTTATTGGGGAGTTTAATTCATTCATGTTTAAAGTAATTATTGTTAGGGAAGGATTTACTATTGCCTTTTTGTTCATTTTATTTTCTGTCTTCTAGTTTTTGTTCTTTTCCTCTCCTGTTTTCCTTTGTGATGTGTTAGTTTTATAGTTATGTTTTGATTTTTTTCCTTTTTCAAAGAAGATATTACTATTATTATTATTTGGTACTAGGAATTGAACCCAGGGGCTTTCAACCACTGAACCATACATATCCTCAGCCCTTTTTTGTATTTTATTTAGAGACAGGGTCTCACTGAGTTGCTTAGGGCCTCACTAAGTTGCTAAGGTTGGCTTGGAACTCTTGATCCTCTTGCCTCAGCCTCCCAAGCTTCTAGGATTAAAGGTGTGCACCACCATGCCCAGCCAAGAGGATATTATTTTTAATCAACACATAGTAATTGTACCTATTTATGGGGTATGGTGACATTTCAAAACATGTATATAACATGTAAAGATCAGAGATCAGATCAAGGTAATTGGCATATTTATCACCTCAGACATTTATCATTTCTTTGTGTTGGGAATATTCAAAATCCTGGGGGCTGGGGAGATAGCTCAGTTGGTAGAGTACTTGCCTTATAAGCATAAGGCCCTGGGTTTGATCGCCAGCACCAAAAAAAAAAAAAAAAATATTCAAAATCCTCTTTGGTAGTTATTTTGAAACAATTGTTGTCAACTGTAGTTATTCTATTGTGCTGTAGAACATTAGAAGTTATTCCTCCTGTTCAACTATGCCCCTGTATTTTATTCTTTCTTTTGTGTATCATCTATAGTTAATTTCATTGTGATATAAGACTTTCATAAAACATCCTTTAACAGGATATTTTAGTATAACAACTTTTCTTCAATCTTATACAAGAGCTCTGGACTGTAACTTCTGTCCTCTACACGCTGTCTGTCCTTAATTTCACAACTTAGACCTTTTTGTATTGTATATATATTAACATTTTTGTAGTCAGAATAATTTCTTATTCTTTTATCTTATAAATTTTGTGAGAATAGTGATTTATAAAATGTTATCTGTTAGAACAGTTAAGAATAAGTAAAAAATATATTGGCAATACTTTATTGGGGTGATTCAATGCCAGTAGAGGATGACAGAGGATAAATGAAAAGAGTGAGCAAATGCAAGTAGGTGTTACTGGGCTTTCTGCAGTTTCTTTTTATTGTTGTATATATTTCAGTTGTACAACATGACCTTTGAAATACATATCCATAGTGAAATGATTATTCTAAGTAAGTGACTTAACATACTTAACATATATATCACTTTCCATATTTACCTCCTTTGTGGGTGGCAAAAGCACTAACATCTTTTAGCAAATTTTTAAAATCTATAGTCCTCCTACTGCATATTAGATCTCTAGATTTACTCATCTTACGTAGCTGCAAGTTAGTATCCCTTGACTAACACCACTCCAGTTCCTCTCCATCCCTCCCCTGGTAACCACTGTTTTACTCTGTTTCTAGGTATTTGACCTTTTATTTTTAAGAGTCTTTGTGTGTGTGTATCTGCATATAAGTAAGATCTTTCAGGATTTTTCTTTCTGGTGTGGCTTATTTCATTTAACACAGTTTCCTCCATGCTGTGACAAATGGCAGCATCCAGGATTTTTTTTTTTTTTTTTTGGCACAGTATGGTATATTGAACCAAGGGGCCTTCTACCACTGAGCTATATCCCAGCCCTTTTTATGTTTTTGAGACAGCATCTCACTAAGTTGACCAGGCTTGCCTCAAACTTGTGATCCTCCTGCCTTAGCCTTAGTAGTTCTTTGGGATTATAGGCGTGTGACACTGTGCCCACCTCTGGGTCTCCTATTTTCTTTAGCCATTCATTTGTTAATGGACATCTCAATTGTTTCCATATCTCAGCTATTGCAGACAATGCTGCAATGAACATGGGAGTGCATATAACTTTACAAGGTAATGGTTTCATTTCCTTTTGGTATGTATACAGAATAGGGATTGCTGTATCAATGGTAGTTCAATTCTTAATTTCTTCAGCACCCTCTATACTTTTCTTGTTTAGTCCTTATCTTTTAAGTTTATTTTAACTGATACATAAAAGAAAAGTTGTACATATTAGTGGGATTTCATGTGATATGTCAATACCTATATATAATGCGTAATATTTAAGCCAGGTTAAACATATCTGTATCAAATATTATCATTTATTTATGGTGAAAACATTCAAAATACTTCCTTCTTTTTGAAATGTACCTTGTATTACTATCTCTAGTGCACACCAGAACTTCTTACTTATATCTAACCGTACCTTAGTACCCATTGACCAACTTTGCCTGCTCATACTGCCCACTCTCTCTAGCTTTTTGTAAACCCATTCTATTCTCAACTTCTATGACATCAGATTCCACATATGAGTGAGATCATGTGATACTTGTGTTTCTGTGCCTGGCTTATTTTACTTAACATAATGATCACCAGCTCTATCTGTATTCTTGCAAATAACTGAATTTATTCTTTTTAAGTTTATTTTTAACTGATACATAAAAACATAAAAGTTGTACATATTAATGGGAGTACCATGTAATCTTTGATACATGTGTACATTGCATAAAGTTTAAATCAGGTTAAACATATCTCTTCAACATTTATCATTTCTTTACATTGAAAACTTTCTAAAGTCTTCTAGTTTTTTGAAATGTACAGTATGTTAATTATTAGTCACCATATTGTGTAATAGCACACCAATGCTTCTTGCCCCTATCTAACTGTAACTTAGTATGCATTGATCAACATTTCCCCACCCCATTCCCTACTGATGGCTTCTGGTAAGCACCATTCTACTTTCAATTTCTTTGAGATAAACTTTTTCAGATTCCACCTGTGAGTGAAATCATGTGATACTTGTCTTTTTGTGCATGACTTATTTCACTTAACATAATGATCTCTAGTTTGTCATTGTTGCAATTGACAGGGTTTTATTCTTTCTATGATTGAAAAGTATTCTTGTGGGTCTGGAGAGATAGCTCAGCTGGTAGAATGCTTGCCTCGCAAGCACAAAGCCCTGAGTTCAATCTCCAGTACCGCCAAAAAAAAAAAAGTATTCTTGTGTGTGTGTGTGTGTGTTTGTGTGTGTGTATATCACATATCACATTTTCTTTATCCATTAATCACTTGATGGGCGCTTATTTCCCTTTCTGCAATGACCATGGGAGTACAGATTTTTTCAAAATACTGATTTCATTTCCTATGGATATATACCCAGAAGTGGAATTGTTGGATCATATGGTAATTCTATTTTTAATTTTGAGAGTGATCCCATACTGTTTTTCATAACAGCTATACTTTACATTCCTAACAACAGTATACAAGGGAGGACTGTCCATACTTTTTTCCACAATGAATATACCAGACTTCATTTCTACCAAATGTACATAATGGTTCCCTTTTCTCTCCACCCTCACCAACACTTACTGTATCCAAAACATACAAATAATTCACAGAACTCAATAGCAACAACAACAGCAAACAAAAGTAACTTCTGAATATGTGTTCAAAGGAAACGAAATCAGTTCATTAGAAAATTCTCTACTCCTGTGTTCATTGTAATGTTATTCACAATAGCCTGGATATAGACACAGCCTAAGTGTCCATTGAGGGATGAAAAGATGAAGTAATGTGATATATATTCTCTTTTCTACTCCCTTCAAAGGGCACACAGTAAGCAAATTAGGTGCTTGTTCCCTAGAGAGCTCCACAATATTCTAGAGTATAGAATGTGTAACCTTTACTTAACACAACAGGTTTACAGGAGAAAGTAAGACATACATTCCTCTGTAAGAAGACTTATGTGTGTGGGAACCATGGAGGAAAATGAAATAGAATGCTGACCTGAAATAACATCAACCTCTACTAATCTTTTCTATAAAGAAAGCAAGACATTTATAAGAAAATTCCAAAGTAACAATAGAGTCATATAAAAAAAAAAGCACAGATAGCCTTAGGAAAACTTATTCACACATACAGTTCACATCTATAAGTTTTCCTTATCAGTTTTGAGCCATTTGCAAAATTTTTCCTAGCTGAGAGCTTTGTCCTTCTATGCTCTGCTTTTTGTCTTGCCACTGAAACCTCTGAATCTTCTGAGATGTCTTCCTGTATTCTTTCTTCCAATGTCCTAGTTTGTTTTTGCAATAATATAGTTTTCTCTTCTTACTTTGCTTCTTTCATAAATGAGAAAGGGGAGAGATTATTCCCTTTTAGTGAAGAGTTAAATGGGCAACTAAAGTAGCAGTTTTAAATTTCTTTCTTTTTTTTTTTTTTTTTTTTTTGATTTTTCTAGTTTTCCCCAAGACAGTCTTTGACCCAAGTTCTTCATTATTTTGTGGCCATCTCTTTTTTATGTCTGCTATTTTAGTGACATGGTGATTGAATGAGAAAGACTCTTGGAGGTAGAATCTTGGAGGAGACATGAAGTGGTCCTAGCTAGGCCATAAAGCATACAAATCTGTCATCAAAGAACATTCAATTCCCTAGTAGTGAAAAAAGTTGTGTCCCATCTCTCTTTTTAAAGAAATCCATGAATGAAGGGAAGCATCCTTTAAAATATCATCTTCCTCATTCCAGTTGTCAGCTGGAAAGAGATAGAATGGGAAAATGAGAGGCAGCGAGGTCAGAGGGAAAAAAAAAAGGAAGAGAAGGGTTCTGTGAAAGGAAAATTTCATTTTTTCCTTTTCTATTTTCTTGTCTTTCTGGCTATCCAAGTGATCTTAAACTTCTCTTGAAATAAGTTATCCCATAAATACCAGTCATTCATTTGCTTGAAATGAGATCCTTCCAGGAACTTCTTAAGATATGTTAAGTTATCCAAAGTAAAAACTGTCCTTTGGCTGCTATAATAATGAATTCTCATATTTTCTCATCCCAACCACAAGAGAGGTGTTTTAGCTCTTTAACAGAAAGATCTGCAAGTAACATTTCTGGTTTCCCATATTTTTTTTTCTTTCTCAAAACTAGTGGTGACTTGATGGTATTTTAGAGCTTACATTACTATATTTTTTCAAAAGTAAAATTTTAAATTTGCAGAGGGTGATTCATTAAGCTAGCCTTCCAAAAGAGCAGAGAACTAGAAGGGAGAGTTTTTATAATTCAGTTCTCTTCTCTGTTGTGTGGCCAACAAACTTCAGCTAGAATGCCCAGTGCAGTAACTGCCAGGTAATTCCATTCTCATCACAAAATTCTTGGGAAAATATAATTTAAAACAAAACTTACTCCCATCCCAGAAATCCTCCACAAAAGGTGGAACAGAAAGAAATAATTTTATTTTTAAATAAGCATTAAACCAGAATGTGCTCGTGTCCCTGGCAATTCACTTGAAAGATTGCAGACAGAAAGAAAACTTACTTTTTTATAGCAAAGTGAATACAACCCATTATGTTCATGCTTTAAAAATAAAATTGCTAAGTTTATCTTATATTTATGACTGAAGGTAGAGGCCACAATTTAGAGTCAGGTTATAGCTAACATCAGGCCCATTTTCTGCCAGAAGACTAAGAGATAGGGCATAATTTTACAATTCAGAGTTGGCTGTCTGGTCCTTGTGAGATTTTTAAGATGTAAGCATTTGGTTTTGCAGTGGCTTATTTTCTGGAATTTCTCCATTTCCCACTTTTTAACTCCTATGGTTTCCTCAAGTTCTATTATTGCAGTTTTCTACTTGAATCATAGTTTACCTGCTACAAGGACTGGTGAGTACCCCAAAGCAAACAGCAAAACATCTCTTCAAATTTAAATTTCTTCCTGGTCACTTTGTTATTGACTCCCTTCTAGTTTCTGCTTGCTTTGGTAGCTCTCCAGTTCTCTTGGAGTTGTTTTAAATATATAGTTTATATAGAGTTTATAATTTTATCTGTGAGAGGGTCATACCTATACAAGCTACTCTGACATTACAGGAAACAGAATACTTTTCATTCTTTGTTGTATAATTTTATGAGATTATTTTGTGACTTTTCCTGATTACCGCCATTTACCAGTGACAAGTTCTGCTCCTTCTAATGTTGAAGTTTGAACACTAGAGAAGCACGCCAAGGCAAGCATATTAAGCAGGTTTTATTTAAAGGTAATAATACAGACTTCTCCGGGGTGGGAGAAGGGGGCCATGACTGATGTTCTAAAGTCCCAAGAAGTGAGGGCACCCTACATCTTTTATACATTAAGGTCTCTTTTGTTCTCCAGTTCTCTCCCCCCTTATCTCTCCTTCCTGCCTACAGTGACTAGGCCTGGTTTTTCAGGTGAGATGTAAAAAGTGAGATGGGACAGGGGGTGGGCCAAAGTGATTCAGCCAGGCAAGGGCCCGGGACATTAGGGACATTGATTAGCAGCTCCTTGCTTGCAGTCCTTGATAAGGGCAGGTAAATTTGGTAATCAATGAGCTCAGGAGATCCTTGACATTCCATTCTTCCAGGGGCAGTCTCCAATTTCCCATCCGGAGGCAGATGGCTTTCATGGCCTTCATTTCCTCGATTTGACCTAATCCCCTATTTCTCTACTAACTGCCTGTCCCCAATTCTGGCTTCATTACTATTTGTAAGACTATTTCCAATAGTTACTATTTTAACTATTTCCAATTGTTTCTTTTTATTAAAGACTATCCTATCATAAAAGACTATCCTGATGCAAGATCATGAATTTTTTTCTGAAATTTCCTTTAATTAATTTTAAATGCTGTAGTTGGAAATACAAAAGGTCTGAAAACTAAAACAAGGCAGCTAATTAAAAACATGAAACATAGAAGTATAGAACTCATGGGTCAAAGTGTGTACATAGTCAAATTCAGAAAACTCTAATATTGGTGATGGGTATATCATTTAGATCTTTAGTATAAAGGTTCAAACACAAAGCTCCTAAAAATAATGATAGGTATAGTAATTTGTTAAGATAAACATAATATGAAAATATGTAAATTATGACTCAAACATAAAAAAATGGATGAAGAAAGAGTAAAAGTGTAGTATTTGTATGTGATCAAAACTGTTCTTGACTCTTTTTTTTTTTTTTTTGGTGCTGGGGATTGAACCCAGGGTCTTGTGCATACAAGGCAAGCACTCTACCAACTGAGCTATATCTCCAGTCCTGTTCTTGGCTTTTAACAGTCTATTATAACAATAAGATACTTTTTGTAAAACTCATATTAACCACAAACCAAAATCTATAGTAGGTACACAATAGATAAAAAGTAAACTTTCAAAATGCATTGTACAGAAGATCACCTTATCACAAAGGAAAACAAAAAGGAGAGGAATGAAGTAGCAAAGGATGCATGAAACAACAGGAAAACAATCAGTGCAATAATAGTTGTAAGTCCTTATTGACAATTACCTTGAGTGTAAATGAATTAAGTTCTCCAGTTAAAAGACAGAGTGACTGAATGGGTTGAGAAAAAAGAGAGTCTCAACATAGACTTCCTACAGGAGACTCATTTTACCTTTAAGGACACACAAGAACTGAAAGTGAAGGAATGGAAAAAGATTCCATGCAAATTGGAACAATTTGCAATCAGGGGTAGTTATACTCACATCAGGTGTAAAAAGAGCCAGGCATAATTGTTACGCACCTGTAATCCCAGGAACTCAGGAGGCTGACGTAGGAGGATGCAAGTTTGAGGCCAGCCTTAGCAAATTAGGTTCTGTCTCAAAATTAAAAAAAAAAATAGTATGCTGATATTAGTTCTTTAGGATAAATACCAGGGAGTAGGATAGCTGGGTCATATGGTGATTCTATTCCTAGTCTTTTGAGGAATCTCCATACTGCTTTGCAGTGTGGTTGAACTAATTTGCAGTCCTACCATCAATGTGTAAGTGTACCTTCTTTGGAGTTTTACTCAGACATAAGAAAAAATTATGGCATTTGCTGGTAAATAGATGGAACTGGAGAACATCATACTAAGTGATATAAACCAGACTCAGAAAGTCAGGGGTTGAGTTTGTCATGTGGAAGGTAGATCAAAATAAGAAAAAAAAGGGAAGGGGAATCCCATGAAAATAGAGGGGAGATAATGGAATAGAAGAAGAGGATTGAGGGAAGAGAGGAGTGACAGGAAAAGGGAGAAAAGGCAGAATGAGATTGACCAAGTTATGCTATGTACATATATGAATATACCCCAGTGAATTTCACATAAGGTAAATCTGATTATAAAGTGGTAATGAAAGAAAACTGCAAATAAATGTACCAGTAGAGTAGAGGAAGGAGAACGGGAACAATGGGGAACAGGGAAAGGGGAAGTACTGGGGACTAAAGTGGAACAAATTATATTCCAAACATGTATGATTATGTCAAAGTTAACCCCAATATTATATATAACTATAATGCACTAATAAAAACTTTTTTCCTAAAAATTTTTTTAGTTGTAGATGGACACAGTACCTTTATTTCATTTATTTATTTTTATGTGTTGCTGAGGATTGAACCCAGTGCCTCATACATGCTAGGCAAGTACTTCACCACTGAGCTACAACTGCAACCCCACTAACAAGAACATTTTAAAAATAAAATAAATAAAAAAGCTGGGGTTTTAGCTCAGTGGTAAAATGCTCCTGAGTTCAATCCCTGGTACCAAAAATAAATAAATAAGTAATAATAAAAGAAAAAAGAAAGTGTAAAAAGATACAGAAAAGGTCATTATGTAGTGATAAAGGGGTCAATTTATATCCTTTTGAGGCTATAATAATTGTTAATATATATGCTTTCACATCAGTTTCTACATACATAAAGTATTACTAGATCTGAAGGGATAGAGTGTAATACAATAATAGAAAATATATATGATCTGTTAAGTATATATATGTAATGTTAGAATACATATTCTTCTCAAGCACATAGGACATTCTTCAGGATACATCATATGTTAGGACATAAAACAGGTCTTAATAAATTTAAAAGATTTAAATCATGTCAAATACCTTTTCCAACCACAGTGGTATAAAACTAGAAATATATGGAAATGAAACAACATGCTCATACACAACCAGTGTGTCAAGGAAGAAGTTAAAAGAGGAAAGTAAAAATATCTTGAGACAAATGAAAACGGCAACACAAAATACCAAAATTTATAGGATACAGCAAGAGCAGTTTAAAGAGAAGTTTATAGTAATAAAGACCTACATCAGAAAAAAATCTCAAATAAATAACCTAATGTTATACCTGAAAGAATTAGAAACCAAAGAAGAAACTAAGCCCAAAGTTAGTAGGAAGGAAATAATAAGAGGAAATAAACAAAATAGACTAGAAAAACAATAGAAAAGATCAATGTAAGTTAGAGTTGATTTTGGAAAAAAAATAAATTGATAAACAGATTAACTGAAAAAGATAACTCAAATACTTATCAAATGAAAGGGAAGACATTACAACTGATACCACAGAAATACAATGGGTCATAAGTCACTACTCTAAACAAGTATGTGCCAACTAATTGGATAACCTAGAAAAAGTGAATAAATTCCTGGAAAACATAAAACCTACCAAGACTCAATCATGAAGAAATAGAAAATCTGAACACATGTATAATGAGTGAGGAGACTGAAGCAGTTTTAAAAAACCTCTTACCAAAGAAAAGTATAAAACTTGATGGCTTTCTAACTGAATTTTACCAGACATTTAAAGAAGCACTAATACCAGACTGAAGTTGTGGCACATGCCTGTATAATCCCAGTGACTCAGGAGGCTGAAGCAGGAGGATCACAAGTTCAAAGCCAATCCAGGTAATTTAATGAGACCCTGTGTCAAAATAAAAAATAAAAGGGTATGTAGCTCAATGGTAGAGTACTTCTGGGTTCATTCCCCAGTACCAAAAATAATCAAAATAAAAAGCACTTATAATAATTCTTCTCAGTCTTTCAAAAAACTTCAAGGGAAAACTTATAAACTCATTTTACAAAGTCTGTGGCACCCTGATACCAAATCCAGACAAGGACACACAAGAAAAAGAAAAAGAAATTATAGACCAATATTTCTGATAAGCATGAATTCAACAATCTTCAACAAAATACTAGTAAATTGAACGCAACAGCAAATTAAAAGGATAATTTACCATGATCAAAATGGAATTTGTCCCTAAGATACAAGTTTTCAATTCTGCGAATATTTCAGTGAAATTTACACTGGTCCATTAAAACAGGTTGGAAATCAAAATCTCAAACTTATATTAATATTATAATTAATTTATCCTTCCTATTTTAATTATATATTATATAATAATGTAATTCTATATTTAAGTTTTTATATGCATTCCACATCTGGGATAATGGGGCAAAATGGTTTAAGTGAAATAAGCCAGGTACTGAAAGACAAATATTGTATATTATCACTCATTCGTCAAAGCTCAAAACGTTGATCTAAAAGTAGAGTAGAAAAGTTCTCACTGGAGGATAGGAAGGGTAGAGGGGAGGGAAGATAGAGGTTGATAAATTAGACTTAGAGCAGTAAATTATAGTGCTCTATAAAATATTCCGGTGACTGTAGTTTACAATAGTTTGTTATGTATTTCAAAATAATTAGAAGAGAGGAGTTCAAAAGTTGCCAACACAAAGATGATAAATATTTGAGGAGCTAGAAATGTTAATTACCCTGATTTGGTCATCATACATTGTATACCTATATTGAATTATATGTACCCCATAAACATGTAAAATGATTTAGTATCAGTATTTAAAGAAGTATTGTAGTCTTGCTTTTCACTGTTTCACTTCTTTAAACAGAGTCTGTGACCTTGCCTGAGAGAAATGTCTTATGTTAACCAGTGCTTCCACCTCCTGTTCAAGCTTTTCTTGTAGTTCTTTTATCTTCTGGATTTGATAGGAACTCAATGTTAATTTTTTTAAACATCATTGTAGCCCACATTTGTCATGGTTCTTGGAGTGTTAGGCTTTAATTCATTATCACCCATGGTTGACCCACTCAAAACGTGTATTAATCACCTAATGTCATATCATCTTAAAGCGCAAATAATGTATAATCAGGCCATAATTTGTGTGCCAGGAATGAAGAGAAATAAAGTGGAACTTTAAAGAAAAATAGAACTGCATTTCTTTCAATCTTGCCATTGTCATGTCCACTTTCACAGCAGGCTTGGTTTGTCTTGTGAGATTACAGTAGGGTGGATAATTCATTTTCTTAGCTTTTGTGGCAGAGGAATGGAACCTTTTGGAATACATAAGTGTTGGAGTATTACAAATTCACATTCATAATCTTTCTCTGTATAAATTATTGATGATTGTAAATGATTCTGGTGACTCCATTCTCATGAAATTTCTTAAATCTAATTTTTCAACAAATGAAGATTAGAATTAATTTGGCCTAAAATGCGTTTTTTGTAGATAAAATAATTGTCTCATCCTAATGACACAGTAAAAGAATGCCTTAACAGCAGAGTCTGAATATTTGGTTGCTTGGCAACAGCTGGAACATAGAGAGGGGTTAGGACTGAGGAGCAGAAAAGGGCTTAAGGAAGTGAAAAGGTGGGAGAGAGATGCATAAATTATCTTGCACTGAAGTTTGCCACACATTGTTTATAGATATGGGAGTAATTGTACATAGACCATGGTGGAGGGCCATGAGGTGGTCCCAGGATATGAATTCCTGCCCTGCAGGGCCCTCATACATGTTCTCAGCTTTTTCTGTTCTTACTAGTATTTGTCTATCAAGTAAGAATTTATGGGTGTTATGCACTGCTGTGGCAGGGCTGGAACATAGGACACTGAAGAATTGAGAATCCTTGAGCTGGGGATGTAGCTCAGTTGGTAGAGTGCTTGCTTTGCAAGCAAAAGGCCCTGGGTTCAAATCCCCAGCACCACAGAAAAAAAAAAAAAAAGAAAAAGAATTGAGAATCCTAAGGAGGCCCAAGTACAGACATGTCTAGTATTAATCTTGTTTTGAAAGTGACATCAGAAAATTGAAAGCATTTTCATCTATTTTTAAAAGGTATTTCAAACCACTGAATAACAAATATGGGGAAAGCAAAAATGTAATTGAACAGATATTTAACTAGAAATGTTCAGGTTATATTATTCATGTGTTCAATGTTCAGACTTAGTTTTATAAAATATCTTCCAGAATTGATAAATGAAAATCACTGAAGAGCTTTGTTTCAAATGGAAAAGTGCTTGGTGGCGGCGGCCCCCTCGCCTCAGCCCCGTCACTCTAGGTGCCCCCTGCCCAGGTCCCCCGCTCCGCCTGCCCCGCCGCCTGCACGGGCCTAGGCCGTGGCCACTGCCCCCCACTCGCATTGGCGCTGCCTGCCCGGGGCCCACCCCGTATGGGCCCTGGCTGAGGCTCCACCGCCGCTGGCCCGGAGGAAGCCGGAGCTGCCAGCGTTCACCATCAACCCCGCCATTGCCAAGGGCCCGTCCCCCACCAGCGAGGGCGCCTCCGAGGCAAACCAGGTGAACCTGCAGAAGAAACTGGAGGAGCTGGAGCTGGACAAGCAGCAGAAGACGCGACTGGAGGCCTTCCTCACCCAAAAGGCCAAAGCTGGCAAGCTCAAGGGCGATGACTTCGAGAGGCTCTCAGAGCTGGGAGCCGGCAATGGCAGCGTGGTCACCAAGGTCCAGCACAGGCTGTTGGGCCTCATCATGGCCAGAAAGCTGTTCCACCTGGAGATCAAACCAGCCATCCGGAACTGGATCATCCGTGAGCTCCAGGTCCTGCACGAGTGCAAATCCCATACGTTGTGGGTTTCTATGGGTCCTTCTACAGCGACGGGGCGATCAGCATCTGCATGGAGCACGTGGATGGTGGCTCCCTGGACCGGGTGTTAAAGGAAGCCAAGTGGATTCCTGAGGAGATCCTGGGGAAGGTCAGCATTGCAATTCTCCGGGGCCTGGTGTACCTTCGAGGAAAGCATCAGATCATGCACCAAGACGTGAAACCCTCCAATATCCTGGTCAACTCCAGAGGGGAGATCAAGCTGTGTGACTTCGGGGTAAGCGGGCAGCTCACTGACTCCACAGCCAACTCCTTCGTGGGAATGCCGTCCTATTTGTCTCCAGAGTGGTTGCAGGGCACACACTACTCGGTGCAGTCGGACGTCTGGAGCATTGGCCTGTCCCTGGTGGATCTGTCCATTGGAAGGTACCCCATCCCCCCGCCCGATGCCAAGGAGTTGGAGGCCATCTTTGGCAAGCCCGTGGTGGATGGTGCAGAAGGAGAGCACCACAGCATCTCACCCTGGCCTCGATCCCCTGGGCACCCCATCAGTGGTCACGGGATGGACAGCCGGCCAGCCATCACCATCTTCGAGCTGCTGGACTACATTGTCAATGAGCCACCTCCCAAGCTGCCCAGTGGTGTGTTCAACCCACGGTTCCAGGAGTTCGTGCACAAACGCCTCTAAAAACCCAGCAGAATGCGCAGATCTGATGATGCTCACGGGCCACGCCTTCATCAAACGCTCAGAGGCTGAAGAAGTGGATTTCGGTGGCTGGCTGTGTAGGACCCTGTGTCTGAACCAGCGTAGCACACCCATGCACACTGCCCTGTGATGGCCACCCTGCGTCTGGCCATCTGCCCACCCTTCGGCCCCTCCTGCCCTGGGAACATCTGTGTCCTCGTATCCCCTGGGTTGTCGCCTGGCCCGGGAGAGACACTGTTCCTGTCACCGTCTAGGAACCTGCTTACTTAGTTTTAAAACGAAACCAAAACAGGGAGAGGAAAAGAAAAGCAAAACAAAACAAAACAAAAACAACAACAACAAAAAAGTATATTTTGGCACCTTTGTGGAGGATCACAAAAAGCAAGTTTAATAAGATGGATAAGATGGCAGATAAAGATCAATGTTAAAAATTAATTGCATTTCGACATAATAGCAACATACAATTGAAAATCAATTTTAAAAACATTTACTATGACATTCAGAATATTTCAGACTTGAGAATGAATTAAAAATATAGCTCTTGGTCTTTACAATGAAAACTGCAATAATGATTGCAAAACAAGAAATTAAAGTAGACCTAAATAAATAGAGGACGCTTTGTTCATGTGTCAGAAGATGCAATATTGATTAAAATGTAAGTTTATACAATATACATATATTTGGTAGAATCCAAATAAAAGCCATAGAAGCTCTTTTGTAGATATTGGCAGGCTGATCCTAAAGCTGATATGGAAATGCAAAGGGATTGGAGTAGCAAAAAGAAGAAAAGCAAATTAAAGAATTTATACCACTTGATTTTAAGACTCATCTAAAAATATAGTAAATAAGATGATGGGGTATTGATATAATGATAGACATATAGATCAATGGAACAGAAAAGAGAACTGAGAATTAGATGCACATTTATATGGTCAGCCGAATTTTGAGAAGGTGCCAAAGCAACTCAATGGGGGAAATATTAGTCATTCAACACATGGTGATAAACAATTGGATACACACGTGCATGTATGCAGACCCACGCACAAGCACACACACACACACACACACACAAACACACACACACACATTTACACAGATGCATACATGCACAAATGAAACTCAATACAAGGCTGACTGGAAATGGCCAGATCATTTTTGGAAGGTGATGGAAATACTTTGTATCAGTTGGGCTTACATAACTGCATACCTATTTAAAAATTCATCACATTGTACACTTAAAATGGGTGAATATTCTATACAGTTATACCTTTAAAAGTTGAACAAAACATTTTTATATGCAAGAATTATATCAAAACAGATATAAAACTTTAAAAGTAAAACTCAAAAACTTAAATACCTAGAAAAATACATAGAAAATCTCAGTGACTTGAAGTTAAAGGTTTTTGTTGCTCTTATTTTTGGTACTTGGGATTCAACTCAGGGGTGCTTTATCACTGAACTACATCCTCAACCCTTTTTATTTTTTATTTTTGAGACTAGTCTTGCTGGGTTGCTGAGGGTATTGCTAAGCTTCTGAGGGTTTTGCTAAGTTGCTGAGGCTGGCCTCCAACTTGTGATCCTCTGCCTCAGCCTTCTGAGTTGCTGGAATTACAGGCATATGCCACTGTGTGTGGCAATAAAGGATTTTTAAATAGAACAAAAGACATAAATTTTTTGTTTTGCTTCTAAAAAAATGACAAAAATTGGAGTTCATCCAATTTAAAACCATTTACTCGTCAAATGAAACTACAATTAAAATTAAACTCACAGAAAAGAAGGGTAGAGCATATGAATTTTTACAAGTCACAAAACAGATCATTTAGGATTATTATTAACAGTATATGCCAACAAACTGGAAAATCTAGGAAAAGGGATATATTTCTGAACACATACAACCTATCAAAATTGAACTCTGAAATTATGGAAAACCTGAACAGCCCAATAATTCGTTCCTTGGATTTGTAGCCTATAAACTCTCTGTAGGTAGTAAATTGAACCATTTTTTCATATATTTTGTGTGTTTTTCTTGTCATTTTTAAGTTGAAAGGGTAAATTTTGCCTTTTTTAATCCAATAGGGCTGGAAGCCTATTACACTTTTATATTGCCCCCATAAAAGTTCCGTTAACAGTATAAAGAATACCATTTTTGCTAGCCAAACAATCATTAGAATATAGTATACTCAATTAATATCACCTAATATTCAATAAGTGCAAGGTATTAGTCTTGGAACTGATTCTTAGTAAGTTGATATAAATAATCTGCTTTAACAGATTATAGTCTAATAAGTAGGATGATATATATGCATAAATAATGATACAAATAGAATGGGTGTTGCAAGAGTAGAAAGTTTTTACTTCAAACCAAGGTTCAAAAAGGAAAGCTTAATATGACTGATTTGGGCAGTGATAAATAGAAAAATTTTGGAGTTTAAAAGGTTAAGAGTTGGTATACTTTGATATAATATTTTAATTTATTTGGAACTTATTCACTGCAAAGTAAATTGATAATTGTGGGTTTTCAGCCACAAGTCTTGAGTCTGTCTATGTTGCAATTACCAAGAAATGAATGAAGGTCCCTCTTGTTCCACATCCTCATTGGCATTTGCCGTTGTCAATGTTTTGGATTTTGGCTATTCTGATAGATATATAGTGGTGTCTCATAGTTTTAATTTATAACTCCCTTTTGACATGTGAGGTTGAGCACATTTTCATATGTGCACTTACCACCTTCACATTCTTTGGTGAGATGTTTGTATCTTTGCCCATTTTTCTTTTTATTTATTTTTTTATTTATTTGAGTACTGGGTATTGAACTCAGATGCCACTGAACTACATCCCAAGTCCTTTCTGGTTTTTATTTTAAGAGAGGGTCTTGCTAAGTTGCTTAGGGCCTTGCTAAGTTGCTGAGGCTGGCCTTGAACTTGCAATCTACATGCCTCAGCCTCTTGGGCCTCTGGGATTACAGGTGTGGACCGCTGCACTTGGTTCTTTACCCATTTTTAAATTGGAGTATTCATTTCTCCTTTTTACATTTAATGAGGTTTTAAAAATTGTTTTGGGGGGCCGTGCTTGCCTAGCATGTGTGAGGCACTGGGTTCAATCCTCAGCACCACATAAAAGTAAGTAAATAAAATAAAGGTACTGTGTCCATCTATAACTAAAAGCAATTTTTAAAAAAGAAAAATGAAAAAAAATGTTTTTGGATAAGATTATTTTATCAGATATCTTTTGCAAATATTTTGTCCTGTTCAGTAGTTTTTTCTCTCCTTCACTTGGCATTGTTTTTTGAACAGATGAACTATTTTATCTTAATGAAGTCTGTCTTATCAATTATTTCTTTCATGGTTTGTGCCTTTGGTATTATATTTCAAAGTTATTTTTGTGAAAGAGCTTTATAGTTTGATATAGTTCAACTTGCTTAGTTTTCCTTTTGTGCCTGTTCTTTTTATTTATTTTTTATTTTTTAATATTTTGGTACCAAGGACTGAACTCAGGGTCACATAACCACTGAAACACATCCCCAGCCCTTTTTTTAATTTTATTTAGGGACAGAGTCTCACTGAGTTGCTTAGTGCCTCACTAAGTTACTGAGGCTGACTTTGAACTCATGGTCCTCCTGCTTCAGCTTTCTGAGTTGCTGGGATTACAGGCGTGCACCACTGTTGCCTATGCTTTTGATGTTATAGCCAAAAAACCATTGCCAACACCAATGCCAAGGAGCTTTCCCCCGTTTTCTTCTGGAAGTTTCATGGCTTCAGTTCTTATATTTAAGTCTTATTCCATTTTGAATTGATTCTAGATTACATAAGACAAAGGTCCAATTATATGTATAGATATAATATGCATATACATATGTATATTTTGCATATGGAATTTTGACTACCAACACCATTTATTGGAGAAGTTTTCCTTTTTCCACTTTGTATTTTTGTCACTCTTGTCAAGATTAGTTGATCATGCATCTATGAGTTTGTTTTCTGGTTTTCTCTATTCTATTCCATTGGTTTATATGTGTACCATGGTGTTTTGATTCCTATGACTTTGTAATGTCATTTGAAATCAGGGACTGTGATGCTTCCAGCATTGTTCTTCCTCAAGATTGATTTGGATATTTGAGTTTTTTGTACTTCCAAATGATTTTTTTTTCCTATTTCTATGAAGAGTACCATTGGAATTATTTTTTTAAATTCAAGCTGAGGAAGTTCTCTATAGTTTATAGAGGTATTGGATTTTTTCAGATGCTGTTCTTGTATCTACTGATATGATAATGTGATCTTTCTCCTTTAACTTACTGATGTGATGAATTGCAATAATTAATTTTCAAATGTTAATGCAGTTTTGATTACCTGGAGTAAATCCCCACTTGGTTATGATACATAATATTTTTATACATTATTCAATCTAATTTACTAACCATTTTTAATTTTTATAAACATGAAGCAATATTGGTCTGTTGTTTACATTTGATGTCTTCATCTGGTTTGGGATTAAGGTAATGCTGGCCTTGATATGATTTTATCTTTATAAGAGCTTATAGAGAATTGGTATAATCTCTTCCTTAAATGTTAGATAGAATTTACTCCTAATTTTTCTGGTGCTTTCTGTTTTGGAATATTATTAATTATTGATTCAAGTTTTTAAAAGTAAATATAGGCCTATTTGGATTATCTATTTCCTTTTTGTGGAAGCTTTGAAGATTGTGTCTTTCAAGGAATTGTTCCATTGCATCTTGATCATCAAATTCATGGACATACATTTTTTCATCGTACTCTTTTATTATCCTTTTTATATATATTCTGGGTGAATGAGCTTGTGAGGAAATTTGTATTCTGCAGTTATTGCATGAAATATATGAATTATATCCAGTTGATTTATGGTGTTGTTGAGTTCAATTATATCCTTTCTGATTTTTGCCTGATACATCTATCCATTTCTGATAGAAAGGTGTGGAAATATCCTGCTATAGTAGTGGATTCATCTATTTCCCATGCATTTATCTCAGTTATTGCCTCATATGTTTTAATTTTCTATTCCCAGTCACATGTCCATTGATTATTATGTCTTCTTGGAGGACTGATCCCTTTAATGCTGTTCTTTTTCCCTGACAATTTCCCTTGCTCTAAAATCTGCTGTCTGAAACAGCTACTCCCACACTCTTTTAATTAAATTAGCATGGTATAACTTCCTCCATCCCTTTACTTTAATTCCTAGGTATTTTTATTTTTAAAGTGGGTTTTTTCCCAATGTGGTATTGGCATAAAAACAGATGCATGGGCCAATGGAATATAATAGAAAACCCAGAAATAATCCTATGCATACACATTTAGCTAATCTTTGACAAGGGTGCCAAGGACAGATTATTAGGAAAGGATAGTTCCTTTAATAAATGGTGCTAGGGAAACTGGGTATTTACAGGCAAAAAAAAAAAAAAAAAAAAAAAAAGAACCGGATCCCTTTGTTAAATGACTTATAAGAATTAATTAAGATGGATTAATGACAGAAATATAAAATATAGGGCTGGGGAGATAGCTCAGTCTGTAGAGTGCTTGCCTTGCAAGCACAAGGCCCTGGGTTTGATCCCCAGCACCGCGGAAAAAAAAAAAAAAAAAAGAAATATAAAATATAAAACCGTAAAATTCTTAGAAGAAGGTAAAGGGAAAAATCTCCTTTACACTGGTCTTCAAAATGATTTATTGGATATGACAGCAAAAGTTCAGGCAATAAAAAATTAGTAAGACATCATCAAACTAAAACTTCTGCATAGCAAAAAGGAGACAATAAAATAAAATAATAAAATGCAGCCTACAGAATGGGAGAAAATATTTGCAAACCATGTATTTTTTAATAGGTTAATATTTAAAATTATAAGAAACTCATAGAACTCAAGAGCAAAACTTTAAAAATATCTGATTTAAAAATAGGGCTGGGGTTGTGACTGGGGCTGGTATTGTGACTCAGTGGTAGAGCACTTGCCTAGCATGTGTGAGGCAGTGGGCTTGATTCTCAGCACCAAATATAAATAAATGATTAAAGTTCTATCAACATCTAAAAAATATTTAAAAACAATAAAAATAGGGATGGGACTTAAAAAGATACTTTTCCAAAGAAGATACATAGCTACCTATGTATCTATATACATATATAAATGTTACATGTCATTAGTTATGTGAAAATGTGCTCAATATTACTAATCATCAAGGGATGCAAATTGAAATCTCAATGAGATCATCTCACACATGTGAGGATGGCTGTTACAAAAAAGAAAGGAACAGAAAATTTTGGCAGGGGTGTTGAGAAAAGGAAATCCTTAAACACGTTTTTTGTTGAAAATGGATACAATATTTTTATTTATTTATTTTCTTGTGGTGCTGAGGATTGAACCCAGTGCCTCATATATGCTAGGCAAGTGCTGTACCACTGAGCCATAACCCAGACCCCCTTGAACACTCTTCCCCCACCCCGCCCCCTTGAACACTCTTAATGAAACTATTATAGTTATTATGGAAAGCAGTATGGACACTTCTTAATAGTTAAAAATAAAACTACCATATGATTCATAAGTCCACATCTGAGTATATATCCAAAGGAAGTGAAATCAGTATGTTGAGGAGCTATCTGTACCCTCATGTTCAATGCAGTATTACTTAGAATAGCCAAGATATGTTACTGACCTACATTTCTGCCTATGGATGAATGGCTAAAGAAAATATAATATGTACATTTATTTAGGTATAAAAATGAAGAAACTTCTATATTTAACAACATGGATGAATTTGGAGGGCATTATGCTAAGTGAAATAAGCCAGAGCAAGACAAATAATGTATCATTTTTTTATGTATGTAAAAAAACTCAAACTCATAGAAATAGATGGTAGAGTAGTGATTGTTGAGGGAAATGGGAGATATTGACTGAACGAAATAAATATTCAGTTATAAGATGAATATGCTTTGAATAATATACACTATGGTGAAAGTAGTTAATATTTTGTAGTATACTTGAAATTTGTTGAGAGAGTAGATCTTAAATGTTCTTAACAATAATGGAAAGATAATTATGTGACAAGATTGATGTGTTAACTTGATATAGTCATTTCACAATGTATAGGTATATCAAATTATCACATTATATACTTTTACACAATTTTGTCAACCATACCTCAGATCTAAAAAAGAAAAGAAACAAAAGTTTAGAAATCTAAAAGTAGGGCTGGGGAGATAGCTCAGTTGGTAGAGTGCTTGCCTCACAAGCACAAGGCCCTGGGTTCAAATCCCCAGCACCACAAAAAAAAAAAAAAAAGAAATCTAAAAGTAGTGGTAATAATAATAAGGTGGATTTTTATAGATAGCACGTGTCATAGTGCCTTGTTTTCTCATCCACTCTAACCATCTTTGTTTTTCAGTTGTTGTATTTATACTATTGGCATTTAAAGTGATTATTGGTATAATTGGATTAATAACTACCTTATTTATTACTGCTTTTTATTCATTGCCCCTGTCCCTTGTTCCCATTTTTGCCTTCTATCCATTTTCTACTTTTTGAATTTTAATTGAGTCTTTTATGTATTTCCCTTTTCTCTCCTTTCTTAGAATGTCAATTATACTCCTTTAAAACTTTTTCTTTGCTTGTACTAGAGTTTACAGTATACATTTACAGTTGATCTAAGTTCACTTTTAGATAGCATTCAGATAACACTATGCATAGTACTTCACCGATACTTGCAAACATCTTTTAATCACCAAGTTATCCTTTTTCTTTCCTTCATCCCTTCTATCATCAGTGTCATATATACCTATGGATAAGATATAATAATCATATACATTGTTTTTATTATTTTGAACCAAATTATGTTTGATCAATTAAGAATTAGACAAACAAAAATTTGTATTTTACCTTCACTTATTCTCTCTATAATGATCTTTTCCCCTCAATATAGATCCAAGTTCCTGATCTATATAATTTTCTTTCCCTCTGAAGAACTTCCTTTAACATTTCTTGCATGAGTGTTCTACTGGCAACAACTTCCCTAAATTTGTGCTTGTCTGAAGAAAGTCTATTTCTTCTTCACTTTTGAAGAATATTTCACAGTTATTAGAATCTAGGTTGGTGGGGTTTTTTTTCCTTTCAAACACTTTAAATATTTCTTAACACTTGTTTCTTGCTTGCATGGTTTCTGAGATGTTGGATATCTTTCTTATGATTGTTCCTGTGTAGACATGTAATTTTCTTTTCGCTTTGTTCTTTCAACATTTTTATATTTGATTTTATACAGTTGTATAGAACATGCTTAAGTATAGATTTTGAGGCATTTATCCTGCTTGGTGTTCTTTGACCTTCCTGAAGAGATGGTTTTGTGTCTTAACTGTTTTTGGAAATTCTCTGCTTATATTAACCATCTGTTCTGTATGTTCTTATTGCTTAAAATATTGCTTCTGTTCCTTTTTCTCTATGTTCTCCTAGTATTCCCATTACATATATACTACACCTTATATACTTGTCCCACAGTTCTTGGATATCATTTTCAACTTTTTAGCTTTTTTTGTTTTTGTTCTCCATTGTATAAGTTTTTATTGACCCATTCACATGCTCACAGATTCTTTCCTCAGCCACATCTAGTTTGCTGATGAGCCCATCCAAGTTCTTTATTTCAGTTAGTGTTTTTATCACTAACATTTTTTTTAATTTAAAAAAATTTGTTGAATATTTAGAAAATATGATTGTATATATTTATGGTGATGTATGTATACAATGTAGAATGATTGAGTGAAAACTAATTAGCATATTCATCACCTCTAGCACTGCCTTTTCATTCTTAGAGTATCCATCTCTGCTTGTATCAGCTTATATTAGCCATCTGTTCTGTATGGTCTGAACTATTTTTTCATTAGTTCCTTTTGCATATTAAACATCATTTTCAATTTGTAGTTTTATAATGCCAACATTCTTGGATTATCTGAATCTCTTACTGGTGTGCAGTCTGTCTCTTCAAACTGTTTTCTTTTTCTTTTAGTATGCCTCATAACTCTTTTTGGAGGAGTAACAGGATTCAACCCAGGGGTGTTACCATTGAGCTATATCACAATCCATTTTTGTGTGTGGTGCTGAGGATTGAACCCAGGACCTTGTGCATGCAAGGCAAGCACTCTACCAACTGAGCTATATTCCCAGCCTCTCACAATCCATTTTTTATAGTTACGTTTTATTTTGAAACAGGCTCTTGTTAAATTGCTTAGGGTCTCACTAAGTTGCTTGAGCCTGGCCTCGAACTTGTGATCCTCTTTCCTCAGCTTCCCAAGTTGCTGGGATTACAAGGAATGTGCCTCCATGCCTGGCTCATACCTTTTTCTGAAAGCTGAACATGATGTACTGTGTGAAATAAATAGGACTTTAGTGATGTGGCAGTAAAGATTATGGGGAGGGAAAGTATTCATTAGTCTTATGACTAGATCTTAAACTTTCAATGAGCTGCTTCTGCTCCTGAGCTGTGACCAGTGTTTGTCCGTGATTTTATTTTCTCCCTTTGAGACAATATGGTTGTAGTGGGCTGTAGTTGGGTATTTTCCTTCCAGTAGGTTGGTTAGGCTTTGATCAAATCACAGTAGGTTAGGCTCTGGTGTATTTTAAAATGTTTTTTCTCTACCCCTGATTTTAGCATGAGAGGTTTTTCCCCAGTCTTTACTATGAGAACTTTGTACAGTTTGAGGGGGTATAAATCTTACAAAAAATGTGGGCACTCCTTAAAACGGTGCCCACTGGAGCTTTTAATTCTCAGGCTCCTTTGCAATAAGCTGCTAGAATTTCAAGAAGTGCTAAAGAATATTTATTACACAGAAAAATATGGTATCATCAGGAACTTGGATCAATACACACATGCACGCAAAATGAAGAGCAGTGGAAATTGAATAAATCAAGCTAAAATAAAGTAAGTTTTCTCATTTTGAGTTACCTTAAAAGATTGGTTTAGGTTTCCCTGCTCCTATATTGGTTCTTATAGATATTTCTGTCTTGTTCCTGCACAAGTTTCTCCTGATATGTTTGAGTTCCAGTAAATTATACATCTTTCCATTTGCCTGTTTCTCCAGTTTTAGAGGCAGAGTTTGCACTGTGATTTCAATTCTCTGATAAATCCAATAAGAGTTGTTGATTTTCAGTTTGTTCAGTTTTTCACTTATTATGATGGAGTGACACTTTCCTTCTTATATGCTGAACTGACATCACAAATACTTCTATGTAGAAAATTTTGCCTTCATTGAGTTTTATTGTGTTCCTTTTTATCTGCTAGACAATGTTATTTCTTTTCTTGTTTTAAATGTCAGAATCTCCTAAAATTCAAATCTAAATGGGATATAATTTTATTTAAAATCAAAGTTCACAGTATTAACCTTTCAACTACATCATACCTTAAATCACCTCACTGTGCTCAATCACTGAGACTAAAGTATAAGTGCTTCTCTTTTACCTTACCAATTCATTTTTGATTTGGAATCTTAGTGAAAAAAAGTTGATGATGTTTAGATGTGGAATTATTATATTAATGTCTTAAACTTTAAATTAGAACATTGGAATTAAACTAGATTGTTGTGAACTTTTAGAATGTAACAAATTTATCTTTTTCAGGATAAAGGCAAATGTGTGTGCTTGTATGTTTACTGTTACATTTGTAGTTATGTGGCTTTTAAAAATGACATTTAGCTTCTTTCTGTTAGTAAATAAATAATTGTAAATTGGGAGGTTTTTTAAAAGAAACGTATTGAAAACAAATAAATTTGAACTCATCAAAGTCCAAAAACTTTGGACTCTGGAGAAATAATGGACATAAAACAATTTTTATTTTTTGATTTTTAGTTGAGATATGTCATATTACATCAAAAGGGCCTCGTGCGTAAAACACCAAACATCTATGCAATGCTAAATTAACCCATTTTTTCAATGGTATGACCCAAATGGTGAAAATTTTTTTTCAGGTAGTATTTTCTATATATAAAGTTATATCTAAATACAGTAGGAAAATAATATACATTTCTTATTTTAAATGTCAGGAATTTCTTAAAATTCAAATCTGGCTTTGTATTCTTAGCTCTAGGAATTGTTCAGTCTAATCCTTTTGAGTAGTACTTTCCCTGGCTTTGCATAATATTCTCACAAGTGTGCACTGATCAGTACCAAGCGGAATACTTGAAATTTACTGTAGATATTTTGATTTCTCTATCTGTATCTTTCTCCTTTACAACACTCTACCCTACAAATTCTATTTGGTTTGATTTCCTTGAACTCACAGCTTTCTCTAATAATTTATTCTCAAGTAATAAGAATAAAGTCATCTCTATCCTTTACTCCTATTTCATTTTCCCCTTTTTATATTGGCTAGAACCTCCAATAAAATGTTCAATAGAAATGGTGGAAGTATGCAATTTTACTCATTCCTAGTATCATATTACTTTATCATTAGCATGTTTTTGTAGCCATTTGTTGATGTCATTTATGACTTAAAGAGATTTCCACCAATATTTTAAGTGCTTTGATCATCAATGGATATTAAAAATTTCAAGTGTTGGAATTGGGGGTGTAGTTCAGTGGTTAGGGGACTTGCCTAGCATGTGTGAGGTACTGGGTTTGATCCCTCAGCACTACATAAAAATAAATAAACAAAATAAAGATATTGTGTTCATCTACAATAAAAACTTAAAAAATTTCAAGTGTATTTTCTAAATATGTTGATAATATCAAATTTTTCTAGTATTATTCTTTTTATAATTTTATTGTGATATTATTCACATACCATAACATTTACCCTGTTAAATTGTATAATTTGAAGCTTTTAAATATATTTAGTTTATTCAAAAAATTGTGCAACATTACCAGTTTAAATTTCTGGAATGTTTTTATCACCCTCAAAATAAACTCTGTACCTATTAACTCTCCATTTCTCTCTCACCCTACTCCCAGGCAATCGTTAACATATTTTTTTGTTTCTATGAATTTGTTTATACTAGATATGTCATATAAATGGAAATATACAAGATGGGACTTTTATATCTGGCTTCTTTCATTTAGTGCAATCATGTTAATATCCATCCATGTTTAGCATGTATCAGTACAATAATTTTAATGGTTGAATAATATTCTATTACATGATTATAGTATATTTTGTTTATCCATTGCTCAGTTGATGGACATTTTAGTTTTTTTTCACTTTCGACCATTATGAATACAACTGTTATGTACAATTAATGTATGAGTTTTTGTGTGAATATATGCTTACAGTTCTTTTGGTTACATACCTTGGAATGGAATCATGGCGTTATATGATAACTCTGTTTTTAACATCTTAAGGAATTGCCAAAATGTTTACCAAATAAACATCATTATTTTATATCCAGTGAGTACTTTATAAATTTTCCCATTTTTCCACATCCTTGACAATGATTGTTATTGTCTATCTTTTGTAATAGCCATCATTGTGGTTATAAAATGGTATCCAACTGTGGTTCTGATTTGCATTTCCCTAATAATTAATGATATTGAGTATATTTTCATATGATTATAAGTTATTTGTCTTCTCTGTAGAAATGACTATGTTCTTTGGCCATTATGTAGGTTGGGTTATCTTTTATTGTTGTGTTGTGAGGGTTCTTTATATATTCTATATACAACACCCTTATCTGGTATATGATTGCTGTTTTTTTCTTTCATTCTATAGTCTGATTGTACCTTCTAGATGATGTCCTTTGAAGCCCAAAAAATTACTTTTGATGAAACCCAATATATTTCCTTTTTCTTTTGTCACTTGTGTGTTTGATGTCGTATCTAATAAACTATTGTCTAATCCAGGACAAGAAAGATTTACTAATTTTTTTCTAAGAATTTTATGGTTTTATCTCATACATGTAAGTATATTATCCATTTGGACTTCAATTTTATATATGTGTAATATAGGGGTCCAAAATTTATTTGTTTTTTTTCAAAGTTATTTTTATACATGTTAATGTCCAATTGTACCAGCAGCATTTGTTGAAGAAACTAGTTTTTGTCCCATAGAATTGTTTTCTCACGTGATCAAAATTCAGTTGCACATAAACTTAATGGTTTATCTGTGGAATTTCAGTTCTATTCCATTGATTTATACCTCTGCTGATACCAATTCCACACTGACTTGATTACTGTAGATTTGTAGCAATCTTTGACATAAGGAAGTATGAGACTTCCTTTTGTTCTTTCTTGAGATTGTTTTGGCTATTCTGTGTTCCTAGAATTTCCATATTAATTTTTAACATATTAATCTCTTCTCCCCTCTGGCACTGTGTTTGTGATACAGATTGTGTTGAATTAGTAAATCAATTAGTATAATATTGTCATCTTAACAGTATTAAGCTTCCCAATCCATAAGCATGGTATATATCTTTCCATTTATTTGGTATTCTTTAATATCTTTTTTATGCATTATTATTATTATTTAGCTTTTAATTTTTTACAGACTGCATTTTGATTCTTTGTACACAAATGGGGTACATAATTTCGTTTCTATGGTTGTACACAATGTAGATTCATACCATTCGTGTAATCATATATGTACCTAGGGTAATGATGTCTGTCTCATTCCACCATTTTAAATATCCCCCTCCCTCTCATTTCCTTCTACATATTCTAAAGTTCCTCCATTATTCTCTCATTCCCCACCCCCACCCCCATTATATATCATTCTCCACTTATCAGGGAAACATTTGGCCTTTGGTTTTTTGGGCTTGGCTTATTTCACGTAGCATGATATTCTCCAATTCCATCCATTTATTTGCAAATGCCATAATATTATTCTTCTTTATGGCTGAATAGTATTCCATTGTGTATATATACCAGAGTTTCTTTATCCATTCATCTGTTGAAGGGCATCTAGGTTGGTTCCACAATCTAGCTATTGTGAACTGAGCTGCTATAAACATTGATGTGGCTGTGTTACTGTAGTTTGCTGATTTTAGGTCCTTTGGGTATAAACTGAGGAGTGGGATAACTGGGTCAAAACGTGGGTCCATTCCAAGTTTTCTTATGTCATTTTTAGTGCACAAGTCTTGGATTTTTTTCATTAAATTTGTTCCTGAATATTTCATTCTTTTAATGCCATTGTAATTGGAATTATTTTCCTAATTAAATTTTCACATTTATCATTGATTCTTGGCTATTAATCTTTCATTATCTATTTTATTGACTTTTAAAATTGGTTCTAACATATTTTTATAGGTTCTTTAGAATTTTCTGTATGCAAAATGATGGGGGCTTGAGATGTCTCAGTAGTAGAATGCTTGCCTAGCATTCTGACGCCCTGGGGTTGACCCCCAGCAAAACAAAAACTTATTATCTATGGATACATAGTTGTTCCCCCTTATCCATGGGGGGATACATCCCAAGACTCCCAGTGAATGCCTGGAACCATGGATAGTACCAAATTCTATACATACTATTTTTTCCTATAAAACATAATTTATAACTTAGGCACAATAAGAGATTAATCATGATTTAATAATAAAAGAACAATGATAATTCATCATAATAAAAGTTACATGAATAAGTCTCTTTCTCAAAATATCTTATTATACTCTATTCACCATTCTCTCCTTCCCGAAAAAATGTGAGATGATTTACTGCTTCAGCAGTGAGATGAAGTGAGGTGAATGGTGTAGACACTGTGATGTGGCATTAGCCTACTGTATAGGGGCTTTTGAACATAAGTACTCTAATACTGCAACAGTTGATCTGATAACTAAGATGGCTACTAACTGACTAAAAAGCAGATAGGGTGTACAGCATGTTATGCTAGATAAAGGATGATGCCTGTTTGGGGCAGGATGGGGCAGGAGAGTTTAATACTTTGTCATGTTACTAGGAATTGCAGATAATTTACAACTTATAAGTTGTTTATTCCTGGAATTTTTTATTTAATATTTTCAGACTAAGGTTGAAACACACGTAGCCAAATCCATGGAAAGCAAAATCATGCACTATGGTAGCATTATTTCTTCCTTTCCAATACAGGTATCTTTTGTTTCTTTCTGTTTTTAGTGCTCAACTAGCTTATCTAGGACATTCAGTACAATGTAGAATAGAGTTGGTGAGAAGCTACATCATCTTTCCCTGATTTTAGAAGATATCATTCTGGGTCAGGTATGGTTGCGCATGCCCGTAATCCCAAGCAGCTCAGGAGGCTGAGGCAGGAGGATCACAAGTTCAAAGTCATTCTCAGCAACTTAGCAAGGCCCTAAGCAACTCAGTGAGACCCTGTCTGTAAATGAAATATTTAAAAAGGGACTGGGGATGTGGCTCAGTGGTTAAGTACCTCTGGTTTCAATCCTTGGTATGAAAAACAAACAGAAGATATCATTCCTTCTCCACCATTAAATATGATGTTAAGCTGGGGATATAGCTCAGTTGGTAGAGTGCTTGCCTTGCAAGCACAAGGCCCTGGGTTCAATCTCCAGTACCGCAAAATAAATAAATAAATAAATAAATAAATAAATAAATAAATAAATAAATAAATAAATAAATAAATAAATAATATGATGTTAACTGTGAGTTTTTCATAGGTAGTATGAGAGTTAATTCTATGCACCAACTTGACTGTTAGAAAGTGGTAAAAAGGGGACTGGGGTTATAGCTCAGTGGTAGAGTGCTTGCTTAGCATGTGCGAGGCACTGGGTTTGATCCTCAGCACCACATAAAAACAAATAAATAAAATAAAGGTATTGTTTCCATCTACAACTAAACATTTAAAAAAAAATTTTTTAAAGTGGCAAAAAACTGAACTCTGTGATTTAGTGTTTTCTGAAAGGTTAAACTTTTGATGATGAAATTGGATATTTAGCAGTGGATATTTCTAAGCAAAGATTTACAGAAGCAACTTGTTTTTACCTGTTTATATATAGTAAAATGTGAGAAGAGAGAAATGAATTGAATATGAAAGTATTAAACAAAAAGGAACCTGAACTCAAAGATTTGGAAAATATTCATCCTATATATACTGCAGAGTTTAGCACCACCATAAAGGACTTATAAGAATGCAGGGGTGGTAATTCCCATCAAATTCTCATTCAACTCACTTATTTTCCCTGTGCAGAAAACAAGGGGATCTAGAAGAATTATATTAACTTATTGCAAGATTAACCAGGTGGTAACTGTAGTTGCAGCTGCTTACTAGATAAGTTTCATTGTTTAAATAAATTAACACATCCTATGGTACCTAGAATGCATCTGTTTATCTGGAAAATGTTTTTTTACTGCAAAATTATCCAAAAGAAGTTTACTTTCATCTGACAAGATCACCAATGTATTTTTCCTGTCTACATCAGGGGTATATCAACTCTACAGTCCCATGTCATCGTGTATGCTGATTGGGTCTATAAAAAAGAAGTATCACCTATGTTAGATTTATTGGTAAAACATTTGTTTGCTGCAGGGTGGGAAATAAGTATAAGGAAATTGCAGGGGCCTTATACAAGAGTGGAACTTCTAAGAGTCCAATGGTATAGGGCATGCTCAAATATATCTTTTTGGAGGATAAGTTGTTGCACAAGGCCCTTCTTACAAAAGAAACAGGTCATAATTAGTAGTGGGCCTCCCGGATTTTGAAGGCAATAGATTCCTCAGTTGAGTGTGTTACTCTAGCCCATTTACTGAAAAGCTGCTAGTTTTTGCTTTTTTTTTTTTTCCAGGGCGTTATGAAACCTAGGACCTTATGAAAGCACTCTACAACTGAGCTACATCCCCAACACCAAAAGTTGCCAGATTTGAGGAGAGATAAGAATAAGAGGAAGTTTTGCAACAAGTTCAGGCTACCATGCTAGTTGTTTTGCCACTTGTGTCATATGATCCAGCATGTCCAATGGTGCTTGAAGTGTCATGACAGATAGGAATGCTGTTTGGAATCTTTGCTAGTCCCCTATAGGTAAATCATAATGGATTTTGGAGAAAAGCTTTATCACCCTCTGAAGATGCTTGTTCTCCCTTAGAGAAATAGTTTTTGGACTATGTGAAAGTCCATTAAATGGTGACCTCAGCAGAGGAGGATTTTAGTAATAAAGTAAATAAGACTTGGTAATGACTAGTGAAATGTGGCCCGCCAGTTTTCACGTGACCTGAGCTTCTAATCATGAACTAGATGTTATGTGACTCATGAAGAAAACTATCAGCCTCGTTCATCCTCTACCTGTTATTGCCCAGTGGGCTCATGAACATAGTGTCCATGATGGCTGGAATGGAGGTTATGCATGGGCACATCAACATGAACTTCATCACCAAAATTGACCTTGCTTGGGTCACTATTGACTGCCCAGTCTACCAGAAGCAGAGACCAGCACTGAATCCCTAGTGGCACCATGTCCTGGTGTGATAAGCTAGCTTCCTGGAGGCAAGTTGATTATGTTGAGCCGTTTCTATCATGGAAGGGGTAGTATTTTGTTCTTATTGAAACAAACATTCACTTGGATTTCCCAGAAGGCTATAAATGCTCTGAATCAGTGTCCAAAATATGGTTTTATTTCTTCCATAGCCAGATAAAATTTATAGGTCTAGGAATCAAGGGATGGAATTGGAAGTAATATCACTCATTATTACTCCTAGGAAGATTTTTGCTTCTTCTCTCTGACCTTATGCTCTGCTGGCCTTAGAGGCCATAGTTCCATAGGGAGAAATGCCACCAGTAGACTTGATAATAATAATTCAATGGAACTAGAAGATAAGATTGCCACCTGGCCACTTTGGGCTTCTAATGCCTCTGAGTCAACAGGCAGAGAAGAGATTTACTATGTTGGTTGTGGTGATGGTGCTGACTACCTAGAGAAAATAGAGGTAAGGATGAGTGTGTCCACAATCTAGGAGATTCCTTAGGGCATCACTGGTTATTATGATGCCCTGTGATTAATGTCAACAGAAAACTACAACAACCCAATCCAGGGAGGGCCACCAATGGCCCAGATGTTTAAGGAATGAAAGTTTGGGTCACCCTACCAGGTAAAGAACAATAGCCAGCCCAGTTGCCTGTGAAAGACAAAGGGAATACAGAGTTGGTAGTGGAAGAGAGTAGTTATAAATAGCAGCTATGATCATGTAACAAATCATAGAAATGAGGACTGTAATCATCATGAGTATTATTTTCTTATTTTGCTATGCATAAAATTTGTATTTGTATGTGGATATATACATATATATTAAGCAAATATCTTTCATTTATTTTCTCTTATTTCTTTATTATGTAAAAATATTTATTGACATTATGCCATGATATTTAAGTTACTGGATATCAAGGAGAAAAGAAAACATTACTCAAGGACTTTATCTCCTCTTCTAAAGAAGTTAATGGGTGTTCAGTTGCATGTGTGCTGGTTGTATCATGTTAGATAAAATTATGCTCTTATCATTTTCTTAATTTTGGAGATTAAGAATGCTTTAAAGAGATGTGTATGGGTGCCAAACTGAGAAAGGATGATACTACTTTCTTTTCGTGTCAACTTGAATAGGCCAGGGGACACATATATTTGGTTAAACACTGTTTCTGAGTGTTTCTGTGAGGGTGTTTCCATATGAGATTAGCATTTGAATGAGTCAATTGAGTAAGCAGATTTCTTTCCCCAAAGGTGGCAAAGTTCATCAAAACTGTTGAGAATCTGAATAGAATAAAATTAAGAGGAAGGGAGAAAAAATAAAAAAATAAAAAATAAAAATTCAGGTAAAATATCTAAAAAGAAAAAAAAAAAAAAAAGAGGAAGGGAGAATTCACTCTCTCCCTGAATGCTTGAGATGGAACATACATTTTCCTGGTTTCAGACTTGCAATTACACTAGCTTTCCTGGTTCTCAGACCTTTGCACTAAAACTGGAACTTGCACCTGATTATTTTGCTTTCAGATTTGGACTGAAACTATTGACTTTCCTATGTTTTCAGCTTACAGATGTCAGATTGTGGCACTTCTCAACCTTTTACCATCACATGAGCCAATTATTATTAATCAATCAATGGGTCATATTGGTTCTGCTTGTCTGAAGAACCCTAATACAGTTGATTATCATGTTGAAATTCCATTTTATTACTAGTTCATTAAATGTTTTTTAAATGAAAGGGTGTTGGATTTTTTTCAAATATTTTTCTGCATCTATGGAGCTGATCATGTGGATTTTGAATTTGTTTGAGTAGTATACTATATTATAATGTTTGATGTTTATATGTTAAAACAACCTTGTGTTCATGGAGTAAATCTGACTGATTGAAATATAATTACTTTATATGTTACTAGATTCCATTTGCCTCCATTTTGTTGAGGATTATGTTACTATTTATAAGGATTATTGGTCTTTAGATTATTTTTCTAGTGTTTTTCTTGTCTGGTTTTGATATCAAAGTTTTACTGGAATCAGCATGAATTGAGAAGGTGATCTCAAATTTTCTTTTGTGGGAGAGTTTGAGAAGTATTGCTGTTAATTGCTCTTGAAACATTTGGCATAATTCACCAGTGAAACAGTCTGCATATTGTGTGTGTGTGTGTGTGTGTGCGCGTGTGCGCACACATGCGTTAGTGCTCACACACATGCACACATACATATGTGTTCATGAAAACATATTCCAGGTATGTGACCATGAAGCAAGTTGGACGACATAAAGTTCTGGAAAGCATACTGAAACCAAGATAACTGTTGCTGCTCAGAACATCCACCTACTCCCCTTGGAAATGTTGACCACGTGTAGCAAAGCAATATAATCCCTTTAAACAGAGAGTAGACTGAAGCAGCAACCAGATGGCTTAACATGCCATCATGCCATCAGTGACTCCTTTTTTTTCTCTTTCCCTTTTTCCTTTCTTTTCATGGTATAGAAGGTTAGACAGCTATGCATTTCAAGTGCAGATATCATTGTGTCTTCTTGTCACCCAAGACTGTCTCTTGCAGCATAAGTTCCCCCCTGAATAAATCTTTGAATATTAACCAACCTAGAGTGGTCTGCCTCTTTATTTGGTCTGAGCTTATACTCCACTTATGGAAGGTAATTCCCAGTTCTAGTAGGGAGTTTTCCCAATAATTGGTACACCACCAGAAGCTGACCAATGAAATGGGTTTGAGGAATGAAACATGTGCAGGGGAAATCCTGGATTGACAGGCTGTGTCCCTGTGGGAATCAATAGCCCATATGCTTGATGCATATAGACCTCTGCAGGAGTATGAATATGCCTCCAAAGTACTCCAGGGTCTTATCACCCCATTTGAGGAATTTAAAACAGAGTTCCTCAGGAAGGTTGAGAATCAGGATAAAAAATTAGAATCTTAGATGTATAGGTATGCTTAAGGTTTTTTTTGGTAAGTTATGCAGGTTTATTTTATTTTTAAATTTGTTCTAATTAGTTATACATGATGGTAGAATGCACTGTGACACATCATAGATAAATGGAATATGATTTCTCATTCTTTTGGTTATACATGATGTAGAATCACACTGGTCATGTACATATATATATAAATGTCTGATTCATTCTACTATCCTTCCTACCCCCTTACCCTTCCTGTCCCTTTGCTCCCCTCTACCTAATCCAAAGTAACTCTATTCTTCCATAGCCACCTCCCTTATTGTGAATTAGCATCTGCATATCAGAGAAAACACTCTACCTTTGGTTCTTTGGAATGGGCTTATTCCACTTAGCATGACATTCTCCAGCTCCATCCATTTACTGGCAAATACCATAATTTCATTCTTCTTAAAGACTAATATTCCATTGTATATATATGCCACATTTTCTTTATCCATTCATTTGTTGAAGGACACCTAGACTCCTAAAGCACAAGAAGTAAAATCAAGAATCAATAAATGGGATGGATTACAAACTAAAAAGCTTCTCAGCAAAGGAAACAATAATGTGAAGAGAAAGCCTATGGAATGGGAGAAAATCTACCACATGCATCTCCAGGATAGAGCATTAATCTCCAGGATATATAAAGAACTCAAAATTTATCACCAAAAGCCCAAATAACCCAATCAATAAATGGGCTAAGGAAATGAACAGACACTTTGCAGAAGAAATATAATTGATTAACAAATATATGAAAAGATGTTCAACATTCTAGCAAATAGAGAAATGCATATTAAAACTACTCTAAGATTTCATCTCACTCCAGTCAGAATGGAATTACTGAGAATACAGGCAACAATAAATGTTGGTGAAGATGTGGGGAAAAGGGTACACTCATACATTGTTGGTAGGACTGCAAATTGGTGCAACCATTATGGAAAGCAGTATTGGAGATTCCTCAGAAAACTTGGAATGGAACCATCATTTGACCCAGCTTTCCCACTCCTCAGTTTATGCCCAACTTAAATAAGCATACTACAGTGACACAGCCACATCAATGTTTACAGCAGCTCAACTCACAATAGCCATACTATGGTTGGTATGCTTAAGTTTTGAGGAAGAAGGTTCTCTAAGGTGAAGGTCCATGCCATTATGTCATGGGCAGACTGGGATACTAAGACATGGAACACATTGAAAAGTAAGGCATGTTTGTTAGTAAGTAAGCTATGAGATATGACAAGTGTATTCTGTTAAGGGAAAAGAGAAATTTTTATCCTGAAGTAGAATGACTGCTTGTTTCACAATGAAAAAGTAAAGTCATAGAAAAGAAAACCTGAATGAATATAAGAAAGTTTCAGAAAATTTGCTAAAGGTGAATATTGTGAAAGGAATTTTATGTGTGATCAAGCTGGTTAAGGATAGAATTATTTATGTTTTTCTAAAGATCGAGCATTAATATCAAGTACACTGATGCAAAACTGGAATTTCAACCTCTGTTAAAAGAAGAAAGAAAGAGGAAGTACTGGGGATGATTTATAGCAAATTATATTCCATGCTTTTATAGTTATGTCAAAATGAATCCCAATATTATGTATAACTAAAAAGAATAAAAAGGGCAAAAAATACATATTTCCAGCCAGTACAGGAATAGCATTTTATGTTCTATAAACATGGAGTATATTTTTATTTACCTCTGTACTACTGATTTTTTGCCCAATACACATTAAATACATGCTAAATGAATGAATCAGAATAAAAATGCTGTTTGATATGTTTATATGACTTGGATAATCTTTGGTAAGTAAGAATGTTGTTGATTTAATTTAAACAGACATGTCTTCAGGTTTGTCAGCATTAAGTACAATGCAGAGTCACAACTTTTATCTCTATTAGATGTTTAAGATTATGAAGTTATTAGTTCAATCTAGGAACAAATATCCAAGGGTAAATACAGTGTCCATTGCTTTGTTTATATCAAGCATAGTAATACAACAAAATAAGTCATGTATTTAACTGTTTAGGTTCTTGATTTCATGATGACTGCCTAAAATATGCGTGTTACAAAATAGTTAACAGAGAAATAGCTTGATAATGGCTAGCTTTCTTTTTTGTTACAATATGTCTATTTAAAAATAGCTTCCCATAGAAATAAAAAAGGATATAAAGAGAGATCTCACAAAAATGGAAGACCAATAGTGTAGATGAAGGGGATCAAGATGGAGAAAGGAGGAGAGGACGTGGGTAAGTGCTGTGGCATGAAATCTACCAAATTATGCTATTTCCATGTATGAAAATACCACAATAAATCTTGCTTTTATATATAATTATGATGAATTAATTAAAATAGTGATAATAATAGAAAGGAGGCCAGCAAGCAGATCAGGAGGAGGGAGGACAGAAGGGAAAAGGAAGATAAAGGGGCATGAGATTGATTCAACCATGTTAAGTGTATGTATAAATATGGCATAATAAATCCTACTATCATGTATGATTGTAATGCACTAATAAAAATAAAAATAGCTTTACAAATTTATTTGGTGACATACTCTTTAAGTTCTACTAAGTTAAATTGAATGATGGATATTCATTGAATGTCTAGATCATCTCCAAATGAGATAAAATACTGAAAAATTAATTACTGAACATGAGTTTAAGTTATACTTTTGACTTCTTCCTATTCTGTTTTATTTTTTTAAGAAAAAGAAAAAATAAGTTTTATTGCTTTGCTAACAAAGGAGAAGCACAGGGGACTCCTATCCCAGAGGTTGTGATTCTGCTCATCCTGGGGAACATAGGGTTTTTAAAGAGGTGATTCAAAGGCTACATTCAATTTGTTCTGTCCAGAGTTGTAATTCATTCATTAATTTGGGAGATAGTCATTTCTGAGATCTTCTGGTGCCATCCCCAATGTCTGAACTACTTCCTTCCTATGGTGGATATGTGTTCAAAGACAGATAACTCTACCTATGATGGAAAGAAAGGTAATCATGTAGGGAAAGGGAGAGATTAGGAAGGAGCAGGGAGAGCAGAAGTGAAAGAAACATGTCCCTTTTGAAAATAAGTTACAATGGCAGAGTAGCAAGGGCTATATTCAAAGCATAAAAATACCACTTATATTTTCCCACTGTCAATTTCTACGTTTCATTTCTATGGGAAAATGGGCAATGACATCTCCAAGTTGCTTCCTGCTAAAAGAGAACAAGTTTGGGGGAAGTGACCCAAAGTTCTTGTTCTCTGTCAGGTGGGGCATGGCCAGTTAAGGGCATTCAGCATCAGAGCAGTTCAGAAGTTCACAGTAGCAGATGGGAGGTGACTGGACAAGGCATACATAGGGCAAGGATCATGCTAAACAACAATAAACAAAACAGCAAAGCATTACTTATTTGTAAACAATTAGCACAAAAGCAATTAGTATTTTAGCCAGTCTCTGAAAATCATGAAGATAGTAACTTATAATCATAATAGTGAAAAACAAATCAAGTTTATCTATGTAGGAGGTTAAGAAGATTTGTAGCTCTATGAGATCAGGCTCAAATTGATCAGGACAAACCTGTGTGACACTAGAGTCCTTTGTGTTCATTATTATTAGGCACTTCTACACAAGAACCCTTCCTTTATAGCCTCCAGCTTTACTTACTTTTGGTAGGGTTGACACTAGTGTACATCTTAAGTTACAATTTTGAAAAAAACCATTGTTTTTCCTTTCAAATGTCCATGTAGGACTGTGCTTTTAGGCTATAGTCTCCTGCCAGGTGTTTAAGACCAAGTGGGTCAAAACTGACCTTGTTCCTATCTACTCTTAAGATGCAACTGAGATTCTTCAGAGATCACTCTTGGGGACAGGTGTGAAGCCTCCTGGCCCCTTTAGCTTTCCTCTACCAGTGGTGCTACTTGCAAGGATGGGTCGGGCCTTGATGACAATACATAGCTTCTCTTAGAAGCATCAGGGACATTTCCATCTCCAATGACCCTCCTCTTCGCAGAATGTGCACTGGTTGGCTTCCTGTTCTCTAGGGTCCTCTCAATCTCCCTGATCCACAGATAGGGTGACTCAACTGGAGTTCAGAGCTGTCTGGTCATTCTCTGGGTCCTGGCTTACCTTAGGGGGTAAGGGTCAAAATGTTGGCTGCTTTTTCTTTGATCCTTTTACTCCCTTGACTTTGATCTCCAAGGTTTTGGTTTCAAATACCCAGCAAGCCAGTTTCACCAGTCTTAAAGTGAGAGTAAAAAGTTAGAACTTCAATATCTAATTTTATCATTACTCCTTTCATTTCATTGGGGTCAGTGTTAGTACTGAAAATCTGCCTTGTATCCTATCTGTGCTATAGATGATGGCTTATTGTCTCAAATTAACTCACGAGTTCTGCTAGAAGTAGTACTTCTGCAAAACACTAATAGGCAAAACTTATAAAGTTTTACAAGCAAACTACAAAATAAACACTAACGTATCTTTAATGTCTATTTAATCTCTGCAAAAAACCCATATATTTATCACTTCAATTACATACATGTTTTACCTTCTTTTAAAGCTCTTTTCCAAACCTAAATACCTCTTAAAATTTACCCAAACCTTTACTTAAGTTTTCTATTAAATCCCATTTACTTTTTGATCATAGTAATCTTTACAAGAACAATAACAAAAATCTATCTTTTGTACACAACTTTAAATAAGGCTAATTCTAGCCTACTTCAGAACTATCCCAACATGGAGAAGGATGAGAAGCAGGGCCTTTACTCAGTAAGGCTAGCCTATTGACAAATCTTAAAAAGTGTTTTATTTCTAAATCTGATCTTTGCCTTTTTAAAAAATATCATTCTACAAAGTTCTTATGTATTATTTCCTGAGTCTATCTGGATATCAGTTAACATAATACAACATTACTTATGAAACTATATCAAACACAGAGGCTAAAAGAGTGCTTAACTTCCCTTTTGTGAAAAAGTTGGCAGAATGTTTTCATGTTCCACACTGTCAACCTTTGAACAAATCAGGCTTTCCCCATTACCTTCCAAAAATACATATAAATTCCCATCCTAGTGTAAAGAGTAACAAGATTTTATATATAACTTATTGACAGTAGGTTGCCTTCATCCAATTATAAAAAATTACATAAACAAATACCAACCAAATGTGTTATTTCTATATAAATCTGCAGGAGACTGATACAATTTTAGTGTAGAGAGCATCAACTTGGTACACTTCTAAGCTTTACATTTAACTAAGTTTAACTTTTAAAGTAAAATTTAGAATCACAGTGTACTGTAACAATCGTCACAGGTCTGCATGGCTTAGCAGCACTAGCAAAAATCAAAGGGAAGCCTCAAATCTCATTTAAGTTTGGTAAAACATCCTTTTTTGTTTTATTTGTTCTGTTTAGATATACATGACAGTAGAATGTGTTTTGACATAAGTACATGGAGTATAATTTAGGAACCCATTCTTGTGGTTGTACATGTTATGGAGCTTCCCTTGGTCATGTGCCTTAAATCTCTTATACATTTAGGAAACAATGTTAATGATCAGAAATAAACTTAGTCAAAGCAAACAGATAAGTTTAGTTGCCTTGCCAGTAAACCTAGATAAACTTTCATTTTATAAACTTTGGCAAGACTCAGGCAGATATAGTTCTCAGATAAATACATATATCTAGTCACATATATTTGGTGTATCAACTATATTGTTATAACCTAAAATAACAGTTGTTTATTTAGCCATTTATGAAGTAATCATTTAAAAGACTTTAAAGCAGGTGCAAACCCTAATTCCTTTAAGACTTAGTTTCCATAAGTAATAAAACCTAACAGATACAAGAAAACTATCTTGACAACAGCAGATAAATTTTTCACTTTGCTTCATATCAGTATATGTAAAATTCAGATAACTTTAACTGAAGATGCTAATTATAGCCAGTTAAATCACATATACAAAATTTTGAGATTTTACCTTCCACAAATCTTCAACTTCCTTAGACATTCTACAACTTGTTTACATCCTTAGTTTTGTCCTCTCTTTCATCTTGGACTTTAGCACAAGAATATTACTTTATTGGCTGGGGATGTAGCTCAGTTGGTCGAGTGCTTGCCTAGTATGCACAAAGCCCTGGCTGCAATTCCCCAGCACCACCACTAAAAAAATATTACTTTACCAGACAAAACACTTTCTCATCCAGAAACATTTCTTTTATCTTCTAATTTTCATACTAAAATGTATTTCCATACCTATAACTTTCTTTTATCTTTTCCAGTTTCAGAGCCTTCCTTAAGTTCATATTCTAAAACAATCCTTATGAATGTTATCTATGCATTTAATTTATAAAACAAATTTCATCCCAGGAGAGGGTTGGACAATGTTGCATATACAAAAACTGCCTTAATCTTTTTTCTCCCAGGTTGCAGTCAAAGGGTTGGCGCACAGGATACTTTTGAGCCTGACCTGTCTCCGTTATCATTAGCACAATGCCATCAACTTTAAGTGAGTTCCTCCCGTTAGTTGTACCCAGAGTCTCCTTTTGGCCTTTTTCTTACACTAGGCATATGGATATGCAATGGAGGAAGCCCTTTCCATCCTTTCTTTAGACTTCTTTGAAGATATCTTTGTAGAGTCTTCCTACAAAACACAGGTTGTCTTTAGTTTCTGTTTTTTTCTTTTCTGGGTACAGTTGTTTATCCTGCCAGTCTCCCCATGCATTTAGTTTGATGGGATACTGTCCTAACAAGAATTGCTCTACCCCAGTGATAGATATCCCTTGGCCAAATGGGGTGTCCTGCCATATCTTAAAAGGGGAGACTATTCCTGTCCCCAGGTCATAAACTAAGAGTGCTGGAACCTACTGCCATGCCCTTTGTAGCCAGCAGCTTCCACCCCCTATGACCAAAAGGGGCTGGAAGGCAAGACAGAAGCCAGGTCCTCTTTGCCCATTTTTCTACAGCCTAGGCAGCTTTCCTGGGATTTTTCCAGCCCTGAGCTGGTGTTCTTGACCCACAGGGAGATGATCTGCAACTGCCTGGGGCCAGGCTGAGAAACTATGCTGGGACTGCCAGCACTGGGTTTAAAGAATTTAAATCTTTTTAAACCCTTTCTTCTGGTGCCCTGCTCTCCTTGCACACCAGAGGCAGTGCTTTTTTGTACCTTTAACTTAGCTTCTGACTGTTTAGATTCCTTATCATACAACTGCAGTAAAGTATATGGACAAGATTCTGTGTGTATACTTTACCTCTGACAGACCAACTCCAACTGCAGGATTGTATAACAATCCAAAAAAAAAAAAAAAAAAAAAAAAAAAAAAAAAAAACCCAAAGGCCGCATCTTTTTCTTAGGCTTATGCCTATAGGTGGCCCATTCAGTCAAGATCTTTCTTTCCAAGAGATCCCTAGTAAGATCAATATAGCATGATCCATGTCTTAAAGGGCCAGTAACAGATACAAAATAGAAACTTAAGAGACAGACAACCAGAGAGGATACCAGAAACCATGGTTGACCAATGGGAAACTTTAAAACATACAGACTTGCACATACAAATTTCTTCCACTTACTTTACCTTTAGGCAGACCAACCCCAACAACAAGATTGTATAATAATCCAGAAAGCTATTCGAAGGCTGGATTGTTACAGTAAAACAATAACTTTTTCTTAGACAGACTTATACCTTTAGGTGACTCTTCAAATTTTTCTTTTTTACCTCTAACAGAACAACTCAAGTTAAAAGAAATAAATGGACAATCAGCAAAGATCCCCAAATCATGGCCGACAGACAGGAACCTCTAAAACAGACCAGCCAAGATCTTTCCCAAGAAATTACCTGTAAGATCAAGACAGTACTGACCATGTCTTAAAAGGGGCAGTAACAGATACAAACAAAAATGCAGACAGACAACCAGAGGACATTCCCACACCCAAGGCCAAGAAATAGATGAGAACCTAGAACAGACCAGAAGGGAGTAAATATCCCCTAGGTTCTTAAGTCCCTCTTAACCATGATTTCTACCCCAGCAGTGCCAAAGATGTCCTCACAAAGAGGAACAAGATGTGTGGAATCAGGGGTCTCAGTGTGCACACTGGAGAACTTACCAGATAGCCAAGGGTGTCCCAACTTTACTGAGTTCAGTTTCCTTTTTCTCAAAGTGGACCAAGATGAAGCAACCTGTACCATTCAGGGAGAGAAGGTAAGAGTTCCCTGAAGCAAAAGGAGCTTTGGCAGCTGTTGGGATGATAGTTTAGCCCCTCCCTTTACTCACAGGAACAGCTCCTTCCATTGGACCTGAGGCAAACTCACCTGGTCTCCTAACTCTCTTGCAGTTGGCTGTCAACAGGCCTGAATCCCAGAGACTTGAGTGGCTGGGCAGGAGGTTCACCAGCCAGCTTGCATCCTCAGCTTGGAGACCCAGGCTTGTCCAAGAAAGCTGGATTTGGGGCTGCTCTTGGGTCCCATCTGGGGGACCAAATTTGTTGCCAAAAGCTCAGTCCTTGTCCCCAATGCCAATCCAATAATGAGGACATGATTTTGAAGAAAATGAAAAAGAAGTTTTATTGCTTTGCTAGCAAGGGAGAAGCATGGGGGACTCCTGTCCTAGTGGCCATGATTCTCACTTATTTTTATATGACATAAGAGGCTAAATATATTTGAGTCTATTAATAAACAAACAAATGTACTTGAGGAAGACATATTTCTAGAAATTACAAAATGTTACTATTCTACAGAATGTTGGTTCACAACTACTAAGCATCAAAATTACAATTAATATATGGTAATTAAAACTACAAATAATAAGGATGCTTTGTTTTGAGACATAGGGACCAAGAGAGAGAAGGAGACATTCTACTTGAGACTAAAAATATGGATTTAGAGAAAGAACCAGTAAGTGGGAGACAGGCGTGAAGGAAGTAGAAACAAGGCAAGAAGGATGTTGGAAAAGAGAAGTGGAAGTGCAGGAGCCAAGAGTGAATTATTAGTGTTGTGAAATTTTAGATGGGTCCGGCCTTTGGCTTAAAGTAGGGGCCAAAAGAGGCTGGGTGGCTGTAGGTGCCATGGCTGGTACTTAAAATCTCTGAGGCCAGACATTGTGCACAGGCCTGTAATCCCAGAGACTTGAGTGGCTGGGGCAGGAGGTCTGCCAGTTCAAGGCCAGAATCAGCAAGTTAGAGAGACCCAGTCTCAAAACAAAAAGGGATGGGGATGTAGCTCAGTGGTACATTGTTCCTGGGTTCAGTCTCCAGTATGGGGTGAGGGAACCCTTCTCTGAAGCCCATGAGGATGCTACATTGGCTGTCTTTATACCATCCATTCCTCCTAATACCTGGTTTGATCTCATGTCACCTGGATTTCATTGTTATTGTGGGTATGAGCTTGGCACTTACCAAGGACCATAGTTCAGGATCAGTGGCAATACCTACCTGTTGCCACAAGAGGTTTTCCAGTACATGCAAGGGAAGCCTCAAGGTTCATGCTTCATGGATCAAGACCAAACAGGTAACAGTGGAAGATAGAGAAGGTAGGAAAACTAAATAGACACAGCCAGACAGTCTGTCATGTGATGACCGTCTGTGACTTGAGTCTATTTTCTTCCCCTTCACCCCATATTGTGTCTTCATAGTACATTAATGATATCATGTGACCCTCTGAGGATTTCTCCTTTTGACTCCTCCCAACCTCAGTGCAGGGACCTAGAACTACTGTAAAGTTCTTGGGAGATGTCTGTTTGAGTAAGAGTCAAATAGTGCTTGAAGTGGTAATAGATACCGTCCAGGCCTACCCTATGCCCTCAACAGCAAAAGAGGTACAATCTTTCCTGGGAGAGTACCACACCTGGCTAATGTCTTAGGCTTCTCTATCAGCTGATTAGAAAGGGAACTGTCTGGTATCAGATACAGGAAGAACAACAGACCTTGGAAAAAGCAAAAGTTCTGGTACAACATGTTTAGATTCTAGGGATGGGCAAGGTGGGATTGCCCTATGAATTAGATGTGTCTATTTCAAAAACTGGAATGGGATGGATACTGTGGCAGCAACAAGGTAAGTTCCTTTTAGATGTTTGTCACAGCTATGGAGAAGAACTGAACAGTGTTTTTCTAGGACAGAACAGCAACTATTTGCAGTATAAACTGGCTTCTACAAACTAAGCCCTTAACCAAAGACAATTCAATCACTACTAGGACCACTTACCCCATCAAGGGGTGAGTAGACAACATATGTTCAAAAGACAATGTTCTGCAACTGGTCAGACCTCCACACTTAACAAAGTAGCATGCGGATCTCCAACGATACTGCTCACCATCTATAAGCCCACTGTCAGGGGAAATGGGGATGTTATTGGGGCCCATGGTCTACCAAGACTTGTAACTTAGGGTTTTCTAGAAGAGGGACTGCACAGACTCTGTTGACCTTTGTTCTGGTTAGCTGATTCTTCTGTCAGTTCAAATCTGTTCTTGTATTCTCTAGGGAATTTTTATTTGTTTTTATATTTTTAATTCTAGAATTGTGTTTATAAAATGATTTATCTTTATTGGTACTTGATGAGATAATCTTCATCCTTTAATTGCCTTTAGGTCTTGAAATATATTTATAATATGTGATTTAAAGTCCTTGTTTAATAAGTCAAATATATGATATTCTTTGGGACGCTGTGTGTGTGATACTTTCTTTCCTATTTCTTTGCTTGTCCTACAAATTTTTATTGAAACTAAACATTTAAAATAATAGAATGTTTCCGTTCTGGAAATTAGATGCACTGCCCCCCAGTTTATTATTGTTGTTATTGTTACTTATTTAATGATTTTTCTAAATCATGTCCATGAAATCTGTTTTTTATCATGTGTGACCTCTGATGTCTGTGGTAGGTTAACTTTAGTCTACAGCTAATACAGATATTTTCTTTAACATATTGAATCAAAGAGTTTTCCATCCTTTGTCCACTGTTCTACCACTTTACACCTCTACCCTAACTCTCATTTCCTGTTTGTGCAGACTGTCAAGATTAGCCTGATATGAGTGGTTATTATTTTTTGAGATCTATGTTCCTCAAAGTCAGTAATAGCTGATCCAGTCTTTCTTATGCTACATCATTCTGACACTAACTTTTCTGCCTATTTTGCCTTTGAGAATCTTTGTGATTATTTTTTGTCCACCAGGATAAACTTCATGGTTTAAGATCAGCTTATTAGTAACCTGAATTTTATCTGCTATATTAATTTTCTTTTTTTCATGTAGCATAATATGATCACAGGTCCTGGGAATTGGGATGTGGACATATTTGAAAGGTATACATTATACTGGGTTCTGTCAACTTTTGCCTAACATAATTTGCTATTATGTTACTAGGGGTGTACAGATTTAGAATTGTTATGTCTTCATGGTGGATTAACATTTTTATGATTGTGACATCTTTGTTTATCTCTCATAATGTTTCTTCAAAAAAGCTCACGTCTACTATTACCATGGCTACTCCAGCTTTGTTTTGCTAGTGTTTGTGTGGCATATATTTTCTATCATTTTACTTTTAACCCTTCTATAACCTCATATTTAAGATATATTTAATGTACATGTGTGTGTATGTGAATTCACATACGGTTTTATTTTTCTAATTTCATGCTGTCAATAGTGTTTCAATTGTAATCTTTGGCTTAATTGAATTTAGTATAATCACTATTGTATTTGGTTTAACTATGTCATCTTACTATTTGTTTTCTTTTTTCCTCGCAATCCTATTTCCTTCATTTTCCTTTCCTGTCTTCTTTTCAATTATTCAGGTATTTTTATTACTCTTCATGTTTCTTTCTATCAGCTTTTTTAAGTTTCCAAAGACAGCTCTCACCAATTCCTTCCACTTACGTGTCTCTCACTCTTCAAGAGTTAGAATCTGCTTTACCCTGTTAATCTTGGATATCTTTGGGACTTGCCGTAAGAATAAAATATAGTAGAAAGAATGTTATGCCAACTTCAGGCTTAGCCTTAGACCTGGAAACTTCCATTTTGTTCTAGGGGAAGTAAAAACTATGTAGGAAATTGACTATCCTGTGAGAACATGCTATAATGAAGCCCAAGGTATCCCCATAAAATAACCACATGTAAGATAACTGAAGAGCCAACAAATAGCAAGACCACATGTCCCAATATATGACCCCTGTCAGTTCATCCCATATACTCCTTAAATGTTTGAGCCATTTTGTTGATGATACCAGATATTGTGGAGCAATTCTAACATGATGATGTCTGAAATAATTTGTCCCATGCCCAAACTCATAGAATAGAGGGCATGGAAAATGGTCATTGTTTTAAACTTGTAAGTTTTAATGTAGTTTGTTATATATTAGTAGATAACTGAAACAGTTTCTTGTTTATGTTTCATGTTACTGTGTATCATTAACTTATTTACTGATTTATATTGGTACTTTGACCACTTCCCAGGTAATCCAAGGTCTGTAGAACATTTAACTCCATTTTTCCCTTTTCCACCCTTTAATGCTGTTGAATATTTTATATAAGTGAGTCAAAGATAGCTTCTGCATATTGGTCACACGTTTATTTATTCAAAGCAGGTTAGAACCCATTAGTTCACAAACCAGTTGTTAAGCTCAAAATTTTATTTATCCAATTATATCAAACAATATAATAGTCCAAATAGATTTTTAATTATTTAGAGGCCTGCTGCTTTACATACCTTATAAAACTGCACCCAATATCTTCTAGCCATAAATAAGATAAACTTGGTCTCTATAAGATCCCAAGCTACGACTGTCGTTTCAGAGCTTTCTGATCCAGAGATTTCCCCATCATATTTTTAAGCAATATCAACTTCATATGTAAGTCCTGTGATTCCCCTTTCCCCCTGAGTTCCCACCATCCTTTCCCTTTTTTATTCCCTTTCCTTCCCCTGCACCCATTGCCACTGGAAGGTCTCTTGCTGTGTGATATTTCCTACCCTTAGCCCTCCTATTGTCCCACTCCCTGCCTGAATCTGTCAATTTCCCAAATAAAGCTCATTGTGTGCTACTGCCACCTTGTGGTCATATCTTTCTCCTTAAACAGTTCTGAAAATCACAAGTGGCAAAGAAGAAAGGAGAATATTTTAGTGATGATACAGAGGCAAATAGCTGATTTGCCTGTCAGTAGGCATATTGATCCTGGAAGGCCTTTGCTTGGGACTCAAAATTTGGAATGTCTGTTCATCAGTTTGACATGGTGCTTTGTGCTGTATTGCACTCTACATTTTTGTAGTCTCCCCTTGTGCCCCATTAGCCTGGCCAAGTGGTACCACCAGATTTTGCATGAACCTATACCACTGGAATTGGTTTTTGGGGTCAGAGGCACCCCGTTGCCTGGAGAGAGGCCTCATCCTGCCTGCTTGGGTCTCCCAGTAGGGCGGCAGTGAACACTGTAAGACTCGGACTAAGCCAGCTAAAACATTAGTTAAATTGACTAAAGACAAGAAAGTTTTCATTTTTGTCCCCCTTGGGATTCCAAAGAGGTGGCTATCCTACTGAACACATGCTCTAGACCACCAGATGTGTGTTGAGCTCTGCTATAGGTTGCTTCTTACCAGGACACTGCCTGGAGATGAGGTATAAGCTTAAATTGCTGTGGGAGATCAGCTGGAGGGAAGGATCTTTTGGAAGAGGACTTGTTCTCTGGAGAAAAAGGCAACATCATACCATCATGATAGTGATTGAATAATTGATCCTCTGCTTAAAAAATTTTAAGATGCAAACAGGGAAGGTTAAGTAGGAAGAACTGGTTTGCGATTCTCTTGTCTCAGCCTCCCAAGCTGCTGGGATTACAGGCATGTGCCACTGCGCCTGGCGAAAGGACTGGTTCTTACTTGAAGGAGGACATGTCCTCCCTCTTGTCCTGAAGTTCAATCTTTCCTTAAGGATTTAGCTTTGGAAACAAGTAAAAAAGGGTCCGCCTAGCTACATATGGTCAGGAGCAAGTTTCACCCAATGGGAGCTTAAGTGGAACAACTGGTTTCCACAGTAAAGAATGGAGAAATGGTATCCTTACTAAAGGATCTCACACAATTAGTGTGAAAGCTGGGAATGATCCATGGAGGAGACTTTGGATTCTAGTCTGGATATAACTTGTGGGCTCTTTTTCTCTCTCTCCCCTGTTTTAGTCAGGTTTTTAACTGATGTAGTCACCAAAGACCAACCAAAACAATTTTAGGGGAGGAAAAGTTTATTTAGGGGCTCACAGTGTCAGAGGTCCAAGTCCATAGACAGCTGGCTCCATTCCTTGGGACTCCAGGGGAGGCAGAACATCATGGCAAAAGAGTGTGGGGGAGGGAAGTAGCTCACATGATGATCAGAAAGCAGAGAAAGAGAGACTCCACTAGGCAGATTCAAAATATATAACACAAAGGCACACCCTTAATGCCTACCTCCTCTAGCCACACCCCACCTACCTCCAGTTATCACTCAGTTAATTCCATCAGGGGATTAATTCACTGATTTGGTTAAGACTCTCACAACCTAATCATTTCTCCTATAAAACTTGTCTCTCCTTTCTTGGAGTGAATACATTTAAAATCTGTCATAGCAATTTTCAAGGATACAATATATTGTTATTAACTGCAGTCATCATGTTATACAATAGATCCTTGAACTTATTCCTCCTATCTAACTGAAAATGTATATCCTTTGACCAATATCTCTCCAACCCCCTTTCTGCCTAACCCCTGGTAACTACCATTCTACTTTCTACTTCTATGAGTTCACCTGATGTGGATTTTTAAGGCCTGGAGGACTGCCAAGCCCTATTAGGTCTTATAACAGGCTTGTCAAACTGTCAATGTTAATTGCTAGTTAGGTCAAAGATTTCTTCCATCAGCTAGGATGGAACAGGCTTATCAGACAACAGATGTTGTGCAGCATGATGATTTAGCAAGCCCACAAGGGGCTGAATTGAATCCATCCACTTGTTTCTCAGGGGAGTTTTTGACATGCGTAAGCTGTCTTTACTGGCAATGATGGCTAATACTAAAACAATTCAACAAGCCATAGCTGCCCTGGATTTAATAGAAAATCATGCAAAACAAACTTAGATTTGATTGTTGCCCATTAATTCTATAAATAATACTTAACTTGGCTTAAGTCAATATTCCTATAAACAGTAGAGTAGAGGAAAGGAAACAGGGGAAGGGAGGAGGGAAGAGTAAAGGAAAGTACTATGGACTGAATTAGAGCAAAATATATTTCATGCATTTATAATTATGTCAAAATGAATCCTAATGTTTTGTATAACTAATATGAGCCAGTAAAAAATGAAAAAAGTCGACACCTTAAAAATTACCATAACAGCCGCACATGGTGGCTCACTCCTGTAATCCAAGTGGCTCGGGAGGTTGAGGCAGGAGGATTGTGAGTTCAAAGCCAGCCTCAGCAACAGCGACATACTAATCAACACAGTAAGACTGTGCCTCTAAATAAAATACAAAATAGGGCTGGGGATGTGGCTTAGTGGTCGAGTGCCCCTGAGTTCAATTCCTGGTACCCTCCACCCCACCAAATTACTGTAACAATGAGGCTATTCCACTCTTAGGTCAAATAAACCACCTATAACCATGGGTGAAACTCATGATGGCAGAGAGGTTATAGAGGACCCTAAAGGACAAGGAAGACCCAAGTTGGATAGATTGTTAAATTAGTGGAGTAATTACAATACTTATTAAGGTCAGAGTACGGTATGTAGCAGGTTTGTACTTCAGAGGCAGCCTTAACTTACATGCCTGCCCCTACTTTCTGCCAGGGGACCTGCACTGCCCTACTTAAGGATGCAATGGTAGCTGAAGTGGCCTCTTCTGGCAGGGAGGGACCCTTTTCCTGCGTTAATAGTGGTAATACACAGCGCTGGAGAGTTCTATTGGGCACAGGTACCTAAAAATTCCTAATCCCAGAAAGCATCCATACTTTAAAAGAATCCTCTCAGGAGGTGACTGGCTTGGGAGGAGGATAGTAAAAGGCATTGAAATTGGCATGGTTTTGCTAAAAGATGCCTCTGTCTTGGTAGGTTATCCACCAACACTATCCCTTTTCCCATTACTGAAATGGAACTGCCTTATGTAGCATTTTCTATGTATAACATCATGTTGTCAGCAAAAGAGACCATTATACTTCCTCCTTTTCTATTAGGATGCTTTTCATTTCTTTCTCTTGCCTAATTCCTCTGGCTAGGACTTACAGTACTGTGTTTAATAGAAGTGAAAAAAATGGGGTATCCTTGTTTTGTCCCTGATCTTAGAGGGAAAGCTTTCAGCTTTTTGCCACTGATCATGATGCGAGTCATTCAAGACCTTTATTATATTGAGGTATATTTCCTCTATACCTTACAAGAATGTTAAATTTTGTCAAATTTTTCTGTAACTTTCCATCACTTCATTTTTGTTCTGTACTTTTAAGGTGAATCTCTTATAAGCAACAAATGATTGGATCTTGTATTTTTATCCATTTGACTACTCTGTGTCTTTTTTTCAAATATAATTTTTTTTAGTTGTCAATGGACATTTGTTTTAGTTATTTATTTATATGTGGTGCTAAGAACTGAATCCAGTGCCTCACACGTGCTAGGCAAGTGCTCTACCACTGAGCTACAACCCCAGCCCATACTCTATGTCTTTTGATTGGAGAATTTTTAATCCATTTACATTCAAGGTAATTATTAATATGTAAGGACTTAATGTGGCCATTTCAAAATTTGTTTTCTGGTTGATTTGTAGATCCTATATTCCTTTCCTTCCTCTTTTACTGTCTCCTTTATGGTTTGATGATTTTCTGTGGTGATATGCTTTGAATTCTTTCTTTTTACATTTTGTGCAATTATTATAGGTTTTTATTTTGTGGTTATCACAAAGCACACACAAAACATCTTATCCTTATCCTTATAACAGACTATTTTAAGCTGACAATAATCTAATCATGTGTAAAAGTTATATACTTTCACTACCCGCCACTTTTTATGATTTTGATATCCAAATTTACATTTTTTATAATTTGTATCTTTGGTAAATTTTTATAGTTACAGTTATCTTTAATAATTTTGTCTTTCAATCCTCATAGTAGAGATAAAATTGCTTTACCCACCACCCTTATGATATCAGAGAATTCCGAATATTTCTATGTATTATTTAAACCATTGTTTTATTCTCATTTATTTTTGTGATTAATTAGCAACCTTTAATTTCAGCTGAAAGATTACCCTTTAGCAGTTCCTTTAAAGCCATCATAGTGGTAATGAAGAAAAGCTTTGTTGGATAAAGTTTTTGTTTCAGTTTTATTCCTTTAGTACTTTGAATATATCACTCCAATATCACCTGGCCTGCAGACTTTCTGCTAAGAAATCTGCTGATATCCATATTAGAACTTCCTTGAATGGTCTGATTTTCTTACCTCTTGCTGTTATCAATATTCTTTGCCATTGATTTTTGATAATTTGATTATCAAATTGAGTTCTGATGAACTCCTCCTTGGGTTGAATTGGATTGGAGACATCAATGCTTTCTCCAGATTTGGGAAGTTTCAGTCATTATTTCCTTAAATATACTTCTTGGACCTTTTAATCTCTTTTAGGAACTTCTATTAATCAAAGGTCACTTTTCTGGATAATGTCTCATAATTCCTATAGGCTTCTTTTGTTCTTTTTTTATTTTTGCTTGTCTAACTCAATAATTTCAAGCATCTTAGAGCTTCCTTAATCTTTCTTCTGCTTGATCAAGTGAGCTGGTGAAACTTTCTGTTGAATTCACAGTTAAATTATTATCTTCTCTATCTGTAGGATTTCTTTTATTTCTTTTTCTCTGTCAAATTTTCATTTTGTTTATGAATTATTTTCTAAATATTATTTAGTTTTCTATCTATATTTTCTTGTAGTTCCCTACACATCACTGTTGAGATTATAGTGAATTTTTTGTCAGTCATTTCATATCTCTTCATTTCTGCAGGGTTTATTATTGGAAGTTTATTAGGTTTTTTTGGTGGTGTGATATTTCTCTGATTTTTCATAGTTCTGTTATCTTTGTATTCATGCCTCTGCATTTGAAAAATTGGCCATGTTTTGGCCTTTGTAGGCAGGATTTGGTGGTTATAGGCACTCACTATTTAGTTTAACCCCATACGCTGGATGGGCCTCTTGTAGTGACTCCAGATAGGCAGACTTTGGTGTTGGATTCTCCAATTGGGCTGGGATGCTGCCTATGATTGGAGGTTGAATGGAATTGTTAGCTTTGTTCCATACTCCTGTGAAACCACTGAATAGACTCTGGTTATGTTGAACTGCTAGCTGGGCTCTGTGATCACCTGACTGAGAAGAGGTCTTCTCTGGTTGAATGGTATTTTTTCTTTAATTTGTAGTTGGGCAGTGCATGTGCTCAGCTGCAAAATAGGACATAGTTTCTGGGTTTTTGCTAGGCCACTTAGGATAGGCAAATGCATGGATTTGGGCTTGTCTCTTGGCACAGGATAGCCTCAAGTAGAGCACTGAGGCTTGGTTGCATTGCCACTTGGCTGCTGCTAGGTTTCAACAGGGCAAATGCTCCCTCCATGGATAACCAAGGACCTGCACTTGTCTCCTGGCCTTGGAAAAACTTAAGGAAATCATCAGGACTTGGTTGGGTTGCCACTTGGTTGCTGGGTTTGAGCAGTGCCAGATGCTTCTTCCATGAATAATTGCTGACCTGCACTTGCTTGCCATCCTGGGGAAGGCTTAAGGAAGAGGACTGGGGCTGACTATGGACTGAAGCCTGGTAGACAAGCAGGTCATGTGTCCTGAAGAGTGATGTTATTGATTAGTCCCTCTGATGTCATGTTCTCATCGGTCAGAATGCAGAGCCACTAACAAGCTCTGTGCACTGATCACTGAGAGAGACCTAGTATCCTTCTGTTTCTAACTAACACAAGGTTTATATTTCTGCTGATACTTCCAATGTTTCCTGTTATGTGAGACAGGATTGGACTTCCTGCAAAGGATCTCAGAATGATGGGTCAATGGACTGTACACCTTCATCTCTTTTATCCCACTGTAGAAACTATGTGCATAGGGTAATCCTTCATGTGTGGTGCTGTGTCAGCTTGGAGGAGAGCCAACATGGTCAAAGAGAAGCAGTTCCTACCTTCCAATGTAGCATTTTTTCAGTTCTGCAGTCCAAGAGGATATTCTTATTGTGAATAGTTGCTACTTGAATTTCTATGACAGGGAGTGGAGCCAGAGCATTCCTGTTCCACTTTTTGTTGCCATCACCCTCTTTATGAAAATGGGGATGATATCTACAGGATGGAGCTAAATTCAGCCCTACTAGAATGCCTCAATTCCATGATAAAATAGCCACATACCATGTCATTGATGTTAACTCCTCAAAATCCCCAGAAATACCTCTACCTCTTGCTCAGTGGAGACTAGCGGGAGAATGCTTGGCACTAAAAAAAAGCAATGGTATACTTTCCTTTACTTTTAAAAAGGAATTTATAAAAGGACCTAGACAATGGAAATTTGGGGTAAAGAGATGGGGTAAAATCAACAAATGGCTCCCATCTGCCTTTCTTAGTGCACCATACCTTGCCTCTTATCAAACAAGACACAGAGTAGGCAGTATATAATGCCAAAGTCAACAAACTATCCACACTAATAAAACAGATAGGTGTCTTTTTTATTTTTAGTTGTAGATGGACACAGTAACTTTTTTAATTAATTTATTTATTTTTTATGTGGTGCTGATGTTTGAAGTCAGTGCCTCACCCATATTGGGCAAGCACTCCACCACTGAGCCACAACCCAGGTAGATCTCTTGAAGGAGAAAGAGTTTCTAGAATTCTAATCCTTCTATCAGTGGGCACATGGGAGATCAGGCCATTTAGACATCATGGATTTGCAAAAGTGGATTATTAATGAAGGATCGAACCTGTCAAAAAGAGAGTAACATGAAGCCACTATGGACTCTACCAAATGCCAGAAATCTAGACATTGGGCCTATCTTTAGAAAAAATTTACAGAGGAGAAGGGCCAATCAAAGGGCAAAGCCATTTTATTGGGCCTCTTTCTGTTGTGGCAGGAGCCCTTAACAATGGTGTAACCTCTGTAAGTCTTTTATTGGATTACCCATGGCAGGCACCAACCTCTGCTAATGTTATTCAGTGGTTAACAAAACAGCTTGTACAGCCTTTGGGAGTACTACCAGTTATACAGTTAGATTAAGTCTTCTACTTCACCATAAAGAAAATGCAAAAATAAAAAAAAAAAGAAAATGTAAAAAAAAGTAACACAGAAAGGCAACAGGCTTTTATAACACGGGCAATCAAGAGAACTTGGAGGAAAATGGTCCCTCAAGTGGTCCAAAATATTTCCCATAGTCCAAATGGTGTGACATTCATGCCCCTGTGGTATAACCACACTATGTTGGATTTCACAACAAATGAACAAACCACCAATATTGATGTTGTGACCTTTGCTAGAGTATACACTCACACCAGACATAACCCATTACCAGTTTTTATGAACACGAGAGCCCTGACATTGCCACCCACAGCAAAGGAACACCTTTATCCCTCATAGAAAACCAAAGCCTAGCCACTTCTTCCTCATTGTGGACAATTGACTCTGGAACTATTCCCAGCCCATGTCTACCCATTACCTGGAAATAGCTGAACAAACTATCCATCGCTATTTGAAGAGAGAGATGGTTCTTATCTTCCATCCATGTTCTTTATTAAAGGCACTATAAAGCAAACCTGAACCTGTTCTGAGCACCCAGGAGGTGTACCTAATCCTCATGGACCAGATAACACCATTTTAGTGATACCCAGGGAACAATCAGCCACCCTAATGCTGATTGTAGATAACCTCTGATTTTAACCCCTGCTCTTGCTGTGGCTCTTCCTTACTTGAGAAATTCTTGCTCTCCCTAGTGTTGACTACATACCCATTGGTTGATCACCCTAATCCTGCTACTCTATACCTTCCTGTTCATAAAGTATGTTTAGAAGCAACACACCACAGGCTCACCACAGGGAGACACACAACATTGGTCAGTTTGGGGGACAATAGGAACCACATTGTTGGCTATTTGGGTTGGCTAATCCTACTGACATAACCACAGACATCAACACTGAGGCTAGCAGTCCTTGTCTCTACTACTAGTAGCAGCACCTATTCTGGCTATCCCAGACTCTAAGATACCGCTTGTGATTCAAATATTTTCTAAATCCTATGTCCCAACTTTCGCTTCAAATCAGACAAAATTCACCATTATTAACTACTACCATCAAATAAATAGAACAATGGATTGCTATTTTTAAGACCCAATAAAGGAGCACACAGGGATAATATGTACTCAATATTACATCCAGGTGTTTATAATTGTTGCAATCTAATTAAAAATTCTGCAATCCAAAGCTGATACCAACAAACCCTAAAATATTTCCAAAATAAAAATATGATTTTTAATATTTGTGGGATGATGATAAATGCAAATAATGTAAGTTCTTACAACTATTGACCTCATCTCTTATTAATCACAATATTCTCTCCTCTCTCCAGCATAAGCCCATTTACTAAGTCAAAAAAATATCATACTAATTAAGTGGCCAGGGACACCTTACCATGGACTTCCTTCCTGGTTGCTAATCACTAGGAACAAGTAAAACAATGTATACTATATAACATTAGCTAGGTCAAGGCATGTCTGAAAAGTTAGGGACTACAATCAGCTTGAGAGTTCTTCTAGAGCCTAATCTTCTCACAATACCAACTGCAAGTTTTACATAATACTCAGTGGAAGCTGGCTTTACAACAATTGCAAGACTGGCTTTCATAATAATCAGCTCTCGGGTGTTACCACAAAACACTAAAAACATATTTGATCCCATGGAGAACTCTAACTGCTTTCTGCATGGAAATTTCTCTATGCAAATTAATAATTATTTGCTTACAGCTGTAAGAAAAAAGTTGCTAGGCCAACCAAAATCACTATTAATAAAAGCTTGGGAAACATTTGAGGGAAATTTCTTTCTCATATTACTTTTCTAGAGGTCCTAAAATAACATAATGTGAAGATAACAATAACAACTCAGAGGTGAAAAGAGCAAAGGTTATTTATAAAAGTTTGTTAGAGCAAGGGAGTCAAACAGTCACGTGTTTTAACAAAGATTAAAATGTGGTAGTGGGGAAGTGAGTAGTCTTTATTATGGAAAAATTAAGGAGTTGGGTATGTGCTGATTTGAAACCATTCGTAGAGGAGGCTACAGGTCAGCTAATTAGCAGTGGAACATCCTATGTGATTACTTAGATTTGCATATTTGGCTTTCTCTGGTTGAACCTAAGTTGGAAGCAGGGACAAAAATTAGAGAAGTCCTTAATTAGTTATTAAGTCCTGGCCATTTGAGACTGATTATTATGGAAGTTATTCCTTGGTTTCCTAAATTATTACTAAGGATAGCCATCTGACACCCTGTAAGTTTGACTTACAGCAAGCTAGATTCCTGCACTGCTCATGGTAGATAAATATGAGGCTTGGTTTCCTGAACAGGTTGCTGAAAGTCATGGATTAGAGTTCTATTTTTACATATGGTTCAACCATTGTACATTTGTATATTCATTCTCTTAGTACATATCCCACCTTACAAGAGATAGAAACAATAATGAGAAGACTGGTATTTAAGCTAACCTGGGAAGAAATTTATTAGTGTTATCACACTGCCACCTCCCAAGTCCTAATACTTGAGGTTATTAAAACTATACAAATGAACCCCCTAGAAAAGTTTCTCTGGGAATGGAAATGATGGAGCAAGTGGTCCCCCTCCCCACCAAAATACATCATGATAAACAAAACAGAAATGGGTGGGTCAAATGTATGATACAATGGATGTTTATTTTTTAAATAACTTGGTCCACCTTTGAGGACCCCATATGTGACTGCCGTGCCACAGTTCAGGATCTAATTTGGTCTGTGGCTAAATTAACAACTTTTTTCAAACTGCCAAGAGCTCCTGCAAAGCTTATTCCAGATCCATGGAAACACTGACAATACTTACTATCGGTAATCAGCAGGAAACTCAATCACTAATGCACACTAATCAGAACAAGAAGGAACATTTAATTTCCCAAATTGCATATGGCTTTGGCCACAGCAATAGATAAGATAGCAAATTTAACTGCATGCTGTGCTTGCTTCTGTCAACCTGATTATAGTACACATGGCTTAATACCTCTCTCCTTGACAAGCTCCCCAATAAACCTCACTTATCAAGATAAGCTTGTTCCCCTAATTAATGACATCCAAATAGTATTCAGAGACAAATACGTGGACATTAGTGTACTGGGTCTATGATCAATTTAGTTGACTCATGTACAGAATTCAGGGTGGAAAGCATGCAAGCTTGTCTGAATATGACATTATATGTTCTGATTAGCATCAGCTGGAATTGCACTAAGCCACACAAAACTCATCTTCATAGGAACACAGAGAATATTGGCAGGAGAGGGTGCCAAGCAGGTTGCTAAGGAAATAAAATTATTTCCTCTATCGCAAGCTTTCTCTGAACCTTGGACAATATTTCCCATACTTAGGTTTGGCTCAAAAGTTCAGTAGATTTTTATTCACCATTGTTACCTCCCAAGTACTTGCCCCCACAAACTTGCTTTCTGCAACTTTCCAACTGTGCAAGTGGGCTTCCTAGCAGACCCTAGGGTACTAACTGTGACAGGATCACAAATTTTGGGTGCAATAGGAATAACACAAGTGCAGGATTCCATAAAAGACATACAAATAGCTACATTTAAGGAGTTATTTATATTAATTAAACAGTCCAAGGATTGGAACTCCTGGCAGAATCTCATCATTATTTACAGTCTGTGGAGGTAGATACTTATTGGCTTAGATTACTTATTGGCTGCTGAAGGAGGAGTTGGTGCAACTTAGCATATTATCTTGCTGTACATGGCAGGTAACACCAAAATTTACAAATAGCCAGGGATATGTACCAAAGGGATCATCATGTAACTTGTATTGACTAAACAACTGAACATATCAAAATCCTCCTTTTCTGACCTATTTTGCTGTCTTTCTCCTACTAAGTGGGCAAATTGGCTGTGAAAGGGATTTTAAATCCCACTTGGTACCCTTACAGGAATTTTGTCTGCTTTATTCAAATGCAGGAATTACAAAATAACATACTACTTAAATTGTAAAGTAACATGAGGCCAGGGGATAGATTGTTACATACATGAGCCAAAGCAAACCTCTGTGTATTAGCACCTATATTTACTTCTTCAAAGAGGTAAGATCTGTTAGTTCAAAATTCTGCCAATACCCTAACTCAATTTTTAACCAATCGTTTTAAATAGAGCACCCCCCCAGCTTTTTAGCCATTTAGAGACTGCCTGCTTTGCGTGCCCCTGTGAAACTACTCTGCTAGCCATAGATAAGATAACCTGGGGGAAGTAAAAAAAATCCTACTCTACAACCCTTCAGAGCTCTAGACCCAAAGACTCCCTGTTGTGCTTCTGAGACATCAAATAGATACATAACCTCTCTGGGATTCTTCTCTCCCCTTGTGAATAGTGTCCTCCAACCAGCCTCTGGTAGGTCTCAGGCTTTAATGAGCCCCCACCCCCAACCCCTTGCAAATCTGTCAAAGGGTTGAACAAATAAAACTTAGTACTTCTGCCACCTTGTGGTCATATCTTTGTCCTTGATCAGTCACCAAGTCCCTTGAACTCACTACAATTTCACCTATTTTAATTCTATATATAACTTAAATCACACAGGAAATCCATAGCATTACCTTTATTTTACATTGTCAACATGTATATTTCCTTACATATTTATCCTTTCTATAATTGTTCACTCCTGTCATCTCTTCATTTTCACATGGGAACCTGTCCTTTCTTTTAGTGTAGGCTTGTCAATGATCAATATACTCAGCTTTGTTTTCTGGAAATTTTTTTTGAGGCAGGGTCTTGCCATGTTTCCCAGGCTGATCTCAAACTTGTGGGATCAAGTGATCCTCTCACCTTAGCTTCCCAAGTAACTGGGGCTGCACCTGTAGTACCACCTATAGTACAGGTGTGTACCACCATGCCCAGCTAATTGGTTTTTTGCATTTTCATTTTGATGAGTGATTTCAGTAGGTTTAGACTTCCAAATTGTCAGCTTGGAAGTCATAAAATTTCTGAGTGACAAAATTGCATGCAATATATGGTTCATCTCTTTGCACATCCTTTTTCTTCTGAAATCATGACTTTTCAAGATTTCATTGCCTTGATAGATTTCTGGTGCTATCCTAGTAGTGTGTGTGTGTGTGTGTGTGTGTGTGTGTGTGTGTGTGTGTGGTGAGGACTGAACTTGTGCTAGGCAAGCACTGTACCACTGAGCTACATCCCCAACTTTCTTGGTAGTTTATGATGCCTTCAGTTTCTTTGCCCAAAAGTTTGAGTTGCTTTTTGGCAGGCCCTAAATGAAGTTCCTTTACCAGAAATGAAACTATTCAACATCATCATAAAGACTTATTGGCATTTCATTTTTCAGTACTATTATTTGTTTAAATAATAAATTTAACATTCATATAGTTTTCAACTATATTAAATTTCATAATGAAAACTAGTTAAATACTTGCACATATAACTTATGATTTCCTTAGAATCTATTTCCAGAGGTAGAATTGCTAGCGTATAAGATTAGAGCAGTGTCAGCGCCATTAGAAATCACTGAATTATTTGCTTCTGAAGCTTAGAAATAGCCCAGAATCTTTGGTCATTCCTCTCTGAATGGGTCTCTGAGCACATCATCTGCATTTGACTTCCAGAATTGGAATTGGATGCATGATATAGGTGGGACTGCTTCCATGACTGGAGACAGATGTGCAGACACTTTGTGGCTACAGCCAGTTATTTTCCCTCCCCAAACAAGTGTAAAGAAAGTCAACTTCCAGTTTGTTGTGGGGACATTAAGAAAAACCACATAGTTGTAAATGTTTGGAGCAAGGTATAAACACATTGGTAGAGATTCAACAATGGTATGCATGCTGCAATGGGCACTCCTGCTCTCTCTCTCCCCCTCTTCCTTTCTTCTTCCTCTAGTATAACCTGTCTCTGCACTCAACTGTCTTCCTCCTAACTCACTGCTACAGTGCTATTTTCAGTTGGAATGCTTTTCTCATCCCTGTCCTTTTGGTACATACCTACCCATTCACCTTTAAACCCAACTCTTCTATGAAGTCTTCTCTGGATCCACAGGTATATCCACTGTACTCTGTACAAACTTCTAGAATAATTTACTTCACTTTATCTTTGACTGACTCCCATTTTTACACTGCCAGCTCCTTGAAGACAAAGAAATTAACTCTGTAACTTCTGGACAAATGATCAGGATTCACTGAATGAATGAACTAGGGGGTCAAGACTGGATTTTCCCAAAAGTGCTAAAGTAAGTACTTTGAAATAGATAAAAGGGAATGAAGGGAAGGGAGGGGAATGGGAATAGGAAAGATAGTAGAATGAATGGGACATTACTATCCTATGTGCATATATGATTACACAACCAACATAATTCTACATCATGTACAACCAGAAGAATGAGAAGTTATAGTCCATGTATGTATACTATGTCAAAATACATTCTACTACCATGCATAACTAATTAGAACAAATAAAAAATGCTAGAATAATAGAATAAAACATAGTAGGCAACAGTCATTAACACTCAATTGACCCTCACAGCAACTCTGTTAAATGGGCAGGTGATTGGGAGGTGAGGGGATTAAACAAATCTTTGAATTTTAGTGGCTTTCCCAAGTCAGGTTGTAATTATCTGTACTGATAAGTGTTGAGGCTGGCAAGAGAGAAATTTTCAGGCCTGTTTCAGGCTTCTTAATTAAGACTAAATCCCAGGCCTTCAGACCCTCTAGAGAAGAGTTCTTCCTAGTTCACAGCAGTAGGAGAGGAGTTATTAAAGACATAAATGGATAAAGTAATAGAAGAGACAGGGGCAGGGATGATGACTGCACCCTTCCAGAGACCATGAACATTTTCTCTGAAATGTTTTTGGGGAAAAGGCAATTCCCAAGGATATTAGCTACCAAATTTGAGAATCTATGAAGCTTGCCACTGTGTGTTGAAGCCCTCTAATCTCTACCCTAATTCTGAGAAGCAGCTATTATTACCTCTGTTTTTATTCTCTACCCATCTGCTCCAAGCTCCTTGTCTCACCCTACCAAAGCCTCCCTCTCGCCACTGCGCTGCTTTGGTGCAGAATCACCGCATCCACTTTCTCAGACCCAGGGGAGGGGCTGGGCTGGGCGGGGTCGCCTTGTCGCAGAGCCCGACTGCGCCTGCGCGGACTGCGGCAGAAGGCGGGGTGTGACAAGCAGAGTATACTGAGACTAGCGTTCAGTGTTGGCCAGTACCTGCCTTCTTTTTCACCACCTCCAATTTCAGCTCCAGTAAGTTGCTTGGAACTTTGGTTCTGGCAGCAGCCGCAGCAGCAGCATTGCCGTCCTCTTTCTGCTAGATCGCGGGCCTTTCGGTGTCTGCTCCCACACGCCGGTCGGCAGGACCATGTCGCTGGTAAGCCAGAATTCGCGCCGCCGCCGCCGCCGCAGTGCAAAGGCCACTGCGCACAACAGCAGCTGGGGTGAAATGCAGGCCCCTGATGCCCCCAGTCTCTCCGCTGCTATGCCAGGCCCAGACGTCCCCCAGGGTCCCAGCGATCTCCAGATCCTCCCGGGCCTCTGCGCCTCTGAGGGCCCAGGCACCTCCGTGCCGCCCACCCCTGATGAGGGCCCAAGCACCTCTGTGCCGCCCACCGTCTCTGAGGGCTCAGTAGCTTCCGAGCAGCCCACCGTCTCCCAGGGGCCGAACACCTCGGAGTTGCCCATCCCCATTGAGGGCCCAAGCACCGCTGGGCCTCCTGCGGTCTCTGAGGGACTGAATACAGCCGTGCTGATCAACGCCTATGAGGGCCTAAGCCCCCCTGTGTCGCCCACTGCCTCGGAGGGCTCAAGCGTCTCCGAGCAGCCCACTGTCACTGAGGGGCCGAACACCTCCGAGCTACCCCTCTCCGATGACGACCCAAGCACTTCTGTGCTTCCCATCTCCAGTGAGGGACTGAGCAATCTTGTGCCGCCCACCCCCGCTGAGGGCCCCAGCACCTCCGTGCTGACCACAGTCTCTGAGGGACTGGGCATCTCTGTGCCGCCCACCTCCATTGAGGGACTGAGCAATCTTGTGCCGCCCACCCTCTCCGAGGGACCAGGCATCAACATGCCGCCCCCATCCGGTGAAGGCCCGAGCACCTCTGTGCCGCCCACCACCTTTGAGGGACCTGGCACCTCCGTGCTGCCCCCATCCGGTGAAGGCCCGAGCACCTCCGTGCCGCCCACCACCTCTGATGGACTTGGCATCTCCGTACCGCCCCCCTCCAGTAAGGGCCAGAGCACCTCCGTGCTGCCCTCCGCTGGTGAGGACGCGATCACCTCGGTACCGCCCACTGTCTCTGAGGGACCTGGCGCCTTGGAGCCTCCCACCCGCGGTGAGGTCCCGAGCACCTCAGTGTCGCGCAACCCTGGGGAGGGCCCGAGCACCTCTGGGATTGCCACCGTCGCCGAGGGTCTGAGCACCTCTGAGATGCTGACGGTTGCGGAGGGCCAGAGCACCTCTGAGATGGCCGCTGCTGCCGCCGCTGCCGCCGCCGCCGCCGAGGGTCCGAGCACCTCTGAGATGCTGACTGTTGGGGAGGGCCCTAGCACCTCTGAGATGGCCGCCGCCGCCGAGGGCCCGAGCACCTCTGGGATGGCCACAGCTGCGGAGCACCCGAGCACCTCTGGGATGCTCACCTATGCGGCGGGCCCTAGCACCTCTGAGATGGCCGCCGCCCCCGAGGGCCCGAACACCTCTGGGATGGCCACAGCCACCGAGGGCCCGAGCACCTCTGAGATGGCCACCGCCGCTGAGGGCCAGAGCACCTCTGGGATGCTCACCTTTGCTGAGGGCCCGAGCATCTCTGAGATGGCCACCGCCGCCGAGGGCCCTAGCATCTCTGGGATGGCCACAGCGACCGAGCGCCCGAGCACTTCTGGGATGCTCACCTTTGCTAAGGGCCCAAGCATCTCTGAGATGGCCGCTGCCGCCGAGGGCCCGAGCACTTCTGGGATGGCCACCGCCGCTGAGGGTCCGAGCACCTCTGGGATGGCCACCGCCGCTGAGAGCCCGAGCACCTCCGGTATGCTCGCCGCTTCTGCGAACCCTGCTGCATCGTTGAGCTTGAGTGCTTCTGTGAGCCCGAACTCCTCCAAGTGCCCTATTGCTTTGCCGAGCTCATGCGTGGCCAAGGCCTCCTCGGACTCTAAGCGCCCAAAGGGTGCAGAAGGCCCCATGGAATTCCAGGTCCTGAGAGACCGTGAGAACTCCAACTCCATTACCATTATGGGCCTTGGCACTTCCCAGGTTGCTCTTACCCTGAAGCCCCAAGACCCTATGGAGCAGAATGTAGCTGAGTTGTTACAGTTTCTGCTGGTGAAGGATCAGAGCAAGTATCCTATCCGAGAATCCGAAATGCGGCAATATATTGTTAAAGAATATCGCAGCCAGTTCCCTGAGATCCTCAGGCGAGCAGCAGCCCACCTGGAGTGCATTTTTAGGTTTGAATTGAGGGAGCTTGATCCTGAAGAGCGCACATATATCCTGTTGAACAAGCTGGGGCCTGTGCCCTTTGAAGGACTGGAAGAGAGCCCAAATGGGCCAAAGATGGGCCTCCTGATGATGATCCTAGGACAAATATTCCTGAATGGTAACCAAGCCAAGGAAGCTGAGATTTGGGAAATGCTCTGGAGGATGGGGGTGCAGCGAGAGAGGAGGCTTTCCATTTTTGGGAACCCAAAGAGACTTCTATCTGTAGAGTTTGTATGGCAGCGTTACTTGGACTACAGGCCAATAACTGACTGTACACCAGTGGAGTACGAATTTTTCTGGGGCCCAAGATCCCACATAGAAACCAGCAAGATGAAAATTCTGAAGTTCATGGCTAAGATCTATAACAAAGATCCTTCCGACTGGCCAGAGCAATACAATGAGGCTCTGGAAGAAGAGGCTGCTAGAGCTTATGCTGAAGGTTGGCAAGCTCTCCCTCCCTTTAGGAGGCCTTTTTTCGAAGAAGCTGCTGCAGAGGTAGCATCCCCTGATTTTGATGTTTCCGCCTATCCCTCAAAATATCCTCCACATTCATGGCCTGAGTCAAGAATGGAGAGCAAGGCAAGGAAGTTGGTGCAGTTATTTCTGCTGATGGATTCAACTAAGCTGCCTATACCAAAGAAAGGAATTCTGTACTACATTGGCCGAGAATGCAGCAAAGTATTCCCTGACCTCCTGAATCGTGCTGCTCGCACCCTGAACCACGTGTATGGGACAGAGCTAGTGGTACTTGATCCAAGAAACCACTCCTACACCCTGTACAACCGAAGGGAAATGGAAGATACTGAAGAGATTGTAGACAGTCCAAATAGGCCTGGCAACAACTTCTTGATGCAGGTTCTAAGCTTCATCTTTATAATGGGCAACCATGCTAGGGAGTCTGCAGTGTGGGCCTTTCTGCGGGGCTTAGGGGTTCAAGCTGGGAGAAAGCATGTGATTACCTGTAGGTATTTGAGTCAGCGCTACATAGACAGTTTACGGGTTCCCGACAGTGATCCAGTACAATATGAGTTTGTATGGGGCCCTAGAGCCCGCTTGGAAACCTCTAAGATGAAAGCGCTGCGATACGTGGCCAGAATCCACAGAAAGGAGCCGCAGGACTGGCCAGAGCAGTACAGGGAGGCAATGGAAGATGAGGCCAATAGAGCTGATGCTGGTCACAGGCAATTCCTTGTTCACAACTTCAGATAGAGGAGTATGTGGCAGTCAGAGAGGCCTTGCAAGGCCGGGCCCTAGAGCCCTATGCCTCATGTATTGGGGTGGGGGGGTATGTATTGTATTTGTATTTGTGTTCCAGTTCCATTTATGTCTTTTCACATTTAGTTCTTGTTTGGTATCTTGAAAAGTTTCAATTGTTTTAATATATTGTCCAGTAGGGTAAATGTGATTGACTACTTGCTGTCTCTGTTGTATTTTGGTATAAGAGTTTTGATAGTGTTATAAAATGTTTTGGGAATCTTTCCATCTTGTTGCATTATCTGGAAGAGAATATATAGCATATAGCTATAGATATAGGCTTTTCCTTGAAAGCTTGAAAAAAATTCACCAGTAAAGTGATCTAGCTTCTGATGTTAAACAAACAAGCAAATATATCAACAACTGAAAAAGCACTCTAAGTTATGGCTGGCCTCCCTTTCTGTCTGCTATTGTGTAAAGAATACCAATGTTTACCTGTATTTGCTTTGCTGTACTAAAATGTAATGAAAAATAAAGTGTAATAAATCAAACATAATGCTAATGCACTATTTATTCCACAAACATTTATTAAATTTCTTTCAAGCAATGAGCATAGTGTTATTATTCTGGTTATACAAGTATACAAATATACAAGGTATAATATCTACACTGGAATGCAGGGACTGGGGTGTAGGGGACAATCATTTAAACCAGCAATTTTAATATGGCGCACCAAGTATTCTATGAGGGTTAAGAGGAGATATACCTAACCTAATCCCTGGGGTGTTCAGAGTGGAACTTGGAGAAGATGATGGCTGTGCTGAGGATGAGGGGGGCAAGACTGGATCCCTAATACAACCATGAGTTAAACTGTTTCAAAGCTGATTTCAATTTTCATGATCGCTGATAGGAAATGAAATCAAAGATTTAAGGGTATAGGGTGAGACATTTTACATATCATAAACTGTCCCATTAAGACATGAATCAGCTTTCTGCAAGTTATACTGTATTTCTTTTTTTTTTAAATCTCCGAATCCTAGTGGTATGCAACAACAAATTTTTGGCTCATTTTATGTGTTCTTCATGGGTTGTCTTTGATTCTGTTTATATTGTCTTCAATCAGTCAAAGAAGTAACCAAGCCAAAGGATTAGCCCATGTACAGGAAACCATGCAATAGTTCTTAAAGCTTCTGCTCAGACATATTATAGTCATAGCCCACTGGCAAGAGCAAGTCACATGACCAAGCTTGCTCTCAGTGAGGTGGGAAGTGTATTCCCTCCCACAGGGGAGTAGGGATGGACCTAGTACAGGAACAACATATATAATAAATTCAGTAGACCATATAAAATTTTGCTTTTGCTATGGCTGTGATGGGAAACTATTAAAGGATTTTGATCTGAGGAATGGAAGGATACAATTTAGTTTTGACAGGATTACATTGGCTCTTGTATTGAAAATTAAAGTGGGTAGGGAGAGTAAAAGAGTAATTTTAACATAGCAGTTCCTTGTTAATGTTCTTATGAAAAGAGGTGTTATTTTTCAAACAAAACTGAGTTGAAGTTGAAATGAATTGAAGTCAGACAACCTGTTACTTTTGAAAAAACACCTCAGAAATCAAACTCCATAGTATCAAGTATAAAAGCCATAGCCTAGTAGTCTAGAGTCATAGATGCCTGGGTACAAACCCTGACTCTCTGATACTAGATGTGAGAACTTAGGAAAGTTACTTAATCTCTTTGTGCTTCAATGTCCTTCTCTGTAAAATGACATAATAATTTTATTTAACCCATAATGCAAGGATTAAATATGTTAACATATAAAACAGGACTTAACATATATTTAGCAATATATAGGTGATGTTGCAGGTTGATTTTTCTGGGAATGGGGCTATGAAATGGGATATTTTCCTGAGAAATTTTACTGGGGATTGGTTTTACATTCAACACCTAGGGGAAAGCAAAGGAACCAAAAATATGCAGAGAGAGAAGTTGAGCAGTGACACTGTCACAACAAATAATTTAGTTGATTCCACAGGGAGTGTTTAGGTTGGGGTGGTCTTGAAGAGTTGTCCCAGTTTCGGAGAAGGGGGTCAAACTTTTATATCCCCAGGCTGACCAGTCACTGAACGCAGGCTTTCTCCTGGTAAAGGGGCTATCTATGACTTTGGGAAAGTCAGTTCTTTTTAGCCACAAGTAATATGTGAGAAAGATATTCAACTACAGACGCAGCAGTGGTCAAGACCCTCAAGAGCTGGAGGAATGAACACTTCAGTCCTGAAGAGTAAGGGCATCTGGTGGTATATCACAATATCCACTACAGTTGTTGCTTTCTTTCTCTTCCTGTTCATTCTCTGTAATTCTGCTTATTATTGTTATTATTGCTACTGTTTTTTTTTTCATTCAAAAAGGTGAAATATCTTCTCATCATTTTTCCTGGGATAGAGCACACATATCACTGAATAATTTTACTTTTAGTACAACCTTCCTAAAAGAGAGACTTTTAATAATAGAGCTCCTTTTTACTTCTTAAGTTCTATGTCAGTTTTCTATTTTTCCCATGTTTCTTAGTATAATTGTGTCTTTGTCAAGTTTTTCCCAGGAGATGTTACCTAAACAAGTCTCTCAATAGGTTATCTGCTGTTTAAATCTTGAGAAATATTTTGATTTCAGATAAACTTTATCAGTATGCACAAATATTCAGAATATCCCTCTAAGGACAACCAAAGTAGAAAATATACTCTTTCTTGCTTTTCTCTCAGAAATGACAATTTTGGACACAGAGAAAATGTCTGATTAAATATTCAAGATTTAAAGAAAGAAAAATTATTATCCTGAAATTCTTATAAATAAAATTGAAGCATCTATTTCACCAGAGTAATGTGTTTGCAAGTTAAAACTGTGTGTTTGTGTGTGCACAAAATATTTGGAACAATTTACATTCTCATATGTGCTAGTTAGCATTCTGTTACCATAACAAAGTACTTGAGATAATCAAATTATAAAGAAAAAAAAAAGGTTTATTTTGGCTCACAGTTTTGGAGGTTTCAGTCCATGGTTAGTTGGCCTGTTGCTTTTGGGGCCGTGGCAAGGCAGTACATCAGGGTGGAATTGCATGGTGAAGGAAGCCTATTCACCTCATGACCCGGACAAGACAGAGACCAGTATCTCACAGTCTTCTTCAAAAGCATGCCCCCAGTGACCTAAGACCTCCCACTAGGCCCCACCTTTTAATGGTTCCACTGCCTCAAAGAAAAAAAAAAAAAAAAACCTCTATGGACTGAGAACCAAGCTTTCAACACACAGACCTTTAGGGAACATTCCAGAGTCAAACAATAGAATCATAATTATTTCCTGTTTTGCCACTGTATGCAAACCCATATATAGACACATAATTATGTCTCTATGTAAAAATAAAAACAATGCTCTAGCAAGATTGACTTTACTTATAACTGACCCAATCCTTGAAAATAGTGACTTTATTTTAATAGAAAATATTTTTACTGAATGTAATGCATTTAATCAGATATTCATAAAGGAAAAAAGCACATAGTAACACAAACAAAATGTAAATATTGTTCAGTACACTATTCAAGTTAATGAAGATGACTAATAATTAAAAGTATGTTTAAAATATCTGATCACTTATTCTAAATAGAAATATCTGGAAACTAATACTACAAAATTAATAAGTACATCTTGCAATTTCTATTACTCTCTTGAAGGAAAACTCCCAAGAGATCTCAAAGACTTGTGTCTTTGTCAAGTTGTTCCCAGGAGATCTTACCTAAGCAAATCTCTTAACACGAAAGGAAACAATTGATTAAAAAAACATTACTAATGAGGACAGGGTGCATAGCTCAGTGGTATAGTATTTGCCTAGCATGTGTAAGGCTTGGGGTTCAGTCCCTAGAAACACACGCACACACCCACAGACCCAAACAAACAGTTAAACAACTATTATAAATGAAAGTAATGTCAATTTAAGACAATCATCAATAGGTCCTAAAGATGAGAATTGTACTGATAGCAGACGTGGATATTTATGAAAACTGTTGCTTCCAACAACTTATTCATAAAATTGAAGATATTTACTGGCCCTGTTGCTTGGTTCTCATGCGTCTCTGTTCAAATATATCTATTTGGACACAAGCTTTTTTTTCAGGATTCCATGTACTCAATGGAGGATCCTGCTATTGTGATCATAGGAATGTGTGCTATTTTGCTGAAATGAGTCTCAATCATTCTGTACTAAGATAATGATCATTTGCCAGGCAGGTGGAACATGCATGCCTATGGTCTCAGCAATTCAGGAGACTGAGGTAGGAGGATCACAAGTTTGAGTCCAGCCTCAGCAACTTAGATCCCACTTCAAAATAAAAAAATAAAAAGGCTTAGTGGTAAAGCACCCTTGGGTTCAATACCAATAATAATAATAATAATAGGCCTGTGTAGTTACACCCTTGCAAAGATCATCAGTTGTCTAATTTCAGTGCTTATCTATGATGGAGCATAAAATTTCTGAACTCCATAGCAGACGTCTCTTCTTTTTACATGAAACAGAATCATGGTAGGACTCTATTGTCTTTTTGGTTCAATCTTACTGATGAATGACTCTGTAATATTTCCCTTTTTGTCAAAGAATTCAAATAACCACTTAATCTAACCTAATTAGTGAAGTTTCAGTTTACATTCTCCAGGTGATTACTTTTTCAAATGATGATTCATCAAAATTGTTGAAAAACTTTATTTCTCCAAAGTTGAATTTGGTATACAACTTTAAAAACTGGTGGATGAAATAGAAAGTATGATTATGGGAATGCAGAAGTGTCATAGTTTATGGGTTAATAGATAGAGGCAAAGCAGTCATTTTGTGATGAGTGTAATTTTTTTCCTGAGTGAAATAGCTTTGTTCTGTCTTCCTCAATTAGGGTATTTCAAAGACTGACAGTGATAAAAAGCAGGTAAGCCAATGGCAGTCACTAGATTTGGATGAAAATATGTGAAACAATGAAACACTTTGGCCTCAGATTATAGACACAATGTAAAAACTAAAAGATTAACAAGAAGAAAAAAATAACTAACACAGGAGTGAAAAAAGAGTAGCTAAGTATTTTATCAAGGCACTTGCTAACATTGAAAAACAAGTAGTGCCTCTATTGCTTTCTTTCTGGGAAGTGTTATTATTGGCATTCAATATTTAACTGAAATTATCTTCTAGTGTGGTCAGATTTATAGGATTACTCTTCCTAGTAGAACTCTGTCTTCTTTCCAGCAAAAGTCAAACTCCCTGAAAGAATGCATATAATTGACATCTCCTACTGTTCATTTCTGCTCAGTACAATTGGTGTTTCTTCCACCAATCGGCTATAACTGCTCATCTCAATATGCACAGTGACCTCTAAATTGATAAATTCACTGATCATTTCTCAGACATTGTCTTTATAGGTGGCTTTTGATATAGTTAATATTTTTCCTTCCTTGAAACATGGTGCACTCATGATACCATACTCTCTTGATTTCCTCCTGTTTATTTACTTACTACTTTTCAGTCACTATTGCAGTTTCCTCTCATTCTCTCAGAATTCTAGGAATACTCCAGGATTAATCCTTGGGCCTGTATTTTTTTTCTACTTTTTTTTCTCTCTAAGAATTCATGGATTCTCTCTAGGAAGTTAGTCTCATCCATCTATTGCCTGGATCTAAGAAAAACCAATTTTATATGCCGGAGAATCCTGAATTTGTATCTCAAGCTTCAGAGTATATGTCCCTACCCTGAATTCCTCTCATATTCAACTGATTTCTCAAAATTTTCACTGGCACGTGTGGTACACATTAAATTCGAACATACCCTAGTCTGAGCTCCTGGTATTAACTTCCTGTATCCCTTCTATAGATTTTCTTATCTTAATAAATGATCAGTTCATTCTTGCAGTTGCTCAGCATGGATGCTTGGGCTCACACTTGAATCCTCTTTCATTTCAAGGACATTGGAAAATCCAATATGTAAGCAGATTCTGATGGCTATATCCTGAAAATAAGTCCAGAATCTGATAACTTCTCATCAACTCCAGTATTACTACTGTGATCATATTTCACATGGATTATTGCAGTGGTCTTAGAATTTCTCTCCCTGTTTCTGATTTTGCTTTAGTGTATTTATTCTGAACACAATAGCCAGAGGGATTATGTAAGAATTTATTTAGTTTCTAAGTGTGACTTCAAGTCCCCTCCAATGTGTTATTTTGTTCACATAAGAAACTTTAGCCATGTGATATAACCCACAATTTTTTTCTCACTTCATCTCTTACATGCCCCTCAATCACACATTTATTCAATCTACTTCTTAAACGAGCCAGACATGATATCATCTCTAAGCTCTTGTACTTACTGTTCTAATTGCCAAGAGTTCCTTGGGTATATGCATGACTTATTCATGTCTTTTATGACTTTGCTAAAAATATGCTTACAGCCAGGTATGTTGGTCCACACCTGTAATCCAGTGACTCTGGAGACTGAAGCTAGAGGATTGGAAGTTCAAAGTCAGCCTCAGCAACTTAGTGAGGTCCTAAGTAACTTAGTGAGACCCTGTCTCAAAATTAAATTAAAAAAAAAAAGACTGGGGATGTAGCTCAGTGTTAAAGCACACCTGGGTTCAATATATATATGTATGTATATACACACTGTATATGTGTGTGTACACGTGTATATATACATACTTATATGTACACACACATATACATATCTATATACACATATATGTATACATACAAATGTACACACATATACACATGCTCTTCTTAGTAATGATATTCTATCTGAAATTAACTTTATAATATTCCTCATTGCTTTATTTTTTTTCCTAGCACATATTATCACCAATCATCTATTTAAAAGAAACAATATTTGACTTTTCGGTATTTTCTATTATGTGTTTTCTATCTACTTTATTCATTTCTGCTATTTATAATTTTCATCTTTCTACTTTTTTGTTTTTAATTTATTTTTCTTATTTTAGTAAGAATATATATCTCATACTTAATTGCAAAGACACCAATTTAAAAGTTTATTTTTATTTTTAAATTGAAAAATAAAAATTATATATATTTATGGGATATTATATGATGCTTTGATATATGTATATATCGTGGAATGCCTTAATCAAGCTACTTAACACATACATTACCTCATATACTGCTGTAGTTTGTGTCCCCTAAAAGTTTATGTGTTGGAAACTTAATCCTTAAATTCATATGCTGATAAGATTTGTAGGTCAGATTCTTTGGGAGGTAATTTAGATTAGATAAGGTCATGAGGGTGGAACCACCAAGGTGGGATTAATGGCATTATAAGAAGAGGAAGAGAGATTTGAGCATATTTGCTCCTCCGTCTCACTGTTTGATACCCTTGCCATGTTATGATGCAGCAAGAAGGCCCTCACTGGCTGCCAATACCTTGATATTGAATTTCCCAGCCTCCAGAACTGTGAGAAATAAATCTATATTTAAAAAATAAATGACCCAGCCGGGCACCGTGGCACACACCCGTAATCCCAGTGGCTTGGAAGGTTGAGGCAAGAGGATCGCAAGTTCAAAGTCACAGCAAAAGCGAGGCACTAAGCAACTCAGTGAGACCCTACCTCTAAATAAAATACAAAATAGGGCTGGGGATGTGGCTCAGTGGTCAAGTGCCCCTGAGTTTAATTCCAGATACCGCCCTCCCTGCAAAAATTACCCAGTCTGTGGTATTTTGTTATAGCAGCAGAAAATTTGCCAAGACAGAAATTGGTATCAGGAATAATGACTGTTGCTATAAAAATACCTGAAAAAGTGGATGCAGCTCTGGAACTGGGCAATGGGTAAAATCTGGAAGAATTCGGAGAAGGTGGTTAGAAAAAGCCTAGATTTTCATGAGTGGAGCATTAAGGTTCATTCTGATGAGGGCTAACAAGACTAGAGAAAGTCTGGAGTCTCTGAAGTGGCCATGATCACAATACTGGTAGAAATATGGACAGTAAAGGTCATTTTGACAAGATCTCAGATGGAAATGAGGAACAAAGTATTAGAAATTGGATGTAAAGGCCACTGTTGTTAAATAGTAGCAAAGACCTGCACTGAATCATGTGCATATCTGAAGGTTTTGTGGAAGGCAGAATAAGAGTGATGAACCAGGATATATAGTGAAAGAAATTTCTAAGCAAAATATTAAAGGAGCTGCATGGCTACTTTTAATTAATTATAGTGATATGAGAGAGAAAAGAGAATATCTAAGAGATATGAGAAAGAAAAGAGAATATTTAAAGAAGGAATTTATAATTAAAGGAGAAATAAACCCAGAAAATATGTAATCTGAACCTGGGTGAAAAGTGTCTTTGTAAAGACACTTCTCTTTTTTTTTTTGCAAAGACACTGGTGAAAAGGGTGAAAAAGTGTCTTTGCAAAAGAGTACTAAATGTGTGGCTAAGGGATTACTACAGAGATTCATCTGGCTAGAAATTAGCCAGGTGTTATTGATCAAGACAATGGGCAAAAGACCTGAAGGCATTTCAGTGATCTTTGAGATTTTTCTCCTAACATTGGTCCAGAGATTACATAAAAAATCTACATGTATGCTTAAACTCTCTGCCATATTTTATGCTTTTGATGTCATGCTTATAAATTTTTATGCTGTGTATTCCTTTAAAATGATGAGAACCATTATTATTTTTAATAGTTTCATCTTTTAACCTTCATACTAAAGATAGAAGTAATGTATTCACCACCATTGCAGTTTTAATAGTATTCTGAATTTGACTGGGCACTTGCTTTTACTAGTGAGTTTTCCACTTTCATATATTTTCATGTTATTAATTATTATCGTTTTGAATTGAAAAACTCCCTTTAGCATTTCTTGCAAGACATGTATGGTGGTGATGAACTCCCACAGCTTTTGATTCTCTTGCAAAGTCTTATCTTTCCTTAATTTATGAAGGACTGCTTTGCAAGGTTAAGTATTCATGATTGACAGTATTTGTCTTTGAATGTACCATCCCACTCTCTCCTGGTCTGCTAAGATTCTGCTGGGAAATCAACCAACAGTCTTATGGGCGTTTCCTTGTAAGTAAAGATCCTTTTTTTTTTTTCTCCCACTGCTTTCAAGATTCTTTCCTTGTCATTATAATACATTTTGATGTACTTTAATCTGATTGGAATTTTTTGAAATTTCTGTACCTGGATATTTTTATCTTTCCTTCAATTTTAAAAGTGTTTTGTTCCTATTTCTTTAATTTATTTTTTTAAAGTTGTAGGTGGACACAATACCTTTATTTTATTTTTATGTGGTGCTGAGAATCGAACCCAGGGCCTCACACATGCTAGGTGAGTGTGCCTCTACTGAGCCACAACCCCAGCACCCCTATTTCTTTAAGCTTTCTGTCTCTTTCTTCTCTTTTTAAAACTCTTTTAATTCAAATAAATGTTAGCTCTCTGTATGTTGTCCCATAAATCCATAAGCTTTTTTTTTTTTTTTTTTTGCCGTGCTGGGGATCAAACCCAGGGCCTTGTGTTTGCAAGGCAAGCACTCTACCGACTGAGATATCTCCCCAGCCCCAATTCATAGGCTTTCTATATTTTTTTCACTCTCAGCTTGTATATTTTCCAAAAGACCTATCTTTGATTTCTAAGGTTTTTTCTTCTACTTCAATTCTGCTGTTGATAGATTTTATAATGAATAGATATTGAATTTGGGGAAATATCTTTTCTGCATCTATTTAAATTACCATGCTTTTTTATCCTTTGTCTGTCAATGTCATATATCACATTCACTAATTTTTGTTTGTTGTACTTTCCTTACACCCCAAGGATGAAGCTCATGAAATCATGGTTCATAAGTCTTTTAATGTGCTGTTGAATTCAGTTTGTTAACATTTTCTTGAGGATTTTTGCATCCACATTAAGATATTGGCCTGCTGTATTTTTTTCTTATGGTGTGTGTCTGGATTTAGTATCAGAGTGAAACTGGCCTCATAATATGAGTTTGCAAGTGTTCCTTTCTTTTATTTTTTTTATAGTAATTAAGAATTGTTATTAATTCTTTAAATGTATGGTGGAATTCAGTTGTGAAAGCATCTGATATTGGGCTTGCTTCATTGGGAGTCTTTTTAATTACTAATTCAATCTCGTTTGTCATTTGTTCTGAATTTCTTTTTATTCTTAATTCAATCTTTGTAGGTTGTTTACTTCTAAGAATTTTTCATTTCTTCTAGATTGTAGAATTTGTTGATGTATAGTTCATAATAGTTGCTTCTGAAACTTTGTATTTCTGTGGCATCATTTGTAATATCTGCTCTTTCATTTTAGATTTTACTTATAGGAGTCTTCTCTCTTTCATCATAATCTAGCTAAGGATTTATTGATTTTATTTATTCTTTAATAAAACCTCAGAATTGTAATATTTTCTATTGTTTTCCTAATTTTTGTTTCACTTACTCCTCTGAATCTTTATTATAGTCTTCTTTTTGCTAAGATTGGTTGTAGTTTGTTCTTCTTACTTCTTGAGATAAAAAGGTAAGTTGTTTATTAGAAAGCTTTCTTTTTTAACATGTTTATCACTATGAATTTCCTTCTTAGTATTGCTTGTGTTGTATCCCATAGGTTTTAGTATTCTCTTGTTGTGTTTTTATTTGCACTAAGATACCTTTGAATTTCCCTTATAATATTTTTTGTTCTGGTAGATGTTTTCAAGTATGTATTTTCAGTTTTCATCTATTCATGAATTGTCCCATTTTTCTCTTTTGTAGGGAGTACTAGGGATTGAACTCAGGGGCACTCAACCACTGAACCACACCCCAGCCCTATTTTGTGTTCTATTTAGACACAGGGTCTCACTGAGTTGCTTAGTGCCTCACTTCTTCTGTGGCTGGCTTTGAACTCTTGTTCCCCCTGCCTCAACCTCCTGAGCTGCTGGGATTACAGGCATGTGCCACCGTGCTGGTCCATTTTTCTTTTTATTGAGTTCTAGTTTTATTCCATTGTAGTCAGAAAAATTACTTGCTATTTGTTCAACATTTTCAGTTTGTTTAAACTTTTTCATGACCTAGCATGTGTCCTATCCTATTCTGCTGTTCTTATGTAGAAGCTGTTAGATTCATTTGGTGTAGAGTGTTGTTAAGATCTGCTAATTTCTTACTAATTTTCTGTCTTGATGATCAACCCTTTATTGAAAGTGGGGTGTTCAAGTAAACGTCTATTATTTTACTGATGACCCTTCCTCCCTTTAGATCTGTCAGTGTTTGTTTTATAAATTTAAGTGCTCTCATATTAGGTGCATATATACTTGGAATTATATCTTCTCATTGAATGGAGCCTTTTATTATTATGTAAGCATGATTTTTATCTCTTATAATAATTTTTTTTTACTTTCTGTTTTGTGGTTCTATTGTTCCTCTATTCCTCTCTTGCTTTCTATCGTCATGATTTTATAACATTTAGTGATATACTTTGATTCTTCTTTTTCTCTTTTGTACAGATATTTTTCTTCATGGTTCCATGGGGCTTACTCAAAGTTTTTTATACTAACTTATAAAGATCTATTTTAAGCTGAGAACAATTTAACATTGATTGCATACAAAATTATATACTTTTACTTCTCCCTCCAACCTTTATATTACTGTTTTGGAATTTACTTCTTTTTGTATTGTATGTTCATTAACAAAATTTTGTCATTATAATTATTCTTAATAACTTTGATTTTTAGATGGATATGGTTTGAGTCTATAATGTCCCCCAAAAGCTTGGTTCCCAAGATAACAGCATTCAGAGGTTAGGCCTTAAGAGGTGATTGGATCATGAGGTTTCTTAACTCATCCTTAGATTAATCTATTTATGGATGCAGGCCTTAACAAGTGGTGGGAACTTTAGGATATGTGGCCTAGTTGGAAGAAGTTGGTCATTGGGAGCATGGCCTTAGAGGGTGTATTTTGTCCTCAACCCTTTCTTCTTTCTCGTTCTCTCTGATTCTTGGCCACCTTGATGTGGGCATCTTTGTTCAGTCACACCATCCCCCCCGTGATGTTCTGCCTCATTACAGGCACAGCAACAACAAAGCCAAATGACCATAGACTGAAACCTCTGAATCTATGTGCCCAAACAAATCTTTTCTTCCTTTAAGTTGTTTTACTCAGGCATTTTATCCCAGCAACAGAAAGTTAACTAAAGCATATGATCAAAAGTGATTTATGTACTACAGTTATTTACACTAGACTTTATCTGGCTATATATCTACCTTTAGCAGTAAGAATTACACTTTCATATGCTTTCTTGTTGCTATTTAATGCTCTTTCATTTCCACTTTAAGGAGTCTCTTTAGCACTTTTTTTTTAAGACACATTCAATGATGGCACACTTCTAGATAGCTTTTGCTTGTCTAGAAAAGTCTTTATCTAGTCTTCATTTTTTAAAGGACAGTTTTGCCAGATACAATATTCTTGATTGGCATGTTTTTTCTTTCAGCATTTCATATATACCATCTTTCTCCTGTCCTGCAAGATTTCTGCTGATAAATCTGCTGATAGTTACACAGAAGCTCCTTTGTATGTACTGAGTTGTTTTCTCTTGTTTTAAAATTTTCTTTTGGCTTTGAAAATATTATATTTTTTCTCAGTGTAAACCTTAAACTTTTGGGGAAGTTCATGAATCTGGATGTACATTCCTCTCTCCAAATTTGAGCAGTTTTCAGTCATTATTTCTTTAAAATATTTTCTGCCACTTTATCTTCCTCTTTTCCTTCTGAGAATATCTTCATGTGTGTATGTTTGTTTCCTGTGTATATTTTTTGATAAGCTTCGTTACACCTTTTTTGTTCTTTTTCCTTTTTGTTTCTCTGACTGGATAATTTCTACTGACCTGTCTTCAAGTTCATTTATTCTTTCTTTGACTTGATCAAGTTGCTACTGAAGCTCTCTATCACATTTATCAATTAAATAATTATGTTATTCAGCTCCATAATATCTATATGGCTCTTTTTATGGTTTCTCTTTATTGAATTTCTCCTTTTTGCCATGTTTTGTTTTCCTGATATGTTTATCTGTCTTACCTTGAAACTGACAACTTTTAAAAGACAAAATTGCTTTGAATTGTTTTCAGATAGTTTATTAATATACATTTCTTTAGAATTGGCTGCTGGCATTTTATTTTCTTCATTTGTGTTATGGTCTTGGTGATTTCCCCCTCCAAACTCATGTAGAAACCTAATCCCCAGAGGTACATGTTAATGGCATTTTAGACCTTTGAGAGATAGTTAGTATTACATGAGGTCACACAGGCTGGACCTTCAAAATTGCATTAGTGAGTTTATAGGAAGAGGAGGAGATACCCAAGTTAACATGCTTGCTCTGTCTCATCATGTGATACTCTGCGCTACCTCCGGTTCACCTGCAGAGAACTCCCACCAGCAAGAAGGACTTCCCCAGATGTGACCACTTGATCTTGGATCTCTAGAACCATGTGCTGAATAAAGTTGTATTTTTAATAAATTGCTTAATCTGTGGTATTTAATTATAGCAACAGAAAATGAACTAAGACCAAAAATCGAACTGAGAGAAGTCGGACTGTTTCTAATAAAGAATACCTGAAAATATGGAATCAGATTTGGAAGTGAGTAATAGGAAGAGGATGGAAGCATTTGTAGCATTTATTACATGACTGGAGCATTCAGAAATATTTTTATGAGGGCTCATAAGAAGATGAGACTAGAGAAGTTCTGGAATTCCATAGAGATTGCATAAATTGTTGTGACTTAGGATGCTGATAGAAATATTCTGTTGAGGTCTGAGATGGAATGGAGTAACAAGGTATTAGAAACTAGAGAGAAGACCATCTTTGATATAAACTAGCAAATAATTTGACTGAATTGTATTCATTACCAAGGCTTAATGGTATGAAGAACTTAACGGCAATGAATTATACTATCTGGCATAAGAAATATCTATAAAAATATAACAGTAAAGTATCCCACCTACTGAATGGCTACTATTAACTCTTTTCATTAAGCTGCAACAGGGGAAAATGACTTAAGGACAGACTTCAAAAAAGAAGTAAAGTAGAAAGATAGGGAAAGTCCCTTAGCCTGGTCATATGGTAGAGAATGAAAGAACATTTTCAGTGGGGGAAACCAAAGGTGTGACCTGGCAACTGTCTATTAATGAGATTAATACTCATCAAAGGGATCATCAAGACAACAGGATAAAGACGTCAAAGGCATTTAAGAGATCTTTAAGGATGCCCCTTCTATCACAGGTCCAGAGCTCTAGGAACACAGAATGGTTTAGGTAACAGGCCTAGGTTCCCCTCCAGGGGCTCACTATCTAAAGCTGTGTCCAGACTCTGCTGCCTACATTATGCTGCAACACTCTTTGTCCATTTCAGCTCAAGAGACCTCAGGGTGACCTGACCCTCCACTTGGAGAGCAAAAGCCTTAAACATTGATGGCATCCTTGTGGTACTAGTTCTGAAGGTAAGAAGAATGAAAGTGCTGTGGAGGCATGGAGGCCTTTATGTAGGTTTTAAAGGATGTCCAGGATAAGATGGCCAAGGCAGACACTTGTGTTAGGAACAGAGCCTCTGAAATGCTTAGAGGAGCTTCGGGGTCAGGACTTTGATGAAACCCCAGAGCTTTAAGGCTGCCAGCATGCAACACAAGCGTGGAAGAGTTGCAGACACAGGACTCCAACTTGTGAGAATTTAAGTGTGGGATGAGCCCACCAAAACTATAGGGGTTGGGCTACCTAAGGCATTGGGGGCCCAATCTTCATAACTTGTATACAGGAAATAGGGCATGGAGTCCAGGAAGGTTTATGTGGAGACTTAAAACTTAATGTGGTTTTCCCTGTTGGGCTTTGGACTGATTTGAGACCTGTTACTCCTTTATTTTTACCTAATTCTCCTTTCTGGAATAAGAATGTCTGTCCTATGTATTTTGGAAGTAGATAATTCTTTCATTTCACAGATTCATGACTGGATTACATTTGCTTCAGGTATGTTTCGAGTCTCACTTATATTTGACTCAGATACTCTGGACGTTTGAGTTGGTACTAAAATGAAATATAACATTGGAACTATAGGGATGGAATAATGTGTTTTATATGTTAGGACATGATTTGAGGGGCGAGATGGAATGCTATGGTCTGAATATTTGTCTCTTTCAAAACCCATATCGAAACTTGATCTCCAAAATTACATGTTAGTGGCACTTAGAGGTAGGCTCTTTGGGAGGCAATTAGGATTACATGAGGTTGTGAGGGCGGGATTGTTATGATTGTATGAGAGTCTTCACAAGAAAAGGAAGAGATTCAAATTGGCAAGATTGTTCTATTTCACCATGTGATACCCTGCACTACCTCAGAAATCTGTATAGAGCCCCCATCAGCAAGAGGGATCTTACCAGATACAGTCCTTGACCTTGGACTTGCAGAGTCATGAGCTGAATCAATATTTATTCTTTTTTTGTTTGTTTTAGGCTGTTATTTTATCTGTTCTTATGTTTTTAATGCATTACAGTTATACATAATATTGGGATTAATTTTGCATAATCATACATGCATGGAATATAATTTTATAAATTACTCAGTTTGTGGTATTCAATCTAAGACAGTTTGTTTCACGTTTCCCTGATTTTCAGTGATCTTCCTAGGCTTATGTTGGTGTCTGTGTGAAGAAGTAGTTCCATCTTCCAGTCTTTAGAGACCAACTTTGGTAACAAAAAGTCTTTCATCATTCACTCTGACCAGAAATTGTAGGTGGGCCTGATTCTGGCTAAGTGAGTGTGCGGGCCTGCTGCCAGGGTCCATGTGCAGATGGTTGGGTCTTATGCCAGAATCTGTGGATAGGGGTACATGAGATACGTCTGCTACTGGGTCACTGGAGGCCACAGCCTGAATGTCAAGATTCACAAGCTTCTCCTTGAGAGCCCCTGATCTTTTGTTCTTAGCTACCCCCAGGGAATCTAGCCATGTTGATTCTTTGAGTGTTCTGAGAGGTATGACAGAAGTGGGCCAAGAGGGACTGTTCCCTGAAAGGTGAGGAAAGTCAGACATTCACTTGGTTGTCTTTCCATTGTGGGAGAACAAGCTGTGAAGTCTTGGGTGAAATGGGCTACAGGTAAGTGAAACTGTTTCTCTTACTTTTCAATGTACCTTTTCTTGTTTCTGGGCTCTATCAGTAAACCATTATCTCATCTGAATTCTGGAGCTCTAATTACAGTATTTTTGTCTATGGATTGAATCAGCATTTTGTAGGGGAAGAAGAAATGGGAATTCCTATTCTGCAACCTTACTAATATCACTCACCTTGTATATCCTTACTTTCTTCTTCACTGGCTTCTTTTGGATTAATCATTATTTTTATCATTCTAGTTTTATCTCTAGTAATTTTTCAATTTTGTAGTATTTTATTATTGTATTAGTGATTGCCCAAGAGATTCCAGTAAGCCTCATTGACTTTTTGCAACTTTCTAGAAAACGCTAGAATTTAAGAATACTTTCACTGTAATTATTCCCATTTCATTTTGTGTTATAATCATCATTTATCTCTCACCATTAATTGTGCTGTTTGATTTAAGAATGTTCATTTGTTTGGGGAATTTTTGCCTTGTTTTGTTTTGCATAAATTCTTCATAAAATTAAGGATGTCCATTTAATTCTTACTTTCTAAGAGAACTTTTAAAAAAATTATAAATGACTGAGTCGTAATACTTCAAATATCTTTTCTTATTCCTTATGGTGAGTATACAATTTTCTTCTTACATAAATTCTATTGCACAATTGTTTTTATTGATTTATTGATGTGAAGCCAAACATGCATTCTACAATAAAATGAATTTGGGCATACTGTTTTAGCCTTTCTAATTGCTGCTTTGACATGGTAAAATTGGTTTAATGTTTTCATATCTGTTTTTACGTTTCAGGTTGCTCTGTATCTTTTCTTATTTTCTCATTGATGTATTTTAATATCAGGGCCAAATGATAGATGTATAAAATGACTTGGGGAGTGATTTTTTTTTCTCTACTTCAGAGAACAACTTGTAAGTATAACACCCTCTCCCATTACATATATGGAAGAATGTGTTCATGAAGACAATTGGATCTGGAGTTTTCCTTCTGGAAATGTTTTAAAAATATAGATTTGATTTATAAAAAATGATTTAGAGTCCTTCATATTTTCATATACATTTTATGGAAATGTGTTTATGTTTTATTTTTAAAGAATTTGACCATCTAAAATTTTAATTTGTTGCCATAAAGGTTTTCATAATGCTCTCTTATCTTTCTAATTGTCTCTGAGGTCCTGAAATCAAATTCAGGACATTTCAGATATTGTTTATGTACAAGTATTTATATTTTCATGTATCACCAGAATTTATCTATATTATTAAGATTTTCAAAGATCACATTTACAATTTTGTTGACATTTTCTATTGGCTTACTTATCTGATACTTCACTTAATTTTGTACTTTCCTTTATTGTTTTCTTTCTTTAACTTGCTGTGGGTTTACATTGCTCCCATTTCACTAACTACTTTTTAAAAAAACATTTTACTGAAGTATGTCTGAAATGTAAGAAGCAACACATATTTATTTTATTTTCAATTAACATATATTAATTATACATATTAATGGGTTTTAGAGTAATATTTAATGCATGCATGGATCAAATCCAGCTTCCCCTTATCCCCCTTTCCCCTGTTCCCAACCTTTAGTAATCACTATTCTACATTCATGTCAATTTTTTTTAACTTTCACATATGAGCGAGAACATCAATACTTGTTTTTCTGTGCCTGGTTTATTTTACTTAAAATAATATCCTCTAGTTCTATCCATTTTGCTTCTAATGACAGAATTTCATTCCTCTTTATGACTGAACAATATTTCATTGTGTATATACACTACATCCATTTTCTTTATCCATTCATCCATTGATGGGCATTTAAGTTGACTCCACATCTTAACTACTGTAAGTAGCGCGGCAATAAACATGGCAATGCAGGTATCTCTTTGCTATGCTGATTTTCTTTCCCTTATATAGGTACCCAGAAGTGGGATAGCTGGATCATATGGTATTTCTCTTTTGAGTTTTTTGCAGAACCTCTATATCTCTGTAATGGTTGTACTAATTCACATTTCCACTAACAGTGTATAAGAGATTTTTCCTTCATATCCTTGCCAGCATTTGTTATTATTTATTTCAATAATAGCTGTTCTATTTGGAGTGAGATGATGCCTCATTGAACTTTCGATTTGCATTTCTTTGATATATTTAACATTTTTTCATACTCATTAGTCCTTTGTAATGATTCTTTTGAAAAATGTCTATTCATATCATTTGCATATTATTATTATTATTATTTTGGTATTGGGGATTGAGGCCAGGGGTTCTTTACCATTGATCTACATTCCCAATCCTTTTTAAGTTTTATTTTGAGACATGGTCTCGCTAAATTGCTGAGGCTGGCCTCAAACTTGCAATCCTCCTGCTGCAGCTTCCTGTTCTTCAATGATAATTTGATATCGTGTTGTTAAGTCTCCATGAGTTTATACAGTTCCTGAATTTCTTTTGTTGTTATTTCTAGTTTTATCCCATTGTGATCAGAAGAAATATAAGAAACAATTTCAATTTTTTAAATTTGTTGAGACTTGTTTTGTCTGTAGAATATGGTCTATTTTAGGGAATGCTCTGTGTGCTGAAAAATAGATTGTGGATTTTACAGTTATTGGGTGAAATGTTCTTTCAATGGCTATTAAGTTCGTTTATTGATAGTTTAATGTAACTCTGATGTTTCTTTATTGATTTTTCTTTGGTCTGAATGATCTATTCATTGATAAAATATAGTGTTGAAGTCTTCCACCATTGTTGTATCACACCCTATCTCTCTCTTTAGATCTAAGAATGCTTGTTTTATAAAACTGGGTCCTTGGTCATTAGGTGCATATACATTTACAATTGCTATATCTTCTTTTTGAGTAAATCCCTTGATCATTATTTAATGACCTTGTTTGTTCTTAAAATCAGTACATACTTAATGTGTACAATTGGTAAATCGGGGGATAATGATACATTCATGAAACTCTCTTAATCATCTGGACAATAGATATGTCCACCTCCTGCTATAATTTCTTCCTGCTGTAATTATTTTGTGCTGCGTACATGCATGTGTGTGTGATGAGAAAGCTCCACCTCCTTAGCAAATTTTAAGTTTATAATAGAGTTCATTAGCTATTAGCATTATGTTGGATAGTTGATCTCAACTTACTTATCTTGCATAACACCCTTCATATGCTTTGAACTTCAACACCTAATTTTTCTCTCCCTTAGCAACAGCCTACTACCATTTTTTTACTCCACTTCTATGAGTTTGACTATTTTGGATTTGACAAGTAAGTGAGATCATACAGAATTTTTTTCTTATTTTATTTAGCAAAGTGTCCTCTAACTCCATCATGTTGTGAATGACAGAATTTCCTTCTTTACAGGATTGAATAATATTCCATTGAATTTATAGATCACATTTTGTATATCCATTCATCTGTCATAAGCAGTATATTTCTATATCTTAGATATTCAGAATAATGGTACAGGTAAGTAAACACAATCAACATGTGACTACATTATTCTAAAAAGTTTTCGAATAGCAAAAGAAACAATAAACAAAATGAAAGAGCAATCTAAATAATGTGAGAAAATAACTGAAAACCATACACCCAAGAAGGGATTGACATTCCAACTATATAAGGAACTCATAACCAGTAGGAAAAAAGCCAAATATTTCTATTAAAAATGGGCCAGAAGGTCAGAATTGGAGAGGGTCCTTAGGGGCAACACTCCTTCATTTGTAAATTTTTCAGGAGAAGGTCCAGGCTGTAACTATGTTGACAATGATATCACTGTTTGGAGCCCTCAGGTCAGGATTCATCAAATTGAATATGCAATGGAAGCTGTTAAACAAGGTTTGCTCTGAAAAAAATTTTTCATGCAGTGTTGGTTGCACTGGAGAGGGCACAGTCAGAACTTGTAGCTTACTGAAAAAAATTTTCCATGTTGACACATACTGGTATCTCATTTGTGGGGTTTATTATTGATGCTAGACTATGCCATAATTCACATAGAAGGAGTGTTTGGACTCCATATTTGTACTTGACAGAACACTTCTTGTGTCTTATCTTATATCTCTAATTAAAAGCAAGACCCATATACCAACACAATGGATTGCTGGATACCATATTGTGTTGGGTTGCTTATTGTTTATTGCAGTTATGATGATGCCCTTACACTTTCTAAACCTGTCCACCTGCTAACTATTTGGACTGCAGAGCTATGTCCATTGGAACCCATTCTCAATCAGCTCATACTTACTTGGAGAGACATTATGTCTGTTTTTAGAGTGAAATTTAAATGAACTAGTTAAACATGGTCACTGGAGTAGAGACACTTCCTCCAGAGCAGGAATTAACTGGAAAAAATGTTTCCATTGTGGGTAAAGACTTGGAGTTTACAATCTATAATAATGCAGATGTGTCTCCATTCCTAGAATGTCTTAAAGAAAGACCACAGAAAAGGGCACAGTCAGAACAAACTGCTGATGGAACCGCAGAAAAGGTTGATGAACCAATGGAATATTAAGTGATAAGCTTGTCTATGTGTATATTATCAAATATGTAAGAATTCAGGAACACATACTGATAACAATAATCTATACTTCAAACCAAAAATAATGCAGAGTGGTAAAACAGTATGTTTTAGAAATAAGTATAAATGTGGGTTTTATTCAATGTAATTCCCTGAAACCATGTAATGAATGGAGTGCATTTTTCTGTGAGGCTCTATATAATCACTTTCTAGAAAGTAAAACTATACAAAGGTTTTTATATGAAGAAGATAGTATCTTGTGATTTTAAAGAGAATTGTGAAATAAAATTGTTGTACTTCAAAAAATGGTAAAATCAGAGCTGAAATCAATGAAATCGAAACAATTGAAAAAGTGACAAAACAAAAAGTTGGTTCTTTGAAAAAATAAATAAAATAGATAAACCCTTAGCTACACTAATGAAGAGAAAGAGCAAGAAAACTCAAATTACTAAAATTCATGATGAAAAAGGAAATATTACAATGGACACTACAGAAATACAGAAGATAATTAGAAACTATTTTGAAAACTTATATTCAAATAAAATAGAAAATCTCAAAGACATCAGAAATTTCAAGAGACATAACGATCTAAACAAACTGAAGCAAGAGAACACACACAATTTAAACAGAATAATTTCAAGAAATGAAATAGAAGATGCCATCAAAGTCAACCAACCAAGAAAAGCCCAGGACTAGACAGATTCTTAGCTGAGTTCTACAAGACCTTCAAAGAAGAACTAATACCAATACTCCTCAAAGTATTCCATGAAATCAAAAAGGAGGGAACCCTTCCAAACTCATTCTGAGGCTAGTATCATCCTGACACCAAAACCAGCCAAAGACACATCATGGAAAATAAACTTCAGACCAATATCCCAAAAATTCTCAATAAAATTCTGTACTTTTGTGTGCTATTCCAACAGCTATTGCTCATTTCATTTTTTAATTCATTTTTATTGTAAACAAATGGGATACATCTTATTTCTCTGTACATGAAGTAGAGGCATACCGTTTGTGTGATCATACATTTACCTAGGGTAATAGTTTTTGATTACATTTTTAGCATGCACATGTCCAGTTTTCCCAGCACCATTTATTAAACGAACTTGATAGATTGTGTGCTCTTGGTGCATTTTTTAGATTAGTTGAACATACATGTGTGGGTTTATTTGAGGTTTTTTTTTTCTATTGGTTGCTATATGTCTCTTTTTGTGCAGGACCATATTAGTTTGATAACTATAGACTTGTAATATAGGAAATCAGGAAACGTGATGTCTATAGATTCTTTCTTCTTCAAGATTGTTTTGGCTATTGGGAGTTTATGGTTCCACATAGAATTTAAGATTTTTTTTCTATTTCTATAAAAATACCATTGGGATTTTGATAGGGATTGCTTTCAATCTATAGATTGCTTTGCATAGTATGGACATTTTAAGAAAATTAATTATTAGAATTCATGAACACAGAATATTTTTCGATTTATTAGTGGCTTGCTCAGTTTCTGTCATTGATGTTTTATCATTTTCAGTGTATACATCTTTCATCTCCTTGGTTATATTTATTCTCAAGACTCTTCAGTGTTACTATAAATGATAAAATGAAAATCATATTATATCATATCATTTTATAAATTATGTAGTTTTCTTCATTTCTTGCTTGGATTGTTTTTATTGTACACAAATGCAACTGACTTTTGTATGCTGATTTTATATCCTGAAATTTACTGAATTTGTTTATTAGTTCTAGTGGGCTTTTTTTTGATGGAATGTTTAGGGTTTTCTGAATATAAGATCATGTTTTCTGCAAAACAGACAATTCTACTCTTTCTTTTTTGATTTGATGACTTTTATTTCTTTTCCCTTTTAAAATATTTTTTTAGTTGTCAACAGCCCTTTATTTTTTATTTATTTATTTATGTGCAGTGCTAAGACTAGAACCCAGGGCCTTACACTTGCTAGGCAAGCACTCTACCACTGAGTTACAGCCCCAACCCCTCTTTTTTTTTTCTTTTTATTAATTGTTCTGACTTGTACTTCCAGTCTTATGTAGAACAGAAGTGACAAAAGTGGGCATACTTGTTCCCAATCTTACAGTAAAGGCTTTTCACTCTCCAATGCTAAGTATGAGGATCACCCATGGGCTAGTCATACATGGGTTTTAATATTATTGAAAGTATATTCCTTTTATACCTAATTTGTTGAGAGATTTTTTTTCACATGAATGAATATTTCATTTTCTCAAATACTTTTTTCTATGTCTATTGAGATTATGAGTTTTATCCTTCACTCTTTGAATATGGTGTATCATTTATTGATTTTGTACAGTGAACAAATACGTTAATTCTTCTGCATGATCAAGTCTACTACTGAAACGCTCTATTGATTTTCTTTCCTTTTTTTTTTGGTGCTGGTTATTGAACCCAGGGCCTTGTGCTTACAAGGCAAGCACTCTACTAACTGAGCTATATCCCCAGCCCCGCTCTATTGATTTTCTTTAGATCTGTCATATCATTTAGCTCCAGGATTTCTGTTTGTTTTTTAAAATATTTTTTCTATATTTATTAAACTTCTCATTTTGTTTGTGCTCTTTTTCTCAGTTTCATTTTGTTATCTTTAATTGTTCTCTTGCATCTTATCAACTTTCTTTAAGATGATTATTTTGAATTATTTTTAGATATTTATTACCTTGGTGTCAGATACTGTGGCCTTATTAGTGTCTCTTGGTGGTGTCATATTGGACTCATTTTTTTAATCAGGTAGCCTTGTATCATTGCCTGTGCATTTTGAGGATGCAAAGGTCTCTTCTAGTCTTTATAGCCTGGTTTCAGCAGGTAAATTTTTTTTTTCCCATCAGTCCCCTGAGATGATAGACTTGTATCCAGGATCATAGCAGAATAGGGTTAGAACCAAATCATATGGTTGCTTCTAGGTCTGCAATGAGGTCCATGGTTGGCAGACATTTTAACCGAGGCTCAGTGGGCATATGCTTCCTAGATGAAATTAATTAGCTCTGGGATCTTAGTAGATTTGAAACTGGGACAGATATTTGATTCAGGGTTTATAGTTGGGATCATAGATGGCAGACTTATTACCAAGTGTGTAGTCAATGTGATTTCCATTAGATCCTTGTAAAGGCTCCTACCAGATCATAGAAGTTTCCCTTGCTGGGGATGACTGGGTCCAGACTTACTGCTGATTAGAGCTGGAACTGAGTCCCAGAACTGCTTCAGGGCCCACAGGTGGGCCAAGTTCTGTAGGCCAACCCCTGGTAGCAAAGATGAACATATTCCCTTCTGAGTCCCAAAGCACATGAGACTGCTTTTAGACTGTGGGTGGGAAGTGCTGGAGCTGGATCACAGGCTGCTAGAGAGTTCATAGCAGGCAGGTTACCTGATGTATGGGTGGGCGTAACTCCTTCCAGATCCTTTGTCAGATAGTGCTGTGCTATAGTTTGGATATTTTAAAATTGGCAAAGGACTTGAAATAAATATTTTTTTTCAAAGAAGACATATAAATGGACAACAGGTATATGAAAAGGTACTTAAGATTCCTAATCATAAGGAGAGTGAATCAAAACTACAATCAGAGGGGCTGGGGATATAGCTCAGTTGGTAGAGTGCTTGCCTTGCAAGCACAAGGCCCTGGGTTCAATCCCCAGCACCGCAAAAACAAAAACAAAAACAAAAAACTACAATCGGATATCACCTTACATCTGTTAAAATGGGCCATTATCAAAAGGTCAAGAGATAATAGGCAAGAGGGTGTGGAGAAAACTGAACCCTTGCACACTGTTGGTGGGAGCATAAATTTCTATAGCCATTAGGGAAAACAGTATGGAGGTTCCTAAAAAATAAATAAAATAAGCGTCAGACAACCCAGTAACACATATCTGGTTATGTATCCAGAAAACAGGATCACAAAGAGATAGCTGCATTTCCATGTTCATTGCCATCATTATTCCTAATAACCAATATATAGTGAAAAAGTGAATTTCCTTCAATAAATGAATGAGTAAAGAAAATGTGGCATATATATATATATATACTATGCAATATATGCATCCTTGAAAAGATGATTTGGGTGGCCTCACAGGGACTGGTGGAGAGTGTGGGCCTCCAGCTCTAGGTTGCCCCTACCTCTCCAGTGGCATGCCTATGGTGTTTCTGAGGTTATGCTGCCCACACTGACTTTCTCTGGGGACAAAGGCAATATTTATGAACCCTTCAGCGACCTTCCTTACCAGAACATTGGCTCAGAAGTTGAGAATTCCTTATGGAGAAACAAAAGAAGGAGCTGCAGTCACACATTGGAGAATTAAAAGATCAAGATAAAGAGCTCAATGATAGGGTTGCAGTGCATCAAAGACAACTTCTTTCATGGGAAGAGGATTGGCTGAAAGTATTGACTTTGGAGGAACATTGCAGCAAATTAGAAGATGAACTACATAAAAGAATTGAAATGATCAGGTCACTCACAAACAAAGTAATAGTCCTTGAATCCAATCAAATTGAATGCCAAATGGCTCTTCAAAAGACTCAACTACAGCTTCAGAAGATGGCTCAAAATACAACATATTCTTCCCTCCTCTTTGAAGACCTTGAGTGAGCCTAATTGCCATCCAGCATTCTCACTGTTTGGGTTCTTCAAAACTGCCCCAAGAGATGATGAGACAGAGGCCCCTCCTGGTAAAAAGAACTCATCCAAGGGTTCATTAATCAACAAAGATGCAGCATTGTTTAACAAAAAGAATGACTTTTTGCCCACAGATAAGCTTCAGTATTTGCTGGCAGAATCTTGGCAGATGGTCATCCCTCTGGAGCTGAGCACACTGCTGCCTATCAGCTATGAGAATCTTAACAGCAGAGCTAGAAGCATGATTTCCTTTTCTTGTATATACACTGGTAGGATCTAAAAAATCCAGTGAGCAGTGGGGTGCAAATATCACTAGGTGGCAACTTTATGTTAGAATGAAAGTTTCTCTTTGTCCCTGAGGGAGGAAGGTAGCACTCTTGCTAATTTAAGAAGACATATTCAAATGTCCTCACATCTAAACTGCCTCTACCTCTTTCTAGTTTCTAATTACCTGGGGTATTTGAATATAAATTTTTGGGAACTAATTTTTTTTTACTTTTGATTTGTTTGTTTTTTTGTGGTGCTGCAGATGGATCCAAGAGCCTCATGCCAGGCAAATGCTCTACCACTGAGATACACCCCTGGCCCCAATTCTTGGAATTTAAAAAATACATGAAATTCCAAATTTTGTATACATAAAAATTTCAAATGCACATGAAAATTGAATAATACAGTCATTTACCTTCAACACTGGTCAATTTCCTGAAATTTTTGTTTTATTTCCATATCTATCCATGTTTTCTTCTGAAGCATTAGAGCAAATCTAAGACAGTTTATCATTTTACTCTTAAATATTTCATTCTGTATCTCTATCAGATATGGACTTTTTACAAACAACCATGACATTATCACACTCAACAAAAATAAACATGTTAAGGTTATTCCTTTTATCTTAAAAATGTTTCTCTTTGTTCAATTAATATCCAACCAAGGTCCATACTTCGCATTTGACCTGAAAATCTCATTTATAACTCACAGTTCATTTCTCCTCTCCATTTCTTCTTCCTTTCTTCTCATCTTTATCTTCCTTGTTCTTCCTTCTTTCTCTTTTTTCTTCCTCTTCTTTTCCCTCTTTTCATTTTTTTTATTTCTTTGGTGTTGGGGCTCAAATCCAGGGCCTTGTACATGCTCTGCATGCTCTGTACCACTGAGCTACACTCCCAGCCCCATTGCTTCTTAATGCCATTTATTTGTGAAAGAAACACTGCATCATTTGTTTTGGAAAATTATCTCCATTCATGATCTTGCTGGACTCTATCCTTGTTATGTTAACTGTCTCCTCTATCCCCCAGTAATTCCTGAAAACTGTCATTTAGATCTAGCAACTTGATTACACTGTTGATCAATTTGGGGTTTGGAGTTTTTAAAGTTTGGCATTGATGGTACTATCTGCTTCCTATTCCATCCTTTCAGGAGGGCCCGGATATCTGGGTTTCCCACCTAACATATGTTATGCTTTATGGGTGCATTTAGGAGTTTGTCAGTTTGAGCTTTAATATTGTAGTTTCCCTAACATTCACTTAATGATTGTAGTTTTCACCAATGATTATTATATAGAATACATTACTTCATTAGGAACTTCAAAATAGTAATTTTCTAATCTGTCATTCTTTCAGGGAGTGTTTCACATGTTAATCTTAACTGCTTATTCTGAACACTGTAACCATCCAATAGCAATGATGTAAGTTGCTGTATAGTTTTTATGACATCAATATTATTAATGAAAAGAACACTGGACTTGAAATCAGGGTAGTTACCCAATTTTCTCATTGTAAAATATGAACTTAGAACTGATGCTTTAAGATTCAAGTTACAGGAAGCCGCGCCGGCGCGTTGGACGTGTTCCTCATGATCTGGCGCCACAAGACCACCATTTTCATGGACGCCAAGGAGTCCAGCACCATGTTCGAGCTGAAGTGCATCCTCGAGGGTATCCTCAAGCTGCCGCCCGACGAGCAGCGGCTCTACAAGGATGACCAGCTACTTGATGACGGCAAAACTCTGGGCAAATGTGGCTTCACCAGCCAAACAGCACGACCACCCGCCCCAGTCACAGTGGGGCTGGCCTTCAGGGCCGATGATGCCTTTGAGGCCCTGTGCATGGAGCCCTTCTCTAGCCCGCCAGAGCTTCCAGATGTGACGAAGCCCCAGGATTCCGGAGGCAGCGCCAATGAACAAGCTGTGCAGCGAGGGCCTCAAGCCCATCCTTGAGGCCTATTTCCCCCAGCAAAAGAGATTTGGGTGTCAAACAAAAAAAGATTCAAGTTACATTACTTGCATGTGCTGTGTACATGATTAAAGACAGTTGAAAGCCTTTGAGTTAAAGTATTTTTTGTATCCCTCACCAAATCCAAAACAAACAAAAAAGGTCTGAAAGAACACTGAAATGCTTTTGTATTAAAATAGACCTTGCTGGCAATTGTAGCTCAGTGGCGAAGTGAATGCTTAGCATGTGTGAGACCCTGAGTTCAATCCCCAGCACTGAATAAAAGAAAGAAAAACAGAAAAAAAAACCTTATTGAAACGTAATTTCATACAATAAAATGAAGACGTTTTATTAAGAATTCTTTAATGCCACAGTATTTTAGAGCAAAACTGATGTAGATTACACTGGTTCAATATATTTGGACAAATGTGTATGCACCCATGTAACCAATATTCCCATCAAGGTATAAAGCAGTTCCATCACCCAGAAAGTTCCTTTATTCTTTCTGAAGTGAATCCTTCCTTACTTACCACCTCAGGCACCTCTGATTTTATCATAAGACTAGTTTTGCTGTTCTATAACTTCCTGTAAATGCTGTTGTAGGGTGTATACTCTCTAGCTTTTTCCAATGTGAATTTTGAGATTCGCCTGTATTGTTGTGTTGTTGTGTGTATTAGTACTTGATTCCTTTTTATCACTGCTTAATTTTATTTCATTATATGACTATACCACAGAGTATTTACTCACCTCCTGCTGGGACATTTGAACTATTTCACATTTGGGGCTATTGTGAATTAAGCTGCTTTGGCCATTTTTATACCAGTCTTTTTACGGATTTGTGTTTTCCTATCTAAATTCCCATGTGAATACTGAGAAGTAGAATTGTTTGTTATAGAATTGGGGCACATTAACCAGTCCTGGTGCTGCAGCCTATAATTCCAGCAACTCTGGAGACTAAGGCAGGAGGATTGCAAGTTTGAGGACAGCCTCAGCAACTTAGTGAGGCACTGTCTCAAAATAAAAAATAAAAAAAGATCTGGGTTCAATCCCCAGTACCAAAGAAAGAAAGAAAGAACGAAAGAGAAAGAAAGAAAAGAATAACTGTACATTTAACTTCATAATAAACTGCCATTGTTTTTCAAGTTGGTCCTGCCAGTTATGTATGAGTGTTCTAGGTGCTCCATGTCCTCACCAACATGTGGTTATGTTAGTGTGTTTGATTTTAGCCATTCTAGTAAATATGAAGTGGTATCTCATTATGATTTAATTTTCATTTTATTGTCAGTTAATGATGTGCATCTTCTCATGTACTTATTATATCCATTTATTTACATCTTCTTTCACTTCTCTTACCATATTTTATAGTTTTCATGGTAGAGATCTTGCATATTTTTTGTTATATTTCTCCCTGATATTTTGTTTACTGAGGCTATTATACATGGTATTTGAAGGTTTGAGAATATCTTCAAACATTCTCAAATTCCTTGTTGATAATAAATAACTTTGTAAATTGGAACTTTGCCAAATTTCTATAGATTTTCTAATAGACAATCTTAACATTTGTGAATAAAGAAAATTTCCTTTCTCCAATAATAATATAATAATGTTTTATTTCTAAATAAGTTTTCAACCAGTAATTATCCAAATATATCCAAGAAAACAATATTGAGAAAATCCAATATTGATGAAATGCCTAAATTGTTAGATTTATAATACAGTTTATTAATTAAACTTAATTTCAAATTTTAAAGTTATGCATATAAATAGACACAGCAGGCAGGCACAGTGGCACGTACCTTTAATCCCAGCAACTTGGGAGGCTGAGGCAGGAGGATCAAAAGTTCAAAGCCAGCCTCAGCAACTTAGCAAGACCCTGTCTCAGAAGAAAAAATAAAAAAGGGCTGTGGATGTGGCTCAGTGGTTAAGTTCCCCTGGGTTCAATCCCTGGTATCAAAATAAACAAACAAACAGACCTAGCAAAAATATGCATAGAAAGTATCTGGAGAACTAAAATTCTTGAATTTATCCATGGTAGTAACTTGTTTGTGTTCTTTTTGAAAATTTCCAATCTTTCAATTTATGTTGTATGATCTTTTGGCAATGAGAACAAACTGTTCCTTTTATAAAGCTATTTATATAGAAAGGTACTGCCAGATACACATCTTATATATAACTTACCTAAAGAGTTATGTAGCAGTCTATGGCTATAAACTTTCTTCGTCTCTATTTAATCACACAAAAATATTTAAAGAAATCAATAAAGGTTGCATATTTAAAAATAGGTTGAAGGTCTGAGAGAAAAAGGTTTAGTAGAGAATATCAGGAGTTAAGTCTGGGATATGTTATGCTTGAAATGCCCATTAGGCATCCAAATGTAGATGTTGTTTAAATAATTCTGTGTGGGTTTCTAATTCAAATCAGAGATCCTTGCTTGAGCTTCAAATTTGGAGGTCTTCAGTGTCATCATTTTAGATGACAATCAAAGTCATAGGATAGATATTTGATATTGCCAAGAGAGATAATGTATGCAGTAAGAAAAAAAAGCCTAAGGACTAAATCCCCTTTGCACATTGAGTAGACTGGGAGAAACCAGCAAAGAAGTTTGAAAAGCATCTGCTAAAATTATAGAAGGAAACCCATTAACATTTGGTGTCATATAAGTCAAGTATATAGCTTTTAAGGCACAATGGACAACTGTATCAAATGTTGCTGATAAGTGAAGATCGATGAGGCCTGCAAATTGGCCATTGGATGTAACAAGTTGGAGGTTATTGTGACCTTAAGAAGAACAGTTGTGGTGGGCTAGTGGTAGAGTGTGACAAAAGAAAGGTAAAGAGAGAAATTGGTGATGGTTTATATAAATAACTTTTTTTTTTCAAGGAATTTGGATCTTGCTAAGAAGACTAATCCTGTAAATTTGAGTATACAGGAAGAGAACAACCACTTAGGATTGAAAATAAAGAATAAAATTCCCATAAGGAATGCTGTAAAAACTACTCATCTATCATTTGGGGCATGTGGCCAAAACAAAGTATTTTATATTTTATATGATACTTATGGTACAAATTTCTTCTTGCTGCTTTAAAAATTCTAATTCAAATGTTGTGACCATCATCTGTGCACACTATTTGTGCCCTTTTTATTCTCTTCGTTATAGTAATAGAGCAGATACATCAGTCAGAAAACTGATATATTCAAAATTAATTCCTCAATACAATCCACGTTACCAGGAAAAAAAGAAAGTTACAAAATTTACAACAAATATATTTTCAGTTTTATTAAACAATCTATGTTTTTGTCTTCCAAATCAGGTTTAAAGGAATAACAATTTTTCTACCCATTTGTATAAGTCCTCTTGAACCTAGCTAGATTCAGGAACCTTAGAGTAGATTGAGTTACTAGTAAAATAAAGAAAATGTGGTATACATACACAATGGAGTTCTATTCAGTCATAAAGAAAAGTGAAATTATGTCATTTGCAGGAAAATGAATGGAACTTGAAAACATTTTGTTAAGCAAAATAAGCCAAACTTAGAATGTCATATAATTTCTCTTATATGTGGAAGCTAGAAAGGAATAAAGAAAGGAAAGATCAGGGAGGATCTCATGGAAAGAAACCAGAGAGAGGGAGGAGGTGGGGATGGAAAGGGAAAATACTGGGAAATGATATTGGTCAAATTATATTTTTATATTGTATGCATGTACAAATATATAACAAAAAAGTCCATACCATTATGTACAACTATAAGGCACCAATAAAAATGGGAAAAAATGAAAATATATTTCCTTGGAAATTCAGAGACTTAAGGTCCTGTCATTAAAAAATTAAAACAGCAGCCAATCTGGCTGTTTGAATGTTGTTATTCCAAGATGCATTCATCTATGAATGCATAGATGAATAGTAACCATCTGAAGATTGAGTGACTGAAACAAAATGAAATCTGTTGAGACTGAGATAATCCTCTTACCAACTAAACAGCACGGGTGCCTGTAATCAAGGGAATATGCCCTACATGAGGTACATAAAACCAAGAACCAAAAATTTCCATGCTATTCTGCACAAATATATTGGATAGGAGATACATGCAGGGGGAAAACCTGAAGGATATGAATGTCTTTAATTTTATGAAAATATTTTGGAAATGATAAGTCAGGAATATATACTAGAGTTAACCACAATTATGATTTTCAGAAAGTGCTGTTAGTTGCCTTGAATTGAACTTACTTTCTTTAGTAATTTGTAAATTCAATCAAGCACTTTTGTGTGAGTATTTTCTTGAAGGACAGGAATGGATAGAGCAATACATAAAGATTAATTTTGTAATACTCATTGTTACTTAAACTAATTTTAGAATTATTGATTTGATCAGTTTTTTTTCTTTTGGGTGCTGTGGGATCGAACCCAGGGCCTTGTGCTTGCAAGGCAAGCACTCTACCAACTGAGCTATCTCCCCAGCCCCTTAATTTTAGAATTATTAATAAAATATGTTAAATGATAAAATCATCATATTCTTAATTAGTCTAGGACTGGTGAACATAATTTGCATTTAATGTTTGTTAATTATATGACTTTTTTGGTATGGAAAGAATTTTAGGCTGAACTGATCAAACATTACACTAAAGTCAGAAGTACCTTTCATATTAAAGGGGGATATGAGTTAGTATTTTTTTTCTTTTTTTGGTACTGGGGATTGAACTCAGGGTGCTTAACCACTGAGCCACATCCCCAGTAACTTTTTTATTTTATATTTTACTTTGAGACAGGGTCTTGCTAAGTTATTTAGGGCCTTCCTAAATTGCTGAGGCTGGCTTTGAACTTACAATCCACCTGCCTCAGCCTATGGAGCTGCTGGAATTACAGGTGTGTGCTGCTAAACCTGGCAAGAGTTAATATTCTTAAATGCTAAGCCTGTTTGTTCTAAAAAGAGGAGTGAGCCATTTATAGTGTATTACCATTATTGCTATCAGTTTTAAACAGTTTTAGAGGTATAATTCAAATATCATAAAGTGCACTCAATTTTTAGTTTGTTTTTAACAGTTTTACTGAGATATAGTTCACATGCAATACAATTAACCAATGTAAAGTATGCAATTCAATGGTTCTTAGCATATTCACAGATAAGTACAACCATCACAATATTTTTATCACCTCAAAAAGAAATTCCCTACCTATCATCTATCTTTCCATTCCCATCCCCCAGTCCTGGATAACCACTAATGAGTCTACCTTCTAGCTTCATAGATTTTGCTATTCTGACCATTTCCTATGAATTGATTCATATGATACATGGTCTTTTGCGAACATCTTCTCTTCTTAGCATAATGTTTTAACCTTGTATCATGTATCAAAACTTCAATCTTTTTAAACCTGAATATTCCATTGTATTGATATAGTCCATTTTGTTTATTCATTCATCAGGTTATGGGCATTGGGGTTGTATCTACATTTGCTATTAGGAATAATACTACAAAATTCATGTACAAATATTTATGTGGATATATTTTTCATTTATCTTGGATATATATCTGGTAGTGAAGTTGCTAAATCACGTGGTAATTCTATGTTTAGCTTTTTGAGGAACCATGAGATTGTTTTCCAAAGTGACTGCACCATTTTGCCTTTCCACTTGTAGCGTGAGATGGTCTAGATTTACCCAGCTCCTTATCAATATCTGTCATTGGTATTTATTATTATCTGAAATTTTTATTTTAGCCATCCTAGCAAGAGTGAAGGAGCCTCGTGTGTGTGTGTGTGTGTGTGTGTGTGTGTGTGTGTGTGTTTTCTCTTCACAGTGCTAGGGATTGAACTCAGGGTCTTGTGCATGCTAGGTTCTACATCTGAGTGACATCCTTAGCCCCTCATTGTGTTTTTGTTGTTCTGTTTCTGTCATGTTTTATTTTTTTCTTTGTTCTTTTTAGTTACATGTGACAGTAGAATCCATTTTGATGTAATTTTAAAAGCATGCAATATATCTTGTACTAACTCAGTCCCCACTACCTCTCTTGGCCCTCCCCTCCCCACCCCCTGCTTCCTTCCCTCTACTCTACTGATCTTTCTGCCCTTTACCCATAGTTGTTTTTAAAACTTTCTTGTGGATGTACGTGATGATGAAATTCACTGTGGTGTATTCATATATGTATATAAGAAAGTTAGGTCAGATTCATTCCATTGTCTTTCCTTTTCTCATCCTTCTTCCCTTCCCTTCATTCCCCTTTGTCTACTCCACTGAACTTCTGTTCCTTTTTTTAATCCCCACTTACTGTGGATTAGCTGCCATATATCAGCAAAAAATTAAACTTTTAGCTTTTGGGGACTACCTTATTTCACTTAGCATCATAGTCTCCAGATCCATCCATCTACTGGCAAATGTCATAAAGTCATTCTTTATGACTGTGCAATACTCCATTGTGTATATATACCACATTTTCTTTATCCATTAATCTGTCGAAGGGCACCTAGGTTGGTTCCATAGTTGGGTTATTGTGAATTGTGCTGCTATTTACATGGGTCAAAGCAATCTTGGGAAAGATGTACAAAACTGGATACATCACATTTCCTGACTTTAAAATATATTATATTGCTATGGTTATTAAAACAGTAAGTTACTGGCATAAAGACAGACATAGATTAAAGGAACAGAATAGAGAACCTAGAAGGAAACCAATGTGAGTATGGTCAACTGATCTTTGACTAGGTGCCAAGAATCTAAACTGTGGAAAAGAATCTTTTCAAACAAATAGTTTTGGTAAAACCGGATATTCACATGCAAAAGAATGAAATTAGACTCCTACCTTAAGTCATACACTATAGTAACTTTTTTTTGTCTTAATTGTTTTGGGGTGCTGTAGCAAAATATAAACTGAATAGCCTATAAACAATAGAAATTGACTTCTCATAGGTCTAGATGCTGGCAAATCCAAGAGCAAGGTAGATTCAGTATCTGTTGGGGCCTGTTTCCAGTTTCAGAGATGAGATCTTGTAGCTGTCCTTACATGGTAGAAAGGGAAATGCAGTTGTTTGAGTCTTTTTTTTTTTTTAACAGTACTGAAGGCTGAACCCAAGGGTGCTCTACCACTGAGCTACAGCCCCAAGCTTTTTTGTTTTTTTAATTTTGAGAGGGGATCTAGGCAGGTCTCCAACTTGCAATCCTCCTGCCTCAGCTTCCCTTCGGCCTCCTTTATAGGGGAACTAACCCCTAAACCTCCCAGATGACCTAATTCCTGATACTGTTGCATTGGTGATTAGGTGTCAACATATAAATTTTGGGAGGTCGTACAAACATTCAGATCATAGTACTAATCATACCAACTTTGGTAGGATGCCAAGCACCTGGAAATCTCATGTATTTCTGGGAGAAGTGTAAAATGGTAGTATCACTTCTGAAAAATGTCAGAAATTTCATATAAAGTTAAATATATACTTAATAGGGAACCTATTAATCCTAGATTTGGACCCAAGATAAATGAAGATATATGCTAACCAAAAGACCTATACAAAAATATTCATAGCAATATAATTTATAATTGCTCAAACCTGGGCACAAAAATGCTTATCACGAGGTTAGGGTTAGGGTTTGGAGAATGTAATGAAAGCATTCCACCACAAAAGTTGCCATCAAATTACAAAGGGAGATAGCAAGAGAGGAAGAAAGCAACAAAGAAATTACAAAACAGTAAGAAAACAATGAACAAAATGGCAAGTGTAGGGCTGAGGTTGTGGCTCAGTGGTAGAGCATTTACCTGGCATGTATAAGGATGCTGATTCTCAGCATCACATATGAATAAATAAAATAAAAATCCATTGACAACTAAAATATTTTTTAAAAATGGCAAGTGTAAGTCCTTACCTATCAATAATTACTTTAAAAATAATTTAATTAAATTCTCCGATCTAAAGACACCAAGTGCCTGAATGAATAAAAAACTAATGATCTGTTGCCTACAAGACACTCACTGTAGCTGGAAGGACACACATACAATGAAGATGAAGGGATGTATAAGTGTATTTTACACAAATGACAATAAAAACAAAACAGAGGTGGATATACTTACACCAATAAAATAGAATTGGAATAAAGAAGGTCATAGGAAACAAATAATATCATTATATAATAAGTGGTCAATTCAGCAAGGAAATATAACGATTGTAATTACTAGAGATGTTAAACACTTTTTCATATATTTATTAATCGCCTGTATATCTTCTTCTATAAAGTATCTGTCCAGTTCCTTGGCCCATTTATTGCTTAGGTTCTTTGTATTTTTGGCGTAAAGTTTTGTAAGTTCTTTATAAATTTTGGAGATTTGTGCTCTATCTGAAGTGTGTGTGGAAAATATTTTTCTCCCACTCTATAAATATTTATTCACCAAACATAGAAGCACCTTAAATATTCTTGGTAGGTAAAAACATTCACAATAAGCCAGGCTCACTGGCACATTCCTGTAATCCCAGTGACTGGGGAGTCTGAGGCAGGAGGATCACAAGTTCAAGGCCAGCCCCAGCCTCAGCCAAGTAGTGAGGCCCTAAATAACTTAGTGAGACCCTGTCTCAAAATTATAAATAATAATAATAAAAGTGCTGAGGACATAGCTCAGTTTTAAAGTGCCCCAGGTTCAATAACCAGTCCGAAAAATCACAATAATCCATAGAAAAATAATTAGAATATAGAGTATTTAGCATATTTTCTGGTCACAAGTTATATATACACATATTTATTTGTGTTATATACATTCCAATATGCAATATATAAGTACAGTGTATAATTAAAATTATAGTATATACACATTGCAAATGGAATATATACATGTTTGCATATAAACATATATATATTTCACTTATAGTAAGCATCAAATACATCAAATGTCTAGGAACAATTGATATTTAAGAATTTTGCTAAAGACTACCAAACAATTTTAAAAGAAGTTAAAAGCAACCTAAGTAATTGGAGTTACATGTCACGTAGAAAAATTTATCTACAGGTTTAGCACAATCCAAACTGATATGGTAGCAAGTGATTTTTTTGGGGACTCACAATTTAAAAAAAAATTCATATGGAAATACAAAGACCTACTGTTGGGGGCTGTGCCATGTTGGCGGCGCCAGGATGGCGCCTGATCACATTGGCAGTGAGGAGGTTAATTGACATAAGCACACTCAGGTGATTTTCTCGTCCACGCACACAATGTATGCGCATGTGTTCTCCAGCACTAATTGCCTGCTAGAGCGTCTCGCCTAATCGTTGCGTAAGAGGCGTGGCCCTGCTCTCGCTTCTTGGAGGTGATATAAGCGTAGGCGGAGCGATACAGAGCAGCAGCAGCCATTACCAGAAAAGCTAGTAGAAGAAGACACACGTGGGGCAGCAGCCAGAGGGGAAAAACACGCTATAGCAGCCATTAGAAGCAACCAGAGGGAAAGACACGTGGCGCAGCAGTAGCCAGGGAAGAAGACACACCACAGCAGCCATTAGAAGCAGCCAGAGGGAAAAACACAGCAGCGAGTAGGGGCAGCTGCGGAAGGCAGATTGCGGAGCGGAGAACTGAGATGCATCACTAGGGGACCTTAGGTAGACACACCCGTAGTTCACAGGATGCAGGACTTTAAGGCGTGGCAGGCCTCTCTCCTTCTAAGCTCTAAGAAAAGCCTGTCTTTCAAAGTTTCTCTCTTAAGCAAAGTTTCTTTCTCTCTGATAAGCGGGGGCTCTCTCTCTCTCCTCTCAAAGCAAGTAACAAGCAAGAAACAAAGTCTTTTTCTCTCTCCTCTCAAAGCAAGTAAACTTCATTTCCTCTATCCTCTATAAACAAGCAAGAAAGCAGGGCACTAAAGAGAAAGATAGAAGTGCCTCAGTTTCCACTCCACCACCCATAAGACCCGTGCAAGTTGTTGCTGCAGGTGGTGACAAATATCCATGGATTTTGGAACCGCAAAGAGCCAGCAACAACCTACAATAGGTGCACTGATATTAAAAAGATAGAAAGAAAGAAACTGAATTATACAGATATAGAAAACCAATAAGCCCGGCGGCACAGTGGTGCATGCCTGCAATCCTAGTGGCTCAGGAGGCTGAGGAAGGAGGATTGAGAGTTTGAAGCCAGCCCCAGCAAAAGTGAGGCCCTGTCTCTAAATAAAATACAAAAATTAGGGCTGGCGATGTGGCTTAGCAGTTGAGTGCCCCTGAGTTCAATCCCCCCTGCAAAAAAAGCAAAAAAAAAAAAAAAAAAGAAAGATTAGGGATGTGGCTCAGTAGTAAAGTGCCCCTGGGCTCCTGGGTTCAATCCCATAATAATAATAGAAAAATGGTATCTTAACCTTTTCTCATTTTTAAAATTCTGAGATACCTGTTAGTGTTTAGAAGTAAAGGTTGATTAGGTCTGTAATTTCATATTAAATAATTCCAGAAAAATATTTATATAAATGAAGCAGATAGAAAATACTAACAATTATTAAAGCATTAGCTGTCAGGTGCACATTATACTAATTTTTAAAACATAGGTATATTTGGGGCCGAGGACGTAGCTCAGTGGGAGAGCTACCCAGCATGCAGGAGACCCTGGGTTCCATCCCCATTATTGGAAAAACTATAGATAGATGACAAATAGATAAATAGATACATAGACAAGATGTATATATATATTTTGAAAAACAATTTGAAAATGAAAGTGGCACATGCCTATAATCCCAGTGACTCAGGAGGCAGAGGCAGGGGAACCACAAGTTCAAAGCCAACCTCAGCAACTTAATGAGGCCCTAAGCAACTTAGAGAGACCCTGTCTCAAAATAAAATAATAAAAAGGACTGGGAATGTGGCTCAGTGATTAAGCGCTCCTGGGTTCAATCCCTGATACGAAAAAAAAAAAAAAGTAATGACAAAACCATTGTATTTCCTCTTGCTCCCTTTTGAGAAAAAAATTTTAAATGCCATATTTCACTGCATAATTATTGCCATATTAACATATTCATGAGTATTCTCTGCATCCTAATCTTGTACAGAAGAAAGTTTAGTAATACATTTTAAAATAATGCTGGCACAATTAAAAATCTTCACATAATGGTTGCACCCCACTTTTTGGCAAAACAATACTTGACATAAAATGTGCAACAATGAGTCAGTGAAATACCATGTCCTTCAGTGTGGCTGGATTGATGGTTTTGACTTGGGACCTTTCATGTGTTACACAAAAGTGATAGCCACTACACAACCAAAACACTTGGATGCATGCCTCCTTTTATTCAATGAGAAGATAGTATGAATGAATGTTTTACATTCTGTTGGACAAAAATTTACTTTTTTTCCCCAAAATGAATGCATATGTGTTACTCCTGAATCCCTTTAATATTTTCTACCTACTTTTAAATAACATAAGAAAACTCTGTGATCAAACCCCCCTAATTAAATCTGTTGCCTGGGAGATGTAACAGGAGGCTGGACCAGTGATGTCAGGAACTTAGCTGCAAAACTGAGGCAATTTGCAGGGTACAATGTCAGGAGGACCAATTGATCAGATGCCCATTGCTTTTGTAATGGTTCCAAGTTTCTGTAAAATGGGATGAAAATAAGGGTCATGATAAATGAGTTTTCTCCCTCCCATCCTTCTTTTCTGCTTCCTAGTTTTTCTGCCCTGCTCTTCCTTCTCCTTTCTCACCATTTCAGTATCTCAAATTAGGTAAGTGAACACATCCACTCATGCAACACAGACTCTTTGGGATTGGATCTTGGGAGAAGCTCTAAGAAAGTTTTCAAAGTTAGCTATGCCCAATTGTCTACAGTCTCTTTGGTCTGAACTCCTCCTACCCTGCTTCTACTTATCAGATTATTTCTTCTATTTTACAGAAGCAGTAAGAGCCATCATATGTGAACTACCACATCTTTCTATTATCAAACATAAGTTGGTCTACACCTATGTTCTTTCTAGTTTTTGTCTTTTGTGTTTCAGTGGAGGAACTATCCGTCTTTCTAATCCCTCACAACACTTTGACTCATGTCCTCTTTAGCCTTCTATTTTCTTCCTCTTTGATCTCGTTCTCTCAACAGTCACCCATTGCCATTTAAGTATGCTCAAATCTCTCCTATTTAATAAACTATAATTTAACCTTACTTTTAATTTTATCATCCTCTGTTCTCTTAAAATCCTCCCAAATTTTTTAGTAACTGATACAGTAATGTCACTTAGTATTTACTTCTCTTTCCACTGTAATATCTTCCGGAAATGTTACTAGCATTGAAACAGCTTCTGTTCATATTTCAGTGAACTCTAGGTTACTAAATTTAATACATTTTGCAAAATATTTTTCACCTCTATCCTTTGAAGAATTATAGAATTGTCAATATTCTCTCATTTGTGAGATTGTATCTTTTGACTTCATAACACAATGCTTCCATCTTTCTTTTGAATTCACCATTTTATTTTTGAATCAAACATTTTCTCATTCTACACACTTTCCCTAAGGAATTTAATTCATATTTTCTGCTCTATTATGTAAACACAGGTAATTACCCATTTATATTTCCAGGCTATTTCTACTTTATGAGTTCTAGAAATGAATATCCAGCCTCCCATTTCATATCTTTCTCCCTGTTAGTTTTAGCCATCTGTGATCCAAAAATTTGCTTCTTCCTCACTCCAGGAAAATTCTACAATTAGATTTATTATAAAACTCTCCAACATTTTTCCTTCCGCTAAGTGCTTACTGACATTCAGTATTCTGTCTGTTATATTATCTTTTTAACTGCTTAATCTCATGTTCGATTACTGGATCGTCTAACCTCCCTCTAACCTGCCTAAGGACATAAGTTATAGGGTAATCATACCCTATAACTTGTCATCATGAATAGCTGAAATTCAACCCAAATTTACTGCATCTCATTCTGTGTTAGGCAGCTTTCTGTCACTGTGAAAAAAGAAATAACTGAGAAAAGCAACTTTAAGGAGGAATGGTTTATTTTTTTTCATAGTTTGAGTTTACATTCCATTTCAGTTGGCTCCATTTTGGGGGCCTGTGGAGAAGCAGGATATCATGGCAGGAGTGCATGATAGAGCAAAGCTTCTCACCACACATTTCTAGGAAGGAGGGAGAGGGAGGGAGGGAGAGAGAGAGAGAGAGAGAGAGAGAGAGAGAGAGAGAGAGAGAGAGAGAGAGAGAGAGGGAGGACCTGGGTCCCAATAGCTCCTTCAAGTACATGCCTCCAATGACTTGAGTTTCTTCCCTAGGCCCCACCTCCTAGAGGTTCCATCACTTCCAAAAAAGCACCATACACTGGTGACCAAGTCTTTAATACATGGACCTTTGTGGCATCTTCAAGATCCAGACTACAGCATATTCTAACCTCCCACCTGATGTCCTTTCAGATTACTCTTCTCATACCCAAACTCATGCAATAAGTCACATCCTCCTGAATTCATAATCCATGGAAATATTCAAGGAACATAAATCTCTTCTTATCCTCACCTTCTTATTCAATTCTTTGTTTCTCTGTCACCTCATTATATTTTTGACAAGATCACAACCTTGTTTAAAATTAATATCTTCCAGCTATTTCAAGTCTTTGCCTATGAAAACGTGGTTTGGAAAACACTCTACATGGTTACTGTTCTTACATTCAGATCATGACCACTAATTTCATGGATGGCCATTAAATCTGGCCATAAATCATAATATATTTCAAAGTGTAATTACACCACCATTCTATTAGACACTTGTTTTCACACTCTCTTCTCTCTTTTCTGTCTCCACTCTGTCTGCTCCACTCTCATTTTTGCTTGATTTTTATTCTTTTCCTTCCTTACTTCCCCAGGAAAATAGAAGCAATAAGTACATAATTTCCAGAAGCTTACTGTGCCATATCTGTCTTTCTTCCAAATGTGTACTCAGACTTTGTCCTCTTATAATTTTCTAGAGAAAAAATATTCATATTCCAATGAGAGACCAACACTTCTATGTATGGATTAGATATGCTCTATTGTGCACTTGACCATTTATCCATTCCCTTTAAAGAAAAATTGCTAAAAATTATGTATACTCAGAGTCTCCAGTTCCACTCTCCCTAGTTAAATCAAGATTTTCTCTCATAACACCATCAAATCTATTGTTATGAAATTAGCAGTCACATCCACATTACCCAAACGAACGAATAGTCATTTCCATCCCAACTTGTCACATTTGAAATATGGTGGTACAAATTCACTTTTATAAAGTAACGTTTGAAATAATTATCACTCTCTTCTCCTAGACACATTTTCTTCATTTGGTTTCTAGGACATAGCATACTCCTGGTTTACTATTTCATTTTCACAGTCTACTTCTTTTAAGTCCCCTTTGAGGGTACCTTCTTATTTTCCAAAATACTTAATGTAGAGTGTCCTAGAACTTATACTGAACTCTTTTCCTTTCCATACCAACTTATTTGAAAATATCATGAAGTGTTAAGAATATCTTTGACAGCTCGTACACATAAATATGTAATTCAAATTCTATATCTAGTTGCTTATCAATATTTTTATTGAAATGAAAAATACACACATCAAACAGGACTAGTACAGAATTGAATTCCAAATATTTCTCCCAAAATATTGTTCCACCCATGATCTTCATATTTTAAGTTGGTAATAGCTCTAGACTTTCACTTGCTGAGGCTAAACATTTTGTAGCCATGTCTAATTCACCTGTTTTCATCACAACCCACATTTAATTTATTAGGAAATTATTTCAGCTTTATGTTAAACGTATCTCCACAATATAAACATTTCTTTCTACCTCCAACTGGTACCCTCTGGTCCACGTCACTATTGTATATTCCCTGGATCACTTCATCAGCATTTTAACTGTTCTATTGGTTTCAATCTCTTCTCACATCCATTATTTCTTTGAAAAGTATCCAGGTTCATTTCTTTAACTATTTAAATCAAAGAATGTCACTTCTTCTATCAAACTCCTGAAAGAGTCTCCTTTCTTTCAAGACAAAATAAAAAAAACTTACTGTTCTAAAAAATATGTAGTAATAGAAAGTATGATATATATATATATATATACACAAAATAAGATGATTGTAATTGAAAAATATTTATTAGTAACAGTTCCCAAGAGAATGGGCACTCCATGGAATGGGGAGTCACACAAGGAATTATCAGGGTCAGTCGTGAAGTAGAGGGACAGGGAGAAATGTGACTAAAAGCCTTTATTGTTGACTCCATGGGGGAAATGGACAAGGCAGAGGAACAGGCTTTGGATTGGTTAGTTGGAATATCTCAGCAGGGTCTGGAGCATAGGGTCTATCCCTAGTTGTCTGATAACTGGCTCTGGAGTGAATAGGGCAATGCATAAAAGCCATGAGCATGAGGACCTGAAAAAGGAGGTGGTAGGGCATGTGTTCTAGAATAGTTGGTTTGTATTTATTTGAAAAGTACCCTCACAGTAGAGTTGTTTGCTATCTTTAGGAATTGGCTAATTTAGGGACAGTAGTGCCTCTAGGGTCATCAAGTCTCTAGATGTGAACATATCAAAACAAGGAAAATAAGATAGTTAATACAAATATGATGGACTAGAGAGACATACATGATTTACACTCCCATTTTACTTTCTCATTTCATTTCCTGGTAATTTCCTACATTGCCCAGTTGTTCAAAACACTTCACTATCTTTGTTATTCTTGGATAGCATATGCATGCCCCTTTAGCAGGGCATTTGTACTTTCTGTTCACTCTGTCTAGAGTTCTCTTGCCTTATATACAATCATGAATTACTTTATGAAGTAGGCTAAAAAGTACTCCTCAAAGATATCAGGTCCTAATCTGGACCTGGAACACATCAAAGTGACTTTATATGGTAAAGATTTTGCAGATGAGCCTAAGTTAAGGATCCTGGGATGGGAAGATTACCCTGGATTATATGGGTAGACCCTAAATGAAATCATATTTAACCTTATAGGAGGGAGACAGAGGGAAATGAGATATATACATAAACAAAGGCAATGATTACAAAGGCAGATATTAGGATGATGTAGCCACAAGCCAGATAATGCTGATGGCCAGAAATAAATGGAGGAAACAAGGAACATATTCTCCTATAGAACCTCTGGAAGGAGCACAGTCCTTGCAACTCCCTGATTTTTGCATACTGATACTGATTTTGGATTTTTAGCCTCCAGAACTGAGAGAGAATAAATTCCCAGTTTTTTAAGCCACCAAGTTTGTGGTAATTTGTTATAGTAACTATAGGAAACATATCTTTCATAACCTATTCTAGGTATTTTTTCCAATAGTAAATTCTCAAACTTTACCAGAAAACCTTATTTAAAAACTCAGCATTCCGTCTTTCATCTGCATCTCATGTTGTTGTTTTTATTCCCCCAGAAAAGGTACCACTCAAATAAACTATATGTTCTACTTATGTTTTTGTTTGCTTGTGTGTTTTTTTGGTTTTTATTTTAGGTCTTTTTTTTTTCTATACTGGAGATCGAACCCCAGGCTCTGCAAATATCAGGCAAATAGACTATTGCTGAGCTATGAACCCACACACCTTTGTCTTTTCTTACACACAGGAAAGAAAAGTTCATGAAGGCAAAGACTACATTAGTAAATGAACTGCCTTATAAGAAATAATAAAGGGAGTTTATCAGATTAAAAAATATAAATGTATAATCATCACTAAATTGTGTGGCTGACCTTATGACATGTAAAGAAGAAATCTATATGACAATAAAAGAACGCAGGAGTGTGGGACAAATAGAAATCTCTTAGAACAATAAAATAACACCATTCAATAACTGGAATCCATATGAAGAAATGAAGAGTACTGGAAAACAACCAAGTATGTTTGTTAATGTAAGTATATTTTTATCTTTCCCCTTGTAAAATTTTTTTAAAAACATGTTTGTCTTTAGTAATAATTCTAATACTTACAATTTGTTTTATAACATATATGGAGCCATTATAAAAGTCATCACTAGCATGGAGGAAGAGGAGAATGGAGCTCTTTACGAGCAGAGTTTCTTTACTAGAATTACATTAGTATTAATCTAAAGTACACTGTGATAAATTAAGATGCATTTTATAGTCCTTATCACAATCATTAAAAAACTATTTAAAAACTAGTTAGAATATCTTGCAAATAAAATTAAAATGGTACACTAAATATAGCTATTTGATATAGAGGAAGGCAGTAAGGAAATTGAGAAACAAAATCTTGAGATATGGAGAATACATACAGTGAATTAGCAGATTTTAATCCAATAATATCAATAATAACATTAAGTGCGAGTGGGTTAAACTCCCCAATTAAGGAAAGAGTTAAACTGAGTTCCTTAAAAAAATCCAAGTTCATGTTGTTTGTAAGATATGGGTTTGACTCTAATGTACAACTAAGTTAAAACTAAAATGATAGAAAAAACTTTTCATACACACATTAATGAGAGCTTGGGTAACTATAAAAATCTGAGAAAAATGCACTCAAGAAACATATGATTAGAGAGAAAAGACACATTGTATTACAATAGGGTCTAATCAGGAAGTTAAAGTAACAACAATCAGGTATAATTATGTAGGTGGTTAATAGTCCCAAAATACATGAAAAAAAAACCCTGATAGAATTGAAGATATAAAGAGACAATTCAACAATCCACTTTTAATAATGAAAATAACAAATGGAAAGCAATTCAGCAAGAATATAGAATATTGGAATAACACTATCAATTTCATCTGCCTGTCATCTATAGAATATTAAACCCTCATAGCTAACTACACATTCTTCTCAAGCGCACATGGTACAATCTCAAGGATAAAGCCTATCCTTGGATATTAAATGTTTGTTAAAAACTGCAAAGCATCAAAATCATATTACAAAATAGAACTAAATAATAATCAACAGGAGGAGCATATTTAAAGAATCCACAAATAAAAATTAAACAGCATACTTTTGTATAAACAATGGGTCAAAGAAGAATCACTAAATTAGAAAATAGTAAGATGAAGAAAAAGGTCATATCAAAATGTATGGGATGCATCTAAATAGCAATAACAGGAAAGTTTATAGTAGCAAATCTTCATATTATAAAAGTAGCAACATTGAAACCAATAACCTAATGCCTCAAACTTGAGGATGGAAAAAAAATCAAATTAAACTCAAAGTAGAAAGAAAGAAATAATAAAGGTTAGAACTTTAAACGAATAAAGATTAAAAATTAAAAGCTAAAAATAAAAGAAATGAAACTGAAAGGCATTTCTTTGCAATCAGTAAAAATTACACATATTTAACCAGAAGGAAGAAAAAAGAGGAAACCCACAAATTATTACACTAAAGAGTGAAATGGTGGATTTCACTACTGACCTTGTCATAAAATAAGAAGTATTATAAAAGCATACTATAAATATTTGTATGTCACCAAGTTAGACAACTTAGATGAAATCCCAGAAAGACCCAATTACAAAAAAAGAAGGCTCAAGAAAAAAATAGAAAACCTGAATAAGTCTAAAACAATCAAATTTAATTAGTAATTTTAATAGATCATCCCACAAAGAAAAGTCCAGAGATAAATGACTTCTGGGGTAAATTATACCAAGTGCCTAAATAAGAAATAATGGCACTCCTTCAGATACTCTCCCTGAAATAAAAAGTAGGAGGCAACATTTTGTGAATCATTTTGAATATTGCTCTGACATGAAAGTCAGACAAAGCCATTACAACAGAATTAAAAAATCCATCATCAATTTAGATCTAAAAACCCTCAACAAAATATTAACGATCTAGACCTTTGGTTTCAGCTCTGTCATATAAACACCCTTGTAGTTACAACTGATGTTTTGATACCAAGAGAAAGCCAAGAACACTGAAAATCAATAACACTTCTTAGCTGTATCAAAAAACTAAGATCACAGGGGAAATTTACCCTGACATCTTGAGAGACAGGTGTATCCAAAGATTCACAGCCATATATGCACTGAACATTAGAGTACATAAATACATAGGCAAATATTAATAGATCTGAAAGGACAGATAGACTACAAGACAATAGAGGATTTCATTATCCCACTTTCAACAGATCATACAGACAGAAAATAAAGATGGAAACATTGAAATTGTACTGAACTTAAGATCAAATGAACCTAATGGATATATGCAACTGTAGAACACACAGTCTTCTTAAACACACATGGAACACTCCCTGGAAGAGATATCAGTTAGGCCACATGACAAGTCTTAACAAATTTTTTAAAATTGAAAAAAATCAAGTATCAAGTATATTTTTCAATCACAATGATATGAAACTAGAAAGCAAAAATGGATGGAATTTTGAAAAATACACAAATATATAGAAATTAAACAACATACTCCTAAACAACCAATGAGGCAAAAGAGAAATTAAAAGTGAAATTTTAAAATATCTCCAAATAAAAGAAAATGGAAACCCACATATCAAAATTTATGGAATGAATCTAAAGAAGTTCTAAGAGAGAAACTTAAAGCGATAAATGCCTATATCATAAAATAAGAAAAATATGAAATAAACAACCTAACATCAAACCTCAAGGAACTAGAAAAAGAATAAACTAAGCCCAAAGCTAGTAGATGGAAAGAAATAATTAAGATCATTGCACAATGAATAGAGACAAGGTCAGAAAAACAATAGAAAAGATCAAAGAAGTTAAGCATTGTTTTTAAAGATAAAATCAACAACCTTTACCTAAACTAAGGAAAAAATGAGAATACTCAAATAAATAAAATCAGAAACAAAAGATAATACAATTGATACCACAGAAATACAAAAAAATCATGAGACTTCTATGAATGAACAATTATATGCCAATGAATTTAATAACTTAGAAAAAGGAATTAATTCCTACTCAAATACAGCCTACCAGAATTGAATCATGAAGAAAATCTGAACAGACCAGTAATGGATAAGGAGATTGAATCAGTAATAAAAAAAAGTCTCCCATCAAAGAAAAACCCACAGCATGATGACTTCACTCACTGTTGAATTCTACCAAAGAGAAAATAGTATCAATACTTCTTAAATTCTTCCAAAATATTGGATGAAAGATTATACTTCCAAAATTATTTGACAAGACCAGCTTTACCCTGACACCAAAATCAAACAAGGACCTTACAAAAAGCAGAAATAGGCCAATATCATAATATCTCTGATGAACATAGATGCAACAATCCTCAACAAAATAATAGTGAACTAAACTTAACACCACATTTTCACCAAGCAATATTTATCCCAGGGATGCAAGGATGATTCCAAATAGGCAGACCAATAAATGAGATACACCACATTAACAGCATGAAGGATAAAAATATAAGCACCTCAATATATGCAGAAAAAGTATTTGACAAAATCTCACATTGTTTTATAATAAAAACTCTCAACAAATTGGTATAGAAGGAATGTACCTTAACACAATAAGAGCTACATATGGCAATACCATACCTAATATCATATGTGGTGGTAAATAGTTGTAATCTTTACCTCTAAAACAAGAAACAAGAATATCTATCCTTGCTACCTCTAGTCATCATAGTACTGGAAACCCTATCCAGAGAAGTTAGGCAAGTGAAAGAAAGTATAATTCATACAAACCACAAAGAAATAACATTGTCTCTGTATGCTGATGACATGATCTTTAGATATACAGAATCCTAACAACTCCGCCAAAAAAAAAAAAAAAAAAAAAAAAAACTACTAAAAAGGAAATTAATTCACTAAAATTGTAGGGTACAAAATCAACATGCAAAAGCAGTTGTGTTTCTGTACAAAAATAATGAACTCTCCCAAAGAGAAATCAAGAAAACAATTCCACTTACAATAATATCAAAAGGTAGTTAGGAATAAGTTTAACTGGGGGTGGGGGATGAATGATCTTTACACTATAAACTATAAAGCACTGATGAAAAATTGAAGAGAACACAAATAAATGAAAAAAATCTCCTGTGTTCATAAACTGGAAGGATTAATATTGTTAAAATGTTTATATTCCCCAAGGCAATCTACAGACTGAATGCGAGCACCATGGAAATTCTCATGGCATGTTTCACAGAAATAAGAAAAACAAACCTAAAATTTACATAGAATCACAATAGTCCCTAAGTAGCCAAAGCAATCTTATGCAAAAAGAACACCACCAGAGGCACCACACTATCTTATTTCAAAAATCTACCTCAAGCCAGCCACTGTCGTGCACACCTGTAATTCCAGCAGCTCAGGAGGCTGAGGCAGGAGTATCACAAGTTCAAAGCAACTAAGTGAGGCCCTCAGCAACTTAGCCAGACCCTGTCTCAAAATTAAAAAAAAAAAAAATGGCTGCGGATGTGGCTCAGTGGTTAAGCACCCCTGGGTTTAATCCCTGGTACCAAAAATAAATTTACTTCAAAGTTATATTAATAAACACATAGACCAATGGAACAGAACAGATAGCCCAGAAATAAATCCACACATTTATGGTCAATTTTTTGCAATGTTGTTAAGAACACACAACAGGGGAAATAATTATATTCAATAAATGGTATTGGGAAAATTGCTTATCCACATGCAGAAGGATAAAATTAGTACTTCCTCTCAGAACACATTTAAAATCATTCAAGAATAAATAGTTCAATATAAGACATAAAACTAGAAAACTACTAAAAGAAACAGAAGATTAGTTTATTTTTAATAAATGATTATTTTAGGTATGACCCCCAAAGCACAGGTAACCAAAGCAAAAACAAACAAATGAGATTATATCAAACTTGAAAGCTTCTGCACAGCCAAGGAAAGTATCAACAGAGTGAAGAGAGAATCTACATAATGAAAGAAAACTTTTTCAAATCATATATCTGATATAGGATTTGTATCCAAATTATATAAAAAGTTCAAACAACTAAACAGTAATAAAACTAATTCCTGATTTTAAAAATGGGCAAAGGCCCCAAATAGACATTTCTGAAAAGGAAACACACAAATGGCCAATAGATATATGTGAAAATTCTCATTATCACTAATAATGAAAATCAAATCCACACTTGTTGGAATAGCTATAATCAAAAATTCAAAAGACAAAAAATATTTAGTGAGGATATGAAGAGCAGAGAGTCCCTATACATTGCAGGTGGAATTGTAAATTGGCACATCACTCTGGACTACAATATGGGGTTTCCTCAAAATATTAAACAATTATCACATTATCTATAAATGCCACTTTTGCATATGTATTCAAACAAACTAAAATCAGTATCTTGAATAGATATGTGCAAATTCATTTTCATTACACTATTATTTACATTAACTAAGATATTTAATCATTCTAAGTGTTCGTCAACAAATGAATGAATAAAGTGTGGTATAAATACACAATGAAATTCTATTTAGTCTTGTCATTTGCAAGAAGATGGATAAATCTCTTAAGTGAAATAAGCCAGGCACAGAAAGACAAATACTGCATGATCTCTCTTATGTATGGAATGTAGAAATCAAACTCATAGAAGTAGAAAGAATGATGGTTACCTAGAGCCTGGGGTGGGAGGAATGGGGAGATGTTGGTCCAAAGATACAAAATTTTAGTTAGAAAAGAGAAAAAGTCATCATGGTGACTATAGTTAATAGCAATGTGTTAGATACTCACAAATTGCTAAGAGAGTAGACATTCAGTGTTTTCATCACAAAAAGTAAGTATTTGAGGCAATGCACCATAAATCATCTTTATTTAGCCACTTTACAATGTATCACATATGAAAATACATCTATACACTTTTATTTGTTAATTTAAAAATAAAAATAAACAACAGAATGCTGTGGTACAATGGGTATATCCCTTCACCCTGTTTTAGGCAGCTTTGCAACTGCTGTGGCCAAAAAACAATTTAGAGGAGGAAAAGTTTATTTTGGCTCATGATTTCAGAGGTTCAGTTCATGGATGGCCAACTCTACAGCTCTGGACCTGAGTTGAGGCAGAACATGATGGTCGAAGGGCATGACAGAGAAAAGCAGTTCAGGACATGACCATGAGGAAGCAAAGAAAGAGCTCCACTAGCTTGGGACAAAATATAAACCACAAAGGTACACCCTCAGTGACTCGCCTCCTTCAGCTACACCCTACCTGCCTACAGTTACTATCCAGTTAATTCATTTGAATGGATTTATACACTGTGTTAAGGCTCTCATAACCCAATCATTTCCTCTCTGAACTCCCTTGCATTGCCTCACACATGAGCTTTGGGGTCATTTCATATTTAAATCTTCCAGATTGGATTATTTTTTCTATCTTTGACAATGTGCTAGAAATCCTGGAGATAAAACTCACAAAGGAGTAGGCTCCTCTCTGATTGTGCAGGACTAGCATTTTTAACTCTCAGACTTGAACATAGCTATTGCTCTGAGCCTTCAATTCTCTGTTGGATATAAAATGTATTTTTCAGTTTGTTCAGTTTTTATTTGTTGTTAAAACAGGGTGATAACTTCTAAACTCCTTACATGCCACACGAGAAACCATAAATCTGGGATAGTTTTTGTTTCAATTTGCAATGCTCATTTCTAGTTTATAGAAATAAAATTTTTATTGTGATATTAACTATTTTTTATTTGATCCAAGCCCAGAACAATCAAAGCCTCTGCAACAAGTCCAGGATGCCATGGAAGCTGCTGTACCAATTAATCCAGCAGATTCCATGATGTCTGAAGAGTCAGTGGCATGTAGAGAAGCTGCTTGGAAACCACAACAGTGAATCACAATGCAGAACCTTAAGCTTTGTGGAAAAGACACTCCATCATGTGCAGAAAATTACTCTTCTTGTGAAAAACAATTTTCGGATTGTTATGGGGCCTGAGTAGAGACTGAATATGTAACTATGAGCCAAAAGCTCATGACCTAAGCCTTTCACCATTAACTGGATGTTTTGTGACTCAAGTCATACAGCTATAAAGTTGGTGTGCACAGCAGCATTATATGAGATGAGGCTCAAGAAGGTCCTACACTGCATGAAGAAGCACTCCCAAATGCATGATCCAACAGTCATAGCACTACTAATCAAATTTGGGGTAGCCCTAAGAGACAGTAGCAAATGGCCTGCATTTTCTTAATGCCTAAAACTTCAAGCAGTGTCCTTGCTTATTTTCTTTTACCTGGAAGGAGAAATGGCCAGAAGTAAGAGTCTAAAACAATCTATGAACTATGGCCTACAGTCTGTCTGAAGGGCCTAGTACTTGGGAGAAATGTGATTGGAAAATAGGAGCTGAGGAGGCCTGGTCAAAAAATACGAGGGTAGAAATCTCCACATCATCACAGAATGTGAAAACACTAGTGTCCTCTGTGAATGCTCACCAAAGGGCAATCTAAGTAAAGGAAGATTTCTGTAATCAGGTAGAAAGGATGATCCATTCCATGGATATGTGAAGCTCCTTCACCAGCCACTCCTCTTATTATCAATGTGCTCATTAACAAAATAGCCATATGGGCAGGGATAAAGGGTATTGGTGAACTTATAATGTATCAACTTTGCTGGTTGAACTACACTTCCCAGAATTCCATTTATTATGTTTCTAGTTAAGACCATAAGGAAAATTCTTCCAAGATTTCAGAAGATGAAAGGAAGGCAGCAGTAATTTTGTAACATAAACACATTATTGCTTATCTGCTAACTCAATTCAAGATGAAGCAGTGGCTGAGACAGTTGTGTATATATAGCTCCAGGACAGAGGGCCCTGCTTTCTTCGCAATACTTCATTGACAAATTCAAGTCAACTAGAGCAGATGTGGACTTCAATTCATCCTATGGGCTTCCAACTTGTGCTCTTGAGTTTCCAGCCTTTTCATTGTCTTCCCTTTCCAAATGCCTGCCCACCCTACGGAATTCAAGCATTTGTACCAGTCATTTTTTTTTTTTGCAGTGCTGGTCATTGAGACAGCATTATAGGAACTGTTTAAGTGGTTCCCTCAATTGTAGATCAAATCCCTGTAATAGTGGTCTATCTATCTTGCTTGTGCCTCTAATTGCCCTTGGCTTCTTCTGCCTCTATCTATCTGTCTATTATCTATCTCTTACTGGTTCTACTCAGGTCAGACCCTGATTGATACATGTTTTTAGTCAGCTATTTCACTGCTGTGACTAAATGATTTGACTAACACAATTTTAGAGGAGGAAAAATTTATTTGAGGTCTTAGTTTCAGAGGTCTTAGTCCACTGAAGGCCCATTTCATTCCTCAGGGTTCTAGGTGAGGCTGAACATCATGGCAGGAGAGGGTGGTGGAGGGAAGCAGCTCACATCACGGTGATCAGGAAGCAGAGACAGAGAAAGAGACTCCACTCTTCAGATAAAAATATATACCCCATACCCAATTCCCACCTCCTCCAGCCACACCCTGCCACTTCAATTAATCCCATCAGGGATTAATTCACTGACTATGTTAAGACTTTTACAACCTATGAACCTTCCTGCATTGTCTCACATGTGGGGTCTTGGGGGACATCTCACATCTAAACCATAACAATACAGGAGTTATTTTGAGACCAAGTTCTTTCCTCTGTGCTACATCCTGCTTGATTTGTTCTGAGCCTCCCTATACCTCATCCTATCCCCAGTCACCAGAGTGAGTAAGTATATTGTGTTTTGCTATTGTATTTGATGGTGCTTTGATCACTCAGGGCCTTGCTGGTTTATCTCAGGGATTGCCCATTCAAGAGCTAGCTGATTCCTAGAGATAGAAAACAACTCCCTTGCTTGCTCTATTTCTTTAAGGTACGTCATTGGGATTTTAATTGGAATTGCATTGAATCTGTACAGCACTTTTGGTAGTATGGCCATTTTGACAATATTAGTTCTGCCTATCCAATAACATGGGAGATTTTTCCATCTTCTAAGGTTTTCTTTAATTTCTTTCTTTAGTGTTCTGTAGTTCTCATTGTAGAGGTCTTTCACCTCTTTTGTTAGATTGATTCCCAAGTATTTTATTTTTTTCAAAGCTTTGTGAATGGGGTAGTTTTCCTAACTTCTCTTCCTGAAGGTTCATCACTTATGTATAAAAATGCATTAGATTTATGAGCATTAATCTTATATCCTGCTACTTTACTGAATTCACATATGAGTTCTAAAAGTTTTCTAGTGGAATTTTCTGGTTCCTCTAAATATATAATCATGTCATCAGCAAATAGGGATAGTTTGAGTTCTTCTTTTTCTATTCATATCCCTTTAATTTCCTTGGTCTGTCTAATTGCTCTGGCTAGAGTTTTGAGAACAATGTTGAATAGAAGTGGTGAAAGAGGGCATCCCTGCCTTGTTACCAGACCTTCAACTATACTACAAACCAATAGTAACAAAAATGGCATGGTATTGGCACCAAAATAGACAGGTAGATCAATGGTACAGAATAGAGGACACGGACACAAACCAAATAAATACAATTTTCTCATACTAGACAAAGGTGCCAAAAATATGCAATGGAGAAAAGAGAGCCTCTTCAACAAATGGTGCTGGGAAAACTGGAAATCCATATGCAACAGAATGAAACTAAACCCCTATCTCTCACCCTGCACAAAAATCAACTCAAAATGGATCAAGGACCTTGAAATCAGACCAGAGACCCTGCATCTTATAGAAGAAAAAGTAGGTCCAAATCTTCAATCTGTCGGCTTAGGATCAGACTTCCTTAACAGGACTCCCATAGCACAAGAAAAAAAAGCAAGAATCAATAACTGGGACAGATTCAAACTAAAAAGCTTTCTCTCAGCAAAGGAAACTATCAGCAATGCGAAGAGAGAGCCTACAGAGTGGAAGAAAATCTTTGCCACTTATACTTCAGATAGAGCACTAATATCCCAAATCTATAAAGAACTCGAAAAACTCTACACCAAGAATACAAATAATCCAATCAACAAATGGGCTAAGGAAATGAACAGACACTTCACCGAAGAAGATCTACAAGCAATCAACAGACATATGAAAAAATGTTCAACTTCTCTAGTAATAAGAGAAGTGCAAATCAAAACTATCCTAAGATTCCATCTCACCCCAATTAGAATGGCGATTATCAAGAACACAAGCAACAATAGGTGTTGGCGAGGATGTGGGGAAAAGGTACACTCATACATTGCTGGTGAGTTGCAAAGTAGTGCACCACTCTGGAAAGCAGCATGGAGATTCCTTAGAAAACTTGGAATGGAACCACCATTTGTCCCAGTTATCCCACTCCTTGGCCTATACCCCAAGGACTTAAAATCAGCATACTACAGAGATACAGCCACAACAATGTTCATAGCTGCTCAATTCACAAGAGCCAGATTGTGGAACCAACCTAGGTGCCCCTCAATTGATGAATGGATAAAGAAACTGTGGTATATACCATGGAATATTACTCAGCCATAAAGAAGAATAAAATTATGGCATTTGCAGGCAAATGGATGCAATTGGAGAATATCATGCTAAGTGAGATAAGCCAATCTCAAGAAACCAAAGGACGAATGATCTCACTGATAAGCGAATGATGACACATATAAGGATTGGGAAGGGGGCAGGAATGGAGGAAGGAGGGCCTCTATAGAGGGATAAGAGGGGTGGGAGGGGTGGGGGGGGGGAGAAAAAATTAACAGAATGAATCAAAAACTATTTCCCTAGGTAAATGTATGATTACACAAATGGTATACCTCTACTTCATGTACAAACAGAGAAACAAGATGTATCCCATTTGTTTACAATAAAAATGAATTAAAAATAAAAGAAAACAACTCCCTTGCAAGTGTGCCTGTCATATGCAAACCAACCAATCCAGGGTCCATAGCTATCAACTATCTCCTTTATTAAACTCTTTCAGGCACTATCCCCTTGCCTTGTTATTACCCCTGGGTCAAACACTATGTATCTAGGGGCAGTTCCTATACATGTGAGCTTGCTGATGTCATTCAAACGAGTCAGTCCTATGTTCCCCTGTCTTGCCCTCCTTACCTACAGAAACCATAATAGTGACTTGTGCCTCCAATTGCCCTTGGCTTCTTCTGCCTCTTGATCAACAGTGATATTTCCTCATGTGGTCCTCTGAAGCACAGTACCCTCTTTTACAATTCTTTCCAAGGCACTTATATCAGTGTCTGTCACCTTATTCTACCTGATTAAAAGGAATCCTGGATACATTTTAAAATAAGGGGAAAATTATAGTCAAAATGGAAAAGAATGCACCCAGACAGGAAATATTTCTGACACTCAGTGATGTTATCTACTAAGCATACTTGTTCACCAACTCTCCAGTCACATGTGAAGATAGTGACATGTCTGCTAATTTCTCTAACCAGATCATGAGAAGTAGCCTTCCATAAGAACTGTGAATATTTGAGGGAAAGGTTGCCATCACCACAAATCCTCAAAACTACATTTCTGAGGGAAAGGAAAAATTAGAGTTATATGAGAATTCACAGTGATAGCAATTAAGTTGTAAGACAATAATGAAAACCCTGGTCTTCAGACAAGCACTCAGCCCTTACATCTTTTAGTCTCCATGGCTACAGTGGCAGAACTTGGAGGCAACTCTATTGATGATGTCATTCATGACTAAGTAATGAATGTTGAAAGAGTTGTCCTTGTGACTTCAGTGTCTATTCAGCTTACTGTGGAGAGAGGATGCTTTTAAATAAAATCTGCTTATTTTCTGTCTCCTCACCATTGGCCATTGAAACCAAGTTTTACAATTCAGAAATGGGTGACTTATTTCTTGAAGTGCAGATTCAAAACATGTCATCTTCAACTGTGTTTATACAAAAGGTTTCATTAGAGCCATCTGAAATGTACATTGGGGTAGAATTAAATACTATTAACCAGGATGGAGAAGATGAGAGTACATTTGGAACAAGGACATTTTTGCAGTCATCAGAAGGACGCCAGTATTTATATCACCTTCAGCTAAAGCCAGAATATTCAGAGAAAGCTAGTGCCATTAGGGAACTAATGGATGTGGGAAAATTGGATATAGTATGGAAAAGAAATCTAGGTGAAATGCCAATAGTACAGACAATCCAGCTTGAAACAGAGGCTCCATTTTATGGAAACATAAAGCTTTATTTGGAGAAAACCCCAGACACCGTAATTCTGGAAGAGCCTTTTCATATTACCTGCAAGATTACAAATTGTAGTGCTAAGAAAATGAAATTGGTTTTGAAAATGTGTGATACAGCTTCTGTTCGTTGGTGTGGAAATTCTGGAAGGTATCTTGGAAAGCTGCCTCCTCAGTCATCTCTCTGCTTTACCCTGACACTACTCTCCTTAAAACTGGGCCTCCAAAGTATTTCTGGCTTACGAATAACAGACAAAGTATTAAGGAAAACATATGACTATGATGATGTTGCAAATGTCTATGTAGTACCTTCCATCATTAAAATGAAATGTTGAAGGTACTTTTCAGGCTGTGCTTTCAACGGAGTTTTGCAGAAAAGCTTTCCATTCTTTTATCAGCAATAAAATGATCAATTAACAACCAGTATAAGGGCAGATTATTTTAATTCACTTCCCTTGAGATTTTGGATGCCTTTGAGAATTAAACATGTGCTGATTTCAGAAAGAACAATCTATTGATTTTTATCTTATTTGAAGTACTGGGGTGGGCTCAGGTTTGGAGTTCAAGGCAAAGTCCAGTGTTCACTTGTCTCTCCTCCTCCATGCAGAGGGTGTCTCTCTCCATGCTCCACTGCCTAGTGTTGAGAAGGGGTGGTGCAGGTAATGTAAAGCAGTCCTTCCTATCCTCTTCAATGCATCTTTTCTTACTTCTGTGCTATACTCAGGTGCTATAGTATCTCACCTGATGTCCTTAGCTCCTGTGAAAGTACTTTCGTGTGTGAATAGTTGTTTGAATTGATGTTTCCATGATGTGCTATGGAAAATCCTATTTCACCATTTTGGTGAAATAACATTTAAAGATTTTTTTTTAAATAATAAACTTTTTAAAAAGAAATATTGTCATTAGAATTATATGTACTTTTTAGTAAAACAGATTTTCTTTACAAAGTCTATGGGATGCTGGAAGTAAAGGGAAGTTTACTGGTAATGGGATTCTCCACGAAGATTTGGGACATAGGAAACTCATGAAAACCCAGTATTTTCTTGGAACATGCCATTGGTCAGAGAGCACTGGTTTCCACTTAAATTCAAACTCTCGTACAAATCAACATTTTGGTACTGGACCATGCCTGGAGGAGCCCTATTTGTAGAATATATAGCCCAACCTTACTTTTTTTTAAATTGTAAACAAATGGGATACATGTTGTTTCTCTGTACATGGAGTAAAGGCATACCATTTGTGTAATCATAAATTTACATAGGGCAATGTTGTTTGATTCATTCTGTTATTTTTCCCTTCCCCCTACCCCTCCCACCCCTCTTTTCCCTCTATACAGTCCTTCCTTCCTCTATTCTTGCCCCCCTCCCTAACCCTAACCCTAAACCTAACCCTAACCCTAACCCTAACCCCTCCCACCCCCCATTATATGTCATCATCTGCTTATCAGCGAGATCATTCGACCTTTGGTTTTTTGAGATTGGCTTATCTCACTTAACATGAATCAAAACAGACACAAATTCATACCCTTAAAAATCTGAAAACCTCGCATTAATAGAAATTATTCTTTGATTATAATGTAAATTGCTCTTCCCTATATAATGAAATCCAGTATACCAAAGACATAGAATTTGCAACCCAAGTAACTTTCCCCTCAAAATGGTGGCATGAGTTTTGATAACCAAACAAATGATTTTCCATTTCAGTAAAAAATGCAACATTTCTTTATGTGATTCACAAATATAAATTTCAAAAAGGATAAAAATATAAAAATAAAATTCAAGGAATAAAATAAATATTTTATAGTTAAATACATGAAAATATATTCATGATCATGACTTAGGAATCTTTTTTCCTTAAAAAGTGCTAAAACATATCAGAAAAGATCAACAATTGACTACAACAACATCACAAACTGCTGCTGAATGTTGCCTTATGGTGCTTATCCTATTTTAATCAGTTTATATAAGGTTTTTGAATATAAGAAAAATAACCCTTTATCTTACCTATATATGTCATACTGTTTGTAAATTCAGCTTGTGATTTATGACTTTGATTATGGTAATATATTAGAAAAACTTTCTATATGTATGTAGTCCAGTACATATATATTAGTATATATGTATGTGTGTATATATGTATGAATACATATGTATTGGACTACATATGTATACGATTTCAAGTTACATATATTTATTTTTCTTTCATAGCTTCTGGGCCTTTAGTGTTGCTGCAAAAAAAGGTGCCTATGTAGTTCTAGTTTACATATACATATATCTTCTACTAATTGTTTAAAAAAATGTATTCCTATTTTTGTTATAATACAGTTTTTAACACTAAGAGTATATTTTCACATGTTTTGTGAGGTCATTTTATTTGTAGCATTTCATCAAATCTATCCTGATTGACAAATATTTAAAATGAAATAATAACTAGTGCTCCCATTGATTTAGGAAAAAAGGAAATCTTTAGTGCTGGTGGGAAAGTGAGATTTCCTTATCGTAGAGCAATATTGTAACATTTATTGAAAATAATTATATATATGTGTATATGTATATATCCTTTGACCCAGAAAACCCATATTTAGAAAAATACCCCTCAAACTATAAACACATGCAAAGGTATAATAATAATGTTTGCAACCTTGTATGAAGTACATGGAAAATTATTCACATGGAAAAATTATTGTTCATCAGTAGAGGATCATTGAATAAGTGCTAATACATTCATATTGTAGACTACTGAAGCAGTCATTTAAAAAAGTAAAAGAATATAACAGCATTTTCATTAAAAAAAACTAAGACAACAAAGGGAAATTAAGGGAAGGAAGGGGGAATGGGAATAGGAAAGACAGAATGAATTGGACATTACTACCCTATGTGCATATATGATTACATGACTGATGTGACTACATCATGTACAACCAGAAGAATGAGAATTATACTCCATGTATGTATACTATGACAAAATACATTCTATCATGTACAGCTAATTAGAATAAATAAAAAATAAAATTAAAATGAGCTTGTATACCAACATACAAAAAAATAGAAATGAAAAAGCTATGACAAAACAGTTCCACATTATATATGTGCAAGTGTGTGTGTGTGTGTGTGTTTGTGTGTTTGGGTGTATATATATATATATATGTATATTATACATATATATATTTAGCCATAGAATATATGAAAAAAGATAAGTACAAGTTTGTTAATTTTGTTTATATGTGTAACTGGTTGTAGAGGGTAACATTAAGCAAAAAGTAATAATAGAAAAATGTCAATGAAAAATAGCACATATAATTAAATATAATTAATTTCAATATATACAAATGAATCTATGAGTGGAAGTGTGTTTCTGTGTGATGTATGTATTGGGTGTTTATGTGTATGCTTATGTTTACTAATCAGGGTTTCAAAGCAGAGAGTACACTCAAAGTTAATAAAGGAATTATTTACAATGGTGTGACCAATGTGTCAAGACATATGGGGAGAACAATGATGTAACCCAAAGCTAATAATAACAGAAGATGCATAGATCCCATGGTTGCTATGCCAAAAGGAGGCTCCAAAAGATGAAGCCTAATTTGCAGCTTTCAGTATGAGTATAGATACTGTACTCATTAACTCCTTCTATATTAAGAGAGTATTACTTAAATAAAAAGAAGGGTCCTGGAGGTATTGCTCAGTAGTAGAGTTCTTGCTTAGCATGTGCAAGGCCCTGGGTTCAATCTCCAGCACAAAAAATTTTTTAAAAATTAAATAAATAAATAAATAAAAGGAAAAGAAAATCAATGGAGGAAAAAAGACTTAAGAGAAAATACAATCGCTGAATTTTTAAAAAAGCACTAACTTGTTTAGACTAGAGCTTTCTTTTCCATCTGTCTGCTTGCTAACTATGAAATAAACCAAAGAAGTTTACAGTCTCAAGTCAATAATTAGCTAATGTGTGAAATGTTTTCTTTTTTAAAAACTACTATGTGAATAAAAATACAATAGGAACAAAAACGAAAGTATAAGTGGAGGCTAGGCTTGTAGTTTAGTGGTGGAGTCTGGGCTTAGCATGCACAGCACTCTGGGTTTGATCCCCAGAACCAAATAAATAAATAAACATAAATAAATATAAATGCTCTAGCAAATTATCTTTGTCATGCAAGCATTAAAGATGGGACTCGGGTTTTGTGAGAGACAAAGATGAGTGCAAATACTGACTCTTCCTTTCAGAACATATATTGGTACTGGGGACTGAATCCAAAGGCACTTTACCACTAAGACACATCTGCAGGCCTTTTAAACATTTTATTTAGAGACAGGGTCTTGCTAAGTTGCTTAGAGTCTTGCTAAGTTGCTGAGGCTGGTCTTAAACTTGTGCTCCTCCTGTCTCAGCCTCCTGAGATGCTGAGATTACAGGTATGCACCACTGTTCCCAGCTTATGAGTCCAATATGAAATATTTTCAGTTGCAAAAGTTGTTTTTTTATTTTGAGTAAATGGCAAAAAATTACTTTAGGCTAAATAGTTAAAAAGACTATAGTGCAATCCAAGTAGTTTTAAAAGCCACTCCCCTTCCCTCATAGATGTAACAACTGAGGAAAATAAACCACCTATGTTAATTGGTGTTTTGTTACTTGAGTTTTGCAAAGACCAGAAATTGAGTGCCAGTTCAATATTTAACATAAATGTAATGTTATAGTCCCAATAATTTGAAAACATTAGAAAATGTAATGTCATGTCCTGGTAGCATATGTCAAAAGTTTAAATAATGAGACTATTCTTAAGTATTTTAAACTGAATTTTTGGTAGTCTTACTTTGTTGGGGTGAATTAAAATATTACAAATTGTCTATACTATTTTAATGACATACAAAAGTCATTCTAATAAAAGAATATAATCTTCCAATGCCAACTCAAGTTAAGCAATGAATAAATAGCAACAGATCATTACTGATTTCTTTTTTTAAGAAATATTTTTAGTTATAGATGGACACAATACCTTTATTTTATTTTATTTATTTATTTTTATGTGGTGCTAAGGATTGAACCCAATGTCTCACATGTGCTAGGCAAGTGCTCTACAACTGAGGTATAACCTTAGCCCCATTAGTGATTTCTTGAAAGGAGGTATAATCATAGTTAAATGGTGGGCTTATTCTCAAAAAGAAAAGTCCAAGGAACCAATGACTTCCTTATACCAAACCTTCTTATCTCTTCAACAGTTATATAGGAAAGGCACTTTTTACCTCTAAGTAAGACTTACACATTTTCACTTCTAGAAAATGACCAAGAGAAATGCATGGCCTCCCAAATATATGGATCATAATGGAATCATTTGGGAATTTCTGCATACTGTTAAATGTTGGAAGTAAAAAGGAAAGAATAGGAGGACCAACATAAGCTAAAGTCACAGCATTCAGGACTTCAAACTAGGTTTGAGTCTCATGGGTTCTATCTCTTTTTGTCATTATTAGTTATACATGACAGCAGAATATATTATAGTATTTTGACATATTATACATATATGGAGTATAACTTCTCATTCTTCTGGTTGTACATGATGTAGAATTACACTGGTCATGTAATCATATATGCACCAAGGAAAATAATGTCCAATTCATTCTACTATCTTTCCTATTCCCATTCCCCCTCACTTCCCTTCATTTTCCTTTGTCTAATCCAAAATACTTCTATTCTTTCCTACCCACCCCCTTTATTGTGAGTTAGCATCTGCACATCAGAGAAAATTCGGCCATTGGTTTTTTTGGGATTAGCTTATTTCACTTAGCATGATAGTCTCCAGTTCCACACATTTACCTGCAAATGCCATAATTTAATTTCTCTTTGTTGCTGAGTAGTATTCCATTGTTTATATATACCACATTTCCTTTATCCACTCATCTGTTGAAGGGCACCTAGGCTGGTTCCATAGTTTAGCTATCGTGAATTGAGCAGCTATGAACATTGATGTGGCTGTGTCGCTGTAGTATGCTGATTTTAAGTCCTTTGGGTATATGCTGAGAAGTGGGATAACTGGGTCAATTGGTTCCATTCCAAGAGTTCTGGGGAATCTCCATACTGCTTTCCACAGTGGTTGCACCAATTTGCAGTCCCACCAGCAATGTATGAGTGTACCTTTTCCTCCACATCCTCACCAACATTTATTGTTACTTGTATTTTGATAATTGCCATTCCAACTGGAGTGAGATGGAATCTCAGTGTAGCTTTAATTTGCATTGCTCAAACTGCTAGAGATGTTGAATATTTTTTTCGTATATTTGTTGACTGATTGTATATATTCTTCTGTGAAGTGCCTGTTCAGTTCCTTTGTTCATTTATTAATTGGGTTATTTGGGTTTTTTTGGTGTTAAGTTTTTTGAGATCTTTATAAATCTTGGAGGTTAATGTTCTATCTGAGGTGCAAGTGGCAAAGATTTTCTCCCATGCTATAGGGGTCCTATCTTATGTGAGAAGTCAGTCATATATTCCCTAATGGTTTGGTTTGGAGGACTCTTAGAAATATTTTTCCTATGTTTCCTGGCTAAGAGCGTAGCCTAGATACAAGATGATTTCTTTGGGCCTTGGCCCAAACAAGGACTTATAGCTGAGTCCAACATAAATGAGAAAATGTTGTATGCCTAGACAACTGGGGTCACCTGGGGGGCTTAAGGAGAATGCCTAGAGATCCAACCTTAAACTATGGTGAGCTCATGTACCCTTTATTAGGACAGCATGTAGAAGTAAAATTTGGGAAGACCTTGTCTCCCTTCAACTTTGGGAATCTTGACCCAATGGCCCTGTCTCATGGCAGATGACACAAATGAAGCTGGTGGTCAGGGCAAAGGATGTTTTTGTGTTACCAGCACCATGAGAGCCATTCCTTCAGCATTTGCCACTCTCATAGAAATCTATAAGGATACTAAGTATCAGAGTCATGTATTATCTTTGAAATGTAGCTAAATAAAACAATGATAAACTAAGCAGCAGATGAGTAAGATTGGTACCTTACCAGATCAATTCCTGCCTCTCCTCTGACTGCTTAAGGACTCACCAGACTTTTTGGATGAACTCTGCCTTGTACAGGGTGAAGAAAACTTATACTGTATATTCCCATCCCTTTATCTAGAATAGTGTGCAATAGCATGACTGAGTTCTGGGGTATTGGTTGGGAGGGCCTCAAGGGGAATCTATATGACAATCTAGACAAAGATTTTTCTATCCAGTTGGAACTAACTCCAAAGTTAGAAGTATAAAATGAATTATCACTTACAGGATAGCTTACCTAATAGGTTGTTGGAAAATATAATTTTAACATCTACATTAAGGGCCATATACGTAATGAGGGCAAAATAACTAATAGAGCTCATTCTTTTTATCACTATTTCAGCAGGGAGGAAATAATGGGCAAAAGAAGTTAATTAAATATGTTTGGGCCAAACAGTATTTATGAAGTAGGCGCAGGATTCAAAAGGACATCTTTGAAAATCCACTGTCTATACCACCCCACGATGTCTTTTCTTTTTTAAAAATACTTTTTAGATGTTGATAAACCTTTATTTTTGTTCTTTTATTTATATGCAGTGCTGAGAATTGAACCCAGTGCCTCACACATGCTAGGCAAGTGCTCTACCACTGAGGCACAACCCCAGTCCCCTGTAATGTCTTTTCTTAACCATATGTGATAGTCCTTTCCATGGTCCCAACTTCAGCTGTGTAAACAGCTTTTCATGTTCTGTAGGTCAGACAAAATTTTTTTCTAGTTAGGAAACTTGCCAGGAATTTTAGCAAGAAAATGAAAGGGGAAAATCAAAGTCATAAAGGTACCAATGACCAGCACTTTAAATGCTGCACTTACCTAGTATAAAGAAAAATATGTATCACCCACAATCCCTGCTGACTACCACACAGTACGTAAATGAGGAGAAAACACATGCAGGGGAAAAGTCTCAGTTGCTATAGTTGTCTGAGAAAGTATAATCTTGGAGGTCTCCTGATTTTATTCCTTAATATATAGTTCTTTCTGCAATTACTTTCTGCAATGCTTCCATTGCCTAGTGAAACACCTCTTGTTCATAGTCTGAATGAAGGCAGAATCATCACAACTGAATCAATTGCCATTCCCTGTGTATCTCTAAATTCCAAACATAGGTAGGGAGCAGAAATAGAAATATATATTTTAAGAATGAGATGATTGTCCCTAGTGTGTCTGTCATGGTTCATTTATGTGCTATAACAAAACTGAGTGATTTATAAGAATACATTTCACAATGGCTAAGCTATGGAACCAGCCGAGGTGCTATTCAACAAATGAATAGAAAAAGAAGATGTGATATATACATAATGAATATTACTCCACCATAAAAAAGAATGACTTTATGACTTTTGCAATAAATGGATGGGTCTGGAGACTATTAGGCTAAGTAAAATAAGTCAATTCCAAGAAACCAAAGGCCAAATGTTCTCTCTGATATGTGAATGGCAACACACAACAAGGTGGGCAGGGGAAGAACAGAAGTTCAGAGGATTAGACAAATGGGAATAAAGAGACAGGAAGGGGAACAGGAATAGAAAGGCAGTGGAATGAATCGGACATAACTTTCCATTGTTCATATATGAACACAACAGTAAATCTCCACATCATGTACAACCACAGTCTGGGATCCTAATTACAATAAGATATACTTCATGTTTGTATAAATATGTCAAAATATACTCTCATGTATTACTAAAAAGAACAATTAAAAAATAAGAAGAATATATTTATTTTTCATAATTTTGGGGGCTGGGAAGTCCAAGGTCAAGATACTCGCAGATTCAGTGTCTGATAAAGTTTTGCTCTCTGCTTACAATATGAAACATAATTGCTGTGTTCTCCCATAGTGTAAGAGTAGAAGAGGTAAAGGGACCGTTAGTTCTCTTGAACTCTTTTATAAGGGCACTCATCCCATTCATTAAGTCAGAGCCCTTATGACATAATCACCTCCTAAAGGCCCTACCTTTTAACACTATTGCATTGGGTCTTAGGTTCCAACATTTGAATTGGGGAGGAGATCACGAAATGACCATTTAACAAAGTTAAGTCTAACATACAAACATGATACTAAATGTACTCCATTAATTACCTAGCCCCTGTTTTTTAGTTGACCTCTCATTCATTGCTTGCCTTTGATTTGCTAATACTTTCCCCTCAAAAATCTAAGAAATCTTTGTACTCATCTGTACAAAACTGTTACATGCTATTTATTTCAGTGTCATAGTGTGTCTAAGATGGGACTTGTGGGATATTTGTGTTTGGTATATGTGGTGCATTTGTGCACACATGCACATGGATGTGCACTGTTGTTTATCTGTCAGGTTCTCAATGGAAAAGAGAATAGAATCAAAGTTAATAAAGGAATTATTTATAATTTATATTATAAATATTTAATAAATATTATAATATATAATATATAATATAATAATATAATAAATATTATATTTATTATTTGTAAAAGTATGACCAGTGAGTCAGGAAAGCAGGAGGAGGGATAATATGGTAACCCAGAGGCAATAATAGCAGGGGATCTGTACTCAGCTTTCTGTCACTCTGTCAAAACTACCAGAGAAAAACAATTTAAAGGAGGAAAGCCTTATGTTGGCTTGTGGTTTCAGAGTTTTTAGTCCATGATCACTTGGTTCCTTGTTTCTAGGCCTATGGTGAGGCAGAGCATTGTGGTGGGGAGGGGTGTGGTGGAGCAAAGCTGCTCACCTCATAGCAGCCAGGAAGCAAAGAAAGGTAGGAAGGTGCAAGGGACAAAATGTATCCTTTAAGGGCATGCCTCCAATGGTTCACTTCCTCCAACAAGGAGCCACCTCCTAAAGTTTCTACCACCTACCAATAATGTCATTAGCTATGAACCTACCGATAGACTAATCCATCAGTGAGGTCAGAGACCTTATGATCCAGTCACTTACCAAGGGCCCTTTCTCTGAAAATGCTGAATTATGGACCAAACCTTCAATACACGAGCCTTTGGAGGGCATTCCAGATCAAAACCATAACAGGAGTTTCTAACTTCCCTTATTTCTATTTATAAATGGCCTCTATACCAAGAAATTACTGTTTAAATGCTAAAAACAATGTGGAAGGGTAAAGCCTTAAGGAAAGCATAATCATTGAAAATGATGTACCCTGTATTCTCAAAAATCAGTATTTATATATTTCTGAAATGCTTTTCTAAAAAAAAGTGATACGTGAATGAAAGCCTGAAGAATAAAGTTGTTTCTTTAAAGATAGCATTATAATAACTCTGGGAGATGGAGCAAGATGGTAGCTAAGATCTTGTGGTGATCATCTCCAAGACACAGCAATTTGAACAGCTATTAACGCACTAAACTACCTTCACAAGAACTAAGGAAGCCAGGTAAGAACATAATTCCTGGTTTTAGTAGAAGAAAAGACACAATGAAGAAGGAAAGAGTTGACTGAATCACCCCTACCCCAACTCCAAGTAGTATGAGATACCGCCCTCTTCTGTTTGATCTATTGTGCTATTAATAATTCTCATTTCCCACCCCCCAGCCCACACTGCACATGCACGGGAAGTGGGTGGGGGTGTTCATGGCTGGCTATACATTCTGTGCTTGTACAAGGAGGAAGGCTGCTACCATCAGGGACGTGCATGATTTCCCCCACTCCGCCCCCTCCCAAACTTAAAAAAAAATCCAAAACACTGCCAACACCCTGCCCCAGGGGCTCCGAGTCCATTCTGTCCCCACCTGCACACTAAAGAATGCAGGAAGCCCACGAGGAGTGTCTGTGGCTGTGTCAGGCTGTAGGTCTGGTGTGCACCTGATCAGAATTATTCTGACCTGAAGGTTTTGGTGTTTAAGGCATTAAGATAATTGCCTGAGTTGTTCATGGAGTGTTTCATTAGTATGTCTGAAACCATTAAATATAATGACGATAATCATAAAACTCTGTTTCTGAAAACACTAAATGAACAATGTCTAGAAGGAGAATTTTGTGATATTGCTATTGAGGTTGAAGATGTGAAATTCAGAGCACATAGATGTGTTCTTGACACCTGCAGCACCTACTTTAAAAAGTTTTTCAAGAAGCTTGAGTTAGATAGCTCTTCAGTAATTGAGATAGATTTTCTTCCTTCTGATATATTTGAATAGGTCCTGAACTACATGTATACAGCAAAGATTTCTGTTAAAAAAAAAAAGGAAGATGTTAACTTAATGATGTCATCAGGTCAAATTCTTGGTATTGGATTTTTGAATAAACTGTTCTCAGAAGCAAGATGTATCTAGCCCTGATGAAAATAATGGCCAATCAAAAAGTAAATATTGCCTCAGAATAAATCGCTCCTTTGGAGATACTGCTGACACTCAGGATGATGATGTGGAATAAATTGGGGATCAGGATGACAGTCCTTCTGATGACACAGTAGAAGCCTGCCCCCCAAGTCAGGAGGACAGCAAGTCACCTACAACTATGCTCAGGGTTCAGGAAGTGATTTCAAAAGAGTTGGGGAGCGAGAAAGTTGAAAAGTAAATTGCTATGGCCAGGAAGTAGAATTCATGGAGAACCCAGAGTCCAAAGATTTGGGGTCTCAGACCCCTCAAGCCTTAATATTTAATGATGGAATTAGTGAGGTAAAAGATGAAGAGACTGGACTACTGCCACCAGTGACATGAAATTTGACTATTTACTTTATGGTCACCATCAGGAGCAGATTGCCTGTCAAGCATATGGTAAGACATTTTATGATGAAGGCAGATTGAGGAAGCATGAGAAACTCCACACAGCAGACAGGCCATTTGTTTGTGAAATGTGTGTGAAAGCGTTCGCCACACAGGACCACCTGAAAGAACACCTAAAAATCCATACAGGGTATAAGCCCCACCATTGTGAGGTGTGTGGAAAATCATTCAGACTTAGAGAAGCATGAGAGAGTTCACAGTAACAAAAGACTATTTGCATGCCACATGTGTGACAAAGCTTTCAAACACAAGTTCCACCTTAAGGACCATGAAAGGGGACACAGAGGGGAAAAGCTCTTTGTGTGTGGTTCCTGCACCAAGGCATTTGCCAAGGCATCTTATCTGAAGAGACATGAGGACAATATGCACAGCGAGAGGAAGCAGGTTACCCCCAGTGCCACCCAGAGCGAGGTCAAACAGTTGCAGGCAGCTGCCATGGTGGCAGAAGCTGAGCAGCAGTTGGAAAAATTAGTCTGTAGCTAGAGGTGGTAGGACAGGAGTGCTGTGCCTGGGAAGCTGAGACTGGGACTGTATTGATTGTAATCAGTAAAGGTCAGTTATTATGTTTTCATGGAAACAAATGGAACAGTGTACTTGCTGGACATAAGACAGGGGTTGGTTAGGTGTTTTTAAAACATTGTCAAGGAAATTACATTCCTAAGTTCTGACCAAACAGTTTCACTGTCCTGTCTGGTGTCTATTGTTGCCAGTAAGCTCCCCTCTCCTCCTTTTTATGATTTTAATTTGAGAATTCCTCTGTTCAGTTTAGAAGTGAGAGATTTCTGTTGTTTTTAATCCTCTATACTCTCCCTGTGAGTGCACTGCACAGAGTAATAATTGACTAAACTGATTTCTTAATCATCACAATTACACATATATGGTGAAAACAGTAGTTTTAATAACTTAATAAATGTTCTTCATATAGACCCAGAAAATGCTGGTGGATGGTTGTGCAAGTGTGAAACCAAGTTCTGGAAATGCAGAATGGTATTAGATTTATATTTGACTTGTTCATTTTTTCTGTCACTGTTTTTCATTGTTTCTGTGGACAAGTAATAGTTTCTTTGCTGAAGTGTTTCTTCATGCATTTTGATTGCTGCATATCTAAAAAGCTGTCTTCAAACATACTATATCATAGTGTGAACCCCAGAGGACACTGGTGCTTGGAACTGGGTTCACAGGTTCCTCTTCTGGGGGCATTGTCCTTCTGCATGAGTGGGGGTTTGTGGAGTAGACCAGTGGAGAGAGGAGTGAAAGCCCTCTGAGACAAGGTTTTCGCATGTGCAACAATTCCAAGACATATTAGATCAAAATAATTTTTAGTTGATCTTGAAATTGGATTTGTATCTAGGTTCAAAATTAGGACAAGAAACATTTGTATAGCTTAATGGAATGTCATCAAGCTTTTGGGCTCTCTGTGGCACACGATTCATCCATAAAGGAGATGCAATTTGCTTACTTAAATTAATACATTTAAAAATCTTCTAAGTGTGTAAATAGTAGTGTAAAAAGTAAAAGCAGATGGCTGCACCTTTTTTTGCACAGTGGATTAAAGTAACTTCCATGAGCAACAAACATCAGACTGTTTTTAACCAATATTAAAGATTGTCAGACCAAATATTTGTTTTTCAAGTATATTTCATCACTGGGTATAGTTTAAATAGGAATCGATTGCCTTTTCTTAGCTGTAAATCAGAATTATAAACTCTGTTTTGGATTTGGTGTACTAAATGTTCTTTTAACCATTTCCTTAGGAATATACTGAAAAGCCAACAGTTTGAATTATGTTCTGTAAGAAAGTATTAGTTATTTTAGAATATGTACAATTGTAGAAAATGCCAACTTTTAAAATTCATGTTTGGTTGCTAGAATTTTTAAGAACATTAATTTCACTTTGTAGCTTGTTACATTAACACCTATAATGACTATTGTGGGAGAAACTTTATTTCTTAAATTGGTGTATATGTTCTGCCCAAGATGGTAGGATGAAGATGCTACTTTAAATGAAATTATTTATTGGTAAAAATGTTTACTTTAGTTTAAAGTTAATTTCTTTTCTTGAAAGTTGTTTATTCTGTACTAAAAGTAGTCCTGTCACTGTGTTTATATGTTGTTAGCAGAAGGGGGACTGACTGCTGCTGTTCCAAGGCTGTTTTAACTAAATCACAGGAAAAATAATTTAACATCTTGTTGATAGCTACTTCAACAAGCCATATTTTGGGCCTTCATTTTTGTATATAAAAGAAAGTATACCTCTATCAAAAATACTTCAAACTAGTTATTTTAAAAAATAAATAAAATTCCTATTTTTAATGTTTCTGAGTATTTTTTAGATCAAGGAGTTCTGCAATTTTTAAAACTGCTTTTATCTCTCTGTTGTTTCTCTGTTATAGTATTTATTTCTCTGTGTTCTCTTAAAGTACATTTAGTTTTTAAAAAAATCTCTTTTAAATTTCCTAAGAATTGACCCATACTGGTTACTATGTGGTCAGTTTTTGGTGCCTTATTTTGACCTTTATATGAGGTCATGGTTCCCTGGAAGTTCTTGATGCTTATTGGTGTGGAAAGTCATTTGCACATTGAAGGATTAAGAATTTGTTAACATCTTTATTATCTGGCTTTATTTGTGCCTGTCTTTCCAGAAATTCAAACTACTACTTATTTTCTCTGAGCTTGTATTCACTTCTGCTCTTTCAGCACTAGATTGAGCTCTAAATCCAGGTTTGCTGAGTCCTCTGTTGGTGTGTTGTCACTGTTTTAGCACTAGAGGGCAATCCAAGCCCAGTTTTCCCCCAAATATGTAGTTGGTGTGTTCAGCATAAATTAAATGAGAACCCTACAAAGATAGTCTATCCCCACAAGCCTCTTCTTGAGGCTGAGGCAGGTCCAAATGCCTCATCCACCAACCCGTAGTCAAGCACATTCTGCATGGCTCTGGACTGTATACCATGGAGGAACAAGCCCCAGTCTCCTATGCCACACTGTGGTCACAAAAACTGCAAAGCTGTGCCACACCCTGAACTCACAGTCTTCCAAGACTAACACAGCACTGGGTAGGACCAAGCCCTGCACTGTCACTGGTTATCAACTGCCAAAGTGGACTTGTGGCCCTAGACTACTGCAAACAGCCACAGGTGATGCTAACTGAAATAGAGATCAAATAGATGGGTTGTGTGCTCTGCCGGACATCAGGGCTGTTTCAGAAGATCCATCTGTGGGGACTGCTCAAGGTGTAAGGGCCGTTAGGATCTCCCCAGTGCTAGCACTTGCCAGCTTGGCACTTTTAAGGCAAAGTCCTGTGCTTACCACCCTGTCCTACTCCAGTAGATGGAGTCTTGCTCCATGCCATGCTGCTCAATGTGAGGTAGTATTAGTGAAAGCGGTCTGCTGACCACTAAGGCTAGAATGGGTTGTGTCTGAGTCTCACAGCCATAAGAAACTATACAGTCTCAGTGATGCATTCAGGTTACCATGAGGCTTACAACACCCTCTTTTGATTATTATAAGCCCCCCTATTGACTCTTCTTTGAAAACTGAGAATTTAGGTTATTTCCCTCCTCAAAGTTTTATTTACTGTACTATTTTCAGTTCTTATATCTTGTTCTGTCTCATCTGTCCACTATGTATCATGCGAAGAATATGAAACTACCATCTCTCAATTTAAAAAGACTGAATCTCACCAAATTTTCATACTTCAGCTTAATAAAAAGCTAACAGTATCGTTTTTCTTCACTTTCCCCCCACTACTTATCTTCTGTCATCTATATCTTTATCTATACATTTTCAAAGTTCTATAATGTTACAGTCATAAGTAAATGTTATTTGCTGTGTATAGGATGAAAACTCTTTTATAAACACTATTACTTACATTATTATTAAAGAAAAACTGAAAGATAAATCTGAGGAAATATCCTGGGGTGGGGGATAGGGAGAGAGAGAGAGGGCACATGCATAGGGAAATTGTGACAATAAACATATGACAGATTGAGAAACAATACAAGATAGCCAATGGATACCTTGCAGGAAGAAAAAACAAGGCAAAGATAACCATCAGATAAATTATGTAAGGTTTCCCATTGCTGAAATAGCCCAAACTGAAATGACCCATTAAGTGGTACCTGGGATAAGTGTGAAAAGATCCTCAATATGGTGTATCACAATGAAATTTTGGAGCAAGCGTAAGTAGAAACTTGTAAAAATGTCCAAAGTTGGGGAGAGGGAAAAATGACCTGAAGGTTATGAAAACTAGACTGGCTTCATATCTGTCACTGTTAACACCAAGTACTAGGAGATAGGTATGTAGGAGAGATCCTGAGAAATAAAATTGCTTTGCATGAAGTATATGAAAATTTAAATTTTTTATAAATGCACTAAATTATTCTCCCAAAATACCAATTTACATTCCTAAAAACAGTGTGTGCAATAGTCAAACTGTGGAACTAGCTGAGGTGTCCATCAATGAATGAAAGGAAAAAGAAAATGTGTTATGTACACAAGGAAGTTGCATTGTCATAAAGAATATGGCATTTGCACAAAAAATGGGAGGAACTTGAGAAAATTATGTTAAGTAAAATAAGCCACACTTAGAAGGTCAAGGCACATGTTTCTTCTCTCATGTGGAAGAAAGAGGTAAACGGAAAAGGAAGATTTGTGTTGGGGAGGTGAAAATCAAAAGATCAGTATAGTAATAGAGAAAAGGGAGCAGGAGGAGGGAGGAGGGAAAGGGAAAATACTGGGGAATGAGATTGGCTAAATTACATTTGTATGTGTGCATGTATGAATACGTAACAACAAATCCCACCATTATATACAATGCATGTTATATAATGCTTCAATAAAAATATTGAAAAAATAAAATCATTTTAAAATGCTCATTTCCCTCCATTCTAACTCATACTGAATAGTTCATCATTAAAATTTTTTTAACTTCAACCCAACAGATGATTGTTTTGATTTGCATTTGGTTAATAGTGAAATTGAGAATTTCAAATATATTTTGAGTGCTATGTTCCTTTTCTATTTTCTAGAGAATTCATATAAGTTGAATTATTGCTTGAAATAATTGCTATTTTTCCCTTTGAGGCCCCTCACTAGAAAAGGCTTATGCTGCAGCCCCAAGGATATCAGGATTGGCTTTGTGACTACTGTGGCCTATAGAATCCAAGTGGAAGTGACATATGCCACTTAAAAGGTATAAGAAACCTTGTACAGTCAATCATGAGAACCAATCTTTCACTTTCAGATTACCCCACAACATATAGTGAATTTCAGAAGGTGAATGAACCTAGACATCCTGATTTCATCTAATTCTGGGTAAAAGGGCACGTGAAGGGAGCGAATGTTCCAGTCCTATCCCCACAAACCTGACTGAAACTCCCATATAAAATGATTATATAAACATATTAAATCAAGCACCAAAAGCTAGGTTATGCTCTAGGCCAGTGATTTTGACAATCTTTTTTTTTTTTTTTTTTTTTTTTGTGACTTAAAGTGTTTTTTTTTTTTTTTTTTAAATATGGTTGTTTTTGTAATGCCATGGTTACAGGACCTTATAAAGAAGTAACCATGTATTATCTCCAACCTCCTGCAAGAAGGTCAAAGATTTGTTAATCTCCTACTTAATGATATAAAACGAAGGTCATCAAACTATCTACTAAGGGCTAGAGAGTAAAAGGGAAAGACATTTTTAGTTTGTACCATAGCAAAAAAATGGCCAAATTTGCCCTGTAGTTGATAGTTTGCTGACTCCTAGTATAAAGTATCTACTTTGTCTTATCGGAGAAATTGCTCTCTTTAGGCTTCATGACAGTCTACTACTGCCTGAAGTCAAATAGAGAAGGGCCTTATTTATAATTGAATGTGGTTTCTGAAAAAGGTAGAAATGGAGAGTTCTTGTTCACTTTAGTTTCTCCCAGGCAGTTCATTCATTCATTCTTTCATTCATTCAATAGATTGGTTAAGCACCTACTATGTACACCCTTAAGTATCTTTGTGTTAGCAAGATTTCCAGTGTTTCTTCTTTAAAAGTGTATTTTTCCAGTTTCTCTAAACCAAGAATTACTAGATCTTAATATTCATGTTTTGGGGGGAAATCAGGAATAAAATTCCTACCAGCACTCAAAGAGAATCCATGATTATAAAAAAAAGTGAATCTAGCTTAACAATATATTGCACTTAACATCGACACATCCTTCTTAATGTCACAGCCTGGATGAGGAGAAATATATAACTATCTTTACTTTAAAAGATATTTTTCTAACCAAAGGCTGAATGTTTTCCCTGATAAGTGGAGAATGATATATAATGTGGGTGGGGGCTATGGGGAATGAGAGAAGAATGGAGGAACTTTGGATTATGTAGAAGGAAATGAGAGGGAGGGGGATACGAAAAATGGTGGAATGAGACAGATATCATTACCCTATGTACATGTATGATTACACAAATGGTATGAATCTACATCGTGTACAACCATGGGAACTAAATGATGTACCGCATTTGTGTACAGTGAATCAAAATGTAGTCTGCAAAAAATTAAAAAATAAATTATAAAAAAAGAGAAAAAAGATATTTTTCTCCCATAGGTTGAAACATTTTAAAAAAGATCTCAGATCCTGAACATACTCCAAATAATTTCATCCCACTTTCCTAGTTTGCTGACATGTAACATAAAATGTGGATCCAGACAGGGTTCTTCATTAGCCTTTTGTTTTTTGGGCAGCACTGGGGATTAATCCCAGTGGTGCTCTATCACTGAGCTAAGTCCCCAGGCCTTTTTATTTTTTTTACTTTGAGACTGGTCTATCTTGCCCAAGCTGACCTCAGACTTGTGATTCTCTTGCCTCAAACTTCCAGGAGCTAGGATTAGAGGTGTGTAGCACCCCATCTGGCTTCATTAGCCTTAAATATCAGCCACAAAACAATACTACACTTGGGAATAAATATTACCTCTGAAGCAATTTGTACTCCCACTTTTCAGAGGAATGGTCATGTTTCTTCTCCCAGATAAAAATTTTAACTGTTAGGTTTCTGAATTCTGCTGTTTATCCAAGTAAAATTATTCAAGGTGAGGAAAAACATTTTATAAAAATGGAGCCAAAAGGAGCACAAAACTTCTGTATTAAAATATTGCAGCTGTTACAGACATCAATTATAATAATCTGGTCACCCACACCACCAAAACATGGAACATTTTGCAATTGAAGTAATTGTGACTTCCTTTTGACCATGCAAACAAAAGGGAAAATGCCTTGGGAAATCATTATACAATGTTCTTACATTTCTCTTAAACACACAAAATGAACAACCAGTTTTCTCTTTGATCAAAGTCTTGAAGTGGGAGAAGAATTAAACAGGTCAGGGTTAGCGCTTTCGTGCCCCTCTCTGTGCCTTTTTCTTTTCCTTGCGTTCCTGCTTGGCTAGTTTGTTTCTCTCCTTCTGCAGCTTGTCCTGTTCCTTCTTCCTTTGGGACTCATCCTGAAGTGAATCTCGCTCTGATTTCCAAGCTTTGAAGACATCTTTTACATTGGTGTTTCGAAACAGAGATTTATCAGAACTAATGCTCATCATCATGGCACCTGAATCATACTTCTCATCTGCTTCATTCTCTTCCTCTGTTACACTAGCATACTGGGCCATCAGGGCAGCTTTTCTCCGTTTTTCCTCTTCTGACACTACCTTGGGCTTCACTACAATCTGTGCCTGCTTCTTAATGAGGATGGCAATGGCCTGTACCTCATCTTTTTTCACTTGGGTGACAACATTCTGAGTTTCAGACCATCGTTTCACAATCTCCTTGCAGATATCAAGAAGAGAATCTTCTTCCAGAAAAGCAGACAGGATACCCTGCAGAGCGTCCAGTTTCTCTTCTTCCTCCTCCTCCTGCAGGACACCAAGGATGTAGGCACCATAAATGGCTTGGTCCACTCCCAGCACCTCCAACCATCCATCCAGCCAGGATCCAAAACCTTTGCCCCCGCCATCACTTTCGCTGGAGGCTGCCACAGCCTCTTCGCAGGATGCTGCCATCTTGGAGTCAGGGTTGATAATGTCTTACTCTTCCAAGAAAATTACCTGTGGAAATTCAATACATGAAGTATCCAAAGAGGGATACTCTGGTTAAAATGAGTTTCCCTAACCACTTCCAGTGAACCCCTGGCACTCCATTAAGTACAATCTGAAAACTACTGTTTGGAAATCCACCCAAAGATCTTGATCCTGACATGTTTGCTTAGCATGTTATCATCCCATCCCTCCTGTCATAGGGTCTCTTGTTTTCTCTAGGGAGAACTTGCAGAACCTCAGAGATCTATCTCTCTCTCTAGCCAGTTAAATGGCTCAAGTTAACACCAGCCACGATCAATCAGTAGCTTATTAATGACGACTGAGGACAGTAAGACTTGTTCCCTTATAACCCTTAGTGAAAGACAGGCAAAAGGAGGAAATCAGTCTATATATAAAATTTTCCTTTCTTCTCCTTTCCTTTCTTTTACTCCTTTCTCCTCTATTCTTTCCTCTCTGGTCATGAAAGTTTCTTCAATATTTTTCTTTTGGTGGCAGTATTGCTCCACTGAAATAAGACCATTCTTTCCTCCCACCCTTGGCTTTTGAAAAACACCTACAATTTAAACAAGTTTATTTGATTTGAAAAAAACTGTCTTATATCAGGATCTGGGATTTGCATCTTAAGGAGATTTCCTGGAACCTACCCCTAATAATTCTCTGTCCAGGCTTTCTTGATTGTATAAGGAAAGGAAGGTCAGGCAGATCCCATGATCTCTATTTCTTCATTTTTTTTTCAATAACTTCTCCTAGGGTATAAAATATACCTGTTCATTATAGAAAATCTGGAAAATACAGAAAAGGTTAAAAAAGATGATACACATCATCCTGAACCCATAAACAACAGAGTTCTACTGTTGACAGTTTTTTAAAAAGAGCTTTACAAATAATTTGTTCTACTACTACTACTTTTAAAAGCATTTTAAAAATTTAATTCATTTTTATTATAAACAAATGGGATTTTAAAAGTCTAGAAGGACTACATTATTTCACATAAGAACCTGTCCACTATGCATACAGCACTGGTAAATAAAATTGCACAAGTAGCAAGGTTGTAATTTGAGGTATTTTCTAATATGACCATTTGGTCCTTAAACCTTTTCCTCCTTACTTCCTTCTACTTTCAATTCAGTGGACAAGTATAGGCATATGTAATGCTTGGAGATAATTATACAAATTCATATCCAAAATTCATTTACAGAGGACAAGCTTTCCTATGAATTTCAAAACAAAATGTACAAAATGTGCTAGATTTACTAATTACTTTGTCATACACTGGCAAACCTGTTTAACATCTAGAAAGAAGATGTTGCAAAATCAGGACTCATTTATCCAATACATACACAGCAAAAAAAATGCACAAAACACAGAAAAATGATGTCCAAGTATGAACATACTTACATTACCTTTTGCAATTGCTTCCCTCCCACATCCTCCACGTAGCTGAACAAGTACAGATGGTACTATCCTGCTCATAGAGGTGGTTTTACACTTTCATTGCCAAAAGACAATATTTCATATGAATTTTAGCAAAAAAGATATTTAAAAAGTGACATTTTAGTATCTGTATATTTAACATACATTGGACACTTCTAAACATCTAGACAGACTAGATGTTTCATGTAAGAACTCAATTTGTCTGTGTACAAAATAGTCTTGAAACTGCACACATGTAATAATAGTTCTAACTTGAAAATGTCTTCAAAATATAAGCATTCTGGACCCTTACCAACACAGTGGGCTATAAGTCTGCAATTTTCAGAAGACAATCTTTCCTAGGAATTTAACATAAAACATACAAAATTTGTTTACTAATTCTACTTTTATCATTCACTGGCAATCTCTTTAGCATTTAGAAAGACTAGATGTAGATTAGAACTCATTTGTTCTTTATATACATTATGTATACAGCAAAGTAAAACAAACATATAGACTAACAGTGGTTATTTTTTCCTCATTATAAGCATACCAGCATGGTGCTCTTTTACTACTACTTATTTATTTATTTATTTATTTTTTGCAGTACTGGGGATCGAACGCAAGCACTCTACCAGCTGAGCTATCTCCCCAGCCCTACTACTACTTCTTTTGATGTATATCGGGCACTTTAGAACAATCTAGAAAGACTATATATTTTAAAAAATATTTAACATCGTCAAGTATACATACAGTAATGAGGAACAAAATGCACACTCAAAACAATAGATATAATATGAAAAACTTTTTTAACATCTGACCAGCCTGGCACAGGATATTCTCTTCTTTCTCACAGTCTTCTGCTCCAAGTCCTCTTGCCCACTGAACAAATGTGGACAACTGTCGCTCCTAGAGGTGGTCTAACAACATTTCAGAGTCACTTCCAGAATACATTTCTGATTTTTTAAAACAAATGGGCATTTACAAGGCACGTTATTTTCTAACTATTTTATCATACTTTGTCAACATCTTTACATCTAGAATGTCCAGATGTGGCAGTTTCCTTTTAAAGGCTGGGGGAAAGCTGAGAGCGGTGTCTTCATCCTTTGTTAACCGGCCTTCTACGAACGGCCAGTTCATGTTCCCAATGGGCTGGGGGCCCTTCCAATTGGCCAAATGTGGCATGTTCCTCTGCCGTTTTTCTCTTGGGCAGGACTCAGACCAACGACCCAGTGTCCGCTCACCCTTCCACCCCATGGCTGCCATCCACCGTCCAGCCACGTGGACCACTAAGGGGCCCTGACGGCCGCTCACTGCCCCTCCCCCGCCCCGCCGCCGCGCCCTCTAACGGTTCCCTGGCGTCGCCGGTAATCGTTTCACCCGAAGAATGCCAACGATTCGCTGTGGACGGGTAAGCACCCCTCCTCGGCCTCTAACGGTTCCCCCATGGACCGCTAACCGCCCCCCGCGGGGCAGCTAACTGTTCTCCCTGTTGGTCACTAACGGTTCCCCAAGGACTGCTAAGTCCCCGCCACCCCGACCCCCGTCGGCCTCTAACTCCCCCTGTCGTCGACTGGGGCTCCACTCACCTTCCAGAAGAGTTAAGGCCTTTGCCTTGTCACGATGAGATGCGGTGTCCTTGAACCATCCAGAGCGGTCACCCACCGCCCTGATCTGTGCGGTCCCGCGTCTAAAGCCTCGCTGTGTTTTTGGGCATCCACCTGCCTTTTCAGGTCCTCAAAGCCCCTGGGAGCCTCCCGGCTTTCTGCCTGCTGCCATTCATCTCGCTTCGCTCTGCCTCGCTTCGCCACGCCTCGCCACGCCACGCCACGCACAACACGCTACGCTATCCCACGCCACGCACACCACGCTACGCCACGCCACGCCACGCCTCGCCACGCCACACCACGCCACACCCTGCCTCGCCATGTCATGCCACATCACGCCGTGCCACGCTATGCTACACTAAAGTTGCCACATTCTACATGGGGCCTTCTCCTGGGCAGGACAGTGCTGGACCAAGAGACCCAGCAGCCCACGGTATCCAGGCTCAGTCAGGCCATCGAGATGGGGCGAGGAGAGAAACTGGCCCATCAGTCCTTCGCCCCTGGGCCCTGCAGTGCGCAGCCGCAGTGGGGGCCCCAGCTGTTTGCAAGGTATAGGCCAAGACCGGTCCCTGTGGTCTCTCCAGCTCACCAGTCGGCCTGGGGCCGGAGAGACCCAGAGGGCCCCGGGGGAGTAGGCCGCACCCCATTTCTCACCACGTTCCTACTGTTGACTGTTCCAAGCAAGTCTCTCCAGTGTTTTCTTTGTACATGTTTTGATATCATTGAGATCATATGATACATATAATGTACTGTGTACTGTTCTTTTTAATGACATATATGTCGTAAGCACCTTTACATATTCTTTAAAATCTTTTTAAAAGGCTTTATAAGATTTAAAATATTTTGATCATTTTAATGTCTGTGGAATAATCTACCATATGGAGGTATTATAAGTTGTGATTTCCTTTGAAATGAGACATTAACATTGCTTTCAAAATACTGTTATTTTATTTTATTTTTTTGCTGTGCTGGGGATGGAACCCAGGGCCTCACTCATGCTAGGCAAGTACTCTACCATTGAGCCACACCCCCAGTCCCCCAAATACTGTTATTTTAAATAATATTTCTATTAACTGAGTAAACCAGGTGTTCCCTTGCCTGAATGTACTTCTGAGGAAATAAAAACCAGGTGACATTTAGCATGTACCTTATTGAAGAATACTAAACTTCATGTGATTTTCTCATACTACTCCCAAAACTCACCAATTTAAGGAAGAGAGAAATTTATTTAGAACTTTGCAGAAATTGAAAGAACTTTTCAAAATCTCTAATTATGACCTACTCTGAATCATTCTAGTAAAAACTACTAAATCAAACTACTAAATCATTGGAAATGATCTTTGGTGCTGTGATTGGATCATGCTTGCCCAGGAGGGCTACAATCCATGGAACTGGCACTCTTGCACATGTTTTCAAAAGAAGTCATTGCTCTTTATCACTGTGACCAGGCATTTCTGTAGATCAAAGACAACTTTAATAAATAAAATAGTGGTTGGGTGTCTGGCACCTGGAGTAGACACAGCTAATCAGAAAATCCAGTCCACTCTTGGTTAGCTGGGAGGGGCAGTTATTTGTGAAAGTCTTCCTGATTTAATACAAAACATTATTCAAATTACCAAGAATTCTGCCTCCAATTCCATAATTTACAAGGATTCATCTAGTCTTCCATCACTCTTCTATGCCTGATTCACAAATTTTTTTTATTGTAAACAAATGGGACACATGTTGTTTCTCTGGTTGTACATGAAGTAAAGGCGTACCATTTGTGTAATCATACATCTGTTATTTTTTTCCTTCCCCCCAACCCCTCTTTTCCCTCTATACAGTCCCTCCTTCCTCCATTCTTGCCTCCCTCCCAACCCCCATTATGTGTCATCATCTGCTTATCAGCGAGATCATTTGTCCTTTGGTTTTTTGAGATTGGCTTATCTCACTTAGCATGATATTCTCCAATTTCATCCATTTGCCTGCAAATGCCATAATTTTATTCTTCTTTATGGCTGAGTAATATTCCATTGTGTGTGTGTGTATATATATATATATATATGTATATATATATATATATATATATATACATACACATATACCACAGTTTCTTTATCCATTCATCAGTTGAAGGACATCTAGATTGGTCACAAATTTACTCTCATGACATCATACTCAGACAGCCATCCCAGACAGAGATGGAAGAAGAACAGGTAGTAGAGGAAGTACAGGATTCCACTAGTACCATAGTCAATTGTAATTAATGGTACAATAGAAAGAGTACAACTCAGATGAGTAGCAAGAGTACAACTCAGATGAGTAGCCATATGACCTCAAGTATCATTTAAATAATGACCCAGAATGCATCAGGGCATTCCAACATGCACATCACTTTAGTTCCTGGTTTACTTTTCAGTTCCAGCTATCTCTAACACGTTCTTCCTATGTTTTTACTGGATACAGAACCTACCACTCACAGATCATAGCCCATATACATTAAACACTACCACTACTAAATACATTTTGGGAAGATTTCTTTTTCATAGCAGATCTGGATGAAAAGTAGGACATTAATTTATCCAACTCCTTTCTTCTTTACTATCCCTTCAAGTAAATACTGATCCTTTATATTTTAAGGATACTGACCATTGGAAAATGGATGAAAGAAACAAAAATAAGAACATTGACAAAAATTGAAGATTCTTACAAAATTACAAAAATTGTGGTGTGAGCTTTCTAAGTGCATAAATAGTATTATGGCAGCAAGAATCTTGTTGATGTCTATCTTAAACTGTACTTTAACAGCCTCAAGGGTTGCCTTCTATACTTAGTACAAGGCTGAGATCTCCCTTCATCGTTATCCTGGTACTACACTACAGTTTGTGTCTATAATGTCCCCCAAAGACCCATGTGTTAAAGTCTTGATCCTTATTTTGGTGCTATTGAATGGAAGTGGAATCCCTGAAGAGGCAGTTCTTAAGTCATTGGAGAAATGCCCTTGAAGGGAATTGTGGAACCTGGGCCCCTCCCCTTCCTCTCTTGGTTTCCCAGCTGTCATGAGCTTCCCCTGCCATGTGCTCCTGCCATGATTATTGCCTCACCCCAGACTCAAAAGCAATGTGGCCAAACAACTGTGGTCTGAAACCTTCAAACTGTGAGCCAAAATAACCTTTTTTCTTATGAAGTTTATTTGCTTCAGGTACATTTAATTGCTGCACAGGGAGTAGTGCATGGTAGGTAAATCTTTCTGAAATTCCAGGCATTGATTTGCTAGGGCTGCTATAATAAAATACCCACAAACCGAATGGCTTAAACAACAGAAATTTATTGTCTTACAGTTCTGGAGGCTATAAATTCAGGGTGTCAACAGCTTTGGTTCTTTCTGAGGGTTGTAAGGGAGAAACTGGTCCAATAGCTCTTTCCTAGCTTCTGATAGGATGCTAGCAATCTTTGGCATTCCTTGGCTTATAGATGTATCAGTCCTATCTTTGTCCTTATGTTCGCATGATGTTTGTCCTGTGTGTGTCTCTAGGTCCAGACTTCTTTTTTATAAGAATGCCAGTCATATTGGATTAAGGGCTCACCCTATCTCAATATGGCTTCATCTTAACTACGTCACAAACCCCATTTCTAAATAAGGGACTGGGATTTAGCACTTTGACATATAAATTTGAGAAGGTCACAATTCAATTCATAAAATTTCATATATATATATGAAAATGTTTTCATTCTACCCTAAAATTTGACTGGTTATGAAAGGCAAGTATGGAAATAATCTTTCTTCAGAAATTTGAAAATATTCTATTGTTTTCTACCTTTTAAAGTTGCCTGTTGAGAAATCTAAAGTCATTGTAATTCTTAATCTTTTACATGTGACCTGTTTATATCTTTCTAGATACCTTTGCTTTGCCCCCAAGCATTCTGAACTCTTACACTGATCTTATTTGGTATGGGTCTATTTTCACACATTGTTGTTAAGTACTCTGTAGTCCCTTTAGTTCTGGAAATCCATGTCTTTAAGTCCTGGGACATTTTATTGAATTTTTGGATGAGATACTGATTTCCTTGTTTCCATTTTCACTGCTTTTTCTTTTTCTGTAATTTATGTTATATTTATATTAGATCATCTTGGACTGGTCTAATTTTCTTATCTTTTAAAATCCAGTTTTAATTTCTCTGTTATTTTATTCTATTCTCTGGGAGATTTATTTGACCATATTCAAAAATATCTGCTAAGTTTCTCATTTTAAAATCAAAGGCCTAGAAATTAGATCAGAAAATATACAACTCCTAGAAGAAAATGTAGGCTCAACACTTCAACATCTAGGCACAGGTAACAACTTTCTCAATAGGACCCCTAAAGCTCAGGAAACAATGCCAAGAGTTAATAAATGGAATGACATCATATTAAAAAGCTTCTGCACAGCAAAGGAAACAATGAAGAATGTGATGAGAGAACCTATAAAATGAAGAAAATCTTTACTAGCTACTCTTCTGACAGGGAATTAATATCTAGAATATATGAAGAATTCAAAAATTTAATCCCCCCCAAATTCCCAAATAACCCAATTAATAAATGGACAAATGAACTAAACAGGCAGTTCTCAAAAGAAGAAATACAAATGGTCAAGAAATACATGAAAAATTTTCAACATCATTAGCATTTAGAGAAATGCAAATCAAAACCACACTGAAATTTCATCTCTCTCCAGTCAAAATGGCAGCTATCAAGAATGCAAACAATAAATGCTGGGAAGGACATGGAGAAAAAGAAACAAGTTTACACTGTTGTTGGGATTGTAAATTAGTACAACCACTATGAAAATCAATATGGAGATTACTCAAAAGACTAAACATGGAACCAACATGTGACCCAGCTATACTTCTTCTCAATATTTATCCTAAAGAAAGTCGTTATACTACAGCAGTACATGCATACCTATGTTAATAGCAGTACAATTCACAATAGCTAAACTATGTGTTCGTCAATGGATGAATGAATAAAGAAAATGTGGTTTATGTACACAATGGATTTTTACTCAGCTATAAAAAATGAAATTGTGTCATTTACAGAAAACTGGATGGAACTTAAGAACATTATGTTATGTGAAATAAGCCAAACTCAGAAGGTCAAGGGACATATGGTTTCTCTCATATGTAAAAGCTAGAGAAGAAAAAGGAAAAGAAAGGTGGGGTGATCTCATGAAAATCAAAGGAAGATCAGTAGAGTAGAAGAAAGACGGGGGTGGGGCAGGGAGGAGGGGAAGAAAAATGGAAAAAACTGTAGAATGATATTGGCCAAATTTTAGTATTATATTGTGCACATGTATGGATATGTAACAATGAATCCCACCATTATGTACAACTATAATGCACCAATAAAGTATGGAAGAAAAGGTTCTCATTTTTGTTACAATGTTTTTAAGTTACAAGAGAGTTTTGGTTGTTCTCTGGATGTTCCATTTGTATAACATCTTGTTCTTATTTGTTTATGTCTCTCCCTACATAATCTCTTTTTGCTCTAAATTGCCTTTTCTGTTTGTTAGTCTCCCCAGTTGTCTCATAATTCTTAGATGACTGCTCTTACCTTTAAGCTGATTGTAATCTTTACATTTACATTAAGGATTTGCTGACTGTGAGCTACATTTTAAGCTCATATCACTGCACTAACTGCCAATATAATTGCACCTTTCCTTTAAAACTGTCTATAGTGCCCCCAGAATACATTCCCATTCCTCCCCAACCTAAAGGCACAGGTCTCTCTACCAGGTTTCTTGGAGACCGTGGAAGAGGGCTTGGGGAAGCTAGTCTGAGTTTGGAATAATAGCCCAGTCCACATCTATGCTTGGTATCCTTCCACCAAGATAGCTTTCATTTTAACATATCCAGAAAATAAATGCTCGAATTTCTGCTAGAGTGGAGAAGTAGAACTGTCTAACAGCATGGAGCTGCAAGGAGGTAGGATGGGATAGAGAATCTAACACTCAAACCTGCTTGTTAAACAGCTTTCAAACAATAATCCTCATTTTAGTTTCTTTTATGGTAAACATTAGGGCCATAATTCAGTTTTCCTCATTCTAAACTTATGGTAGGATTTCACTTTCCCATCCTGTTTGGAGGTTAAGCATTGTCATATGGCTTGTTTTTGCTGTGAAATATGAGCAGATAACATGTCATTTCTGGGTAGAAGGTTTAAAAGTATGTGATTTGCTAAACTACATTTTCCCTGCTATTAGAAATCATAGAAGTATGTTTCAAGATGGATCCCCCATAAACCTGGGCACCTACATAATTACATTAAATACTAGTATAGACAATACATTTTTTTTTGTTTTAAACCTATAAGATTTTGGCTTGTTTGTTATTACAGTATAACCTAGCCTTCACAACAAATTCCCCTTCATCCTTACTCCCAATTTAACTATTGCCACCATTCCTGAACCTTGGCGGGATAATTCAGCATAAAACCTGTTTGTTGTTATTTCACCTGAATTTCCAATAGCCTTATATTAATATAGCTTTATATTAATCTTTGTAGGTATGTTAAGTTGGTTGCTAATCCAGCTTTATTCTGGCTCCTAAAATTTAGTTGCTTCTATCTCCTCTTCTATTTCCACTGTTTTTAATTTTTTTTTAGTTGTAGATGAACACAGTACCTTTATTTTATTTATTTATTTTTATGTGGTTCTAAGGATTAAACCCATTGCCTCATGTGTGCTAGGTAAGTGCTCTACCGCTGAGCTATAATCCCAGCCCAAATTCCCACCCTCTTTATGGATTTAAGCCTTACAGAAATATCCCTTTGCATTAGTTTAAATGAGGTTTCAAGAGATAATAAAATTAGATGTATGTTTAACCTACCATCTTTACTCAGAAGTTTCCTCTCACCTACTTTTCACATGTATTTCTTCCTTCCCAACCCAAATACCTCCTGTCCCAGAAGAAATTAAAACACTCAGAAGATGAAGGAAAATTGAGGGACATGTTGTTCTTTGGACCCATGCCATGAGATCTTTTGGGTTCGTGCCATCCATCACAGCTTGAGAATTGGGGACAGCCATCCAGGATTGCCAGAGGCCGTGTCAAGGGAATGGTATTCTGGTAAAGCTGTGTTTATACCATCAGGGCTCTAGGGCCTAAATGTACTCATTATAGTCTAGTGTCTAGTTGAACTTTCCCCAGAAATACTTACCTTATGTGTTAGTCAGCTTTTTGTCACTGTGGCTGTGACCAAAAGGCCTGACAAGAACAACTCAGAGGAGGAAAAGTTTATTTTGCATCACAAGTTCAGTAGTTCAATACATGGCTGGCTAAGTCCATTGCTCTGGGCCCAAGTTGAGGCAGAACATCATGGTGGAGGGAAGATGCCCAGTTCATCACAGCCATAAAGGAGAGAGAGAGAGAGAGAGAGAGAGAGAGAGAGGGAAAGAGGGAGAGAGAGAGAGAGAGAGAGAGAGAGAGAGAGAGAGAGAGAGAAAGAGAGGGAGAGAGAGAGAGAGAGAGAGAGAGAGAGAGAAAATATATGAATATATCAAGAGGAACAATATATAATCTCCAAGGGCACATCTCCAGTGATCTAACTTCCTCCCGTCATGCCCCACCTGTCTATAGTTACCACCCAATTAGTGTATTCAAACTAGGATGGACTGATTGGATCATAGCTCTCCTAATGTAATCATTCCACCTCTGAATATTCCTGTATTAACACAGGAGCTATTGGAAAATACATTATATCTGAACCATAACACCTTAGACCATGGACTTGGTATCATCTTGCAGACCATAAAACCAATGAAGTACCATGTGTCACATTGAGTTTTTCATTTTCTTTTTTTACTCACGGCCTTGTGCTTGGGGGCAAGCACTCTACCAGCTGAGCTATCTCCCCAGCCCGTGAGTTTTTCATTTTCTGAAGGAAGCATTTTTGCCACAGGTTTATGTTTCCCTGGGATTCCTTAGGTCCTTAATTAATGTGCTCTGAGATTCTAACTGTTTTCTGGCTTTTTGGGAAGCTAGGCAGTAAGCATGCAAAATATGGGGAAGGTGCCAGAGAAATACTTAGCTTTGGATATCTCTTTCCACTTGCTGACCTGATCTGAAAGACAAGAGTTATAAAACAGTCATCTGAGGCTGACCCCTCTGAGGCCCTAAGGAGCTCTGACCTGGGCTTCAGGGAATCTGTGTCCTAGACTATGCTCAGGTATTAACTCTATGATTTGGGCAGAAAACTTCAACTCCCTGAGCCTCTCAGCTTCCTAAAAAGCCTTCCAGATCAAACATGCTGTAATTCATGTAAGTTTAATAGTACTGGAATTATCCTTCCCAGATGATAGTGGTTCAAGCAGAGAAATTAACAGTATAGGTAAAGTGTGACATTCTTGGGAGAAATAAAATTTTTTATAATTAAATGAACATCTCATTAGTTGCCTGTTTGAGTCAGCCTTGTGATGTAACTGTGTGGATAAGAATTAGGAAATCAGAAAGAAGGTGGTGAGAGGCCCACTTTGCTTCTAACCTGTCATGCAAAGCAAGAATGTAGTGCTTAGAGTTCAGCATCACATTTTAGGGGGATAAAAAGAGAGTCTGGAAAGATTTCAGGTCTGTGAGCAGGATGATGAAGGAACTCTCAATTATGCCACCTGAGGAAGGGCAAAAGGGACTGGAGATGAGTAACCAAGAAAATATCTCAATGAAGGTTTCTGTCCATGTTTTTAGTTGTCTGAAGGGCTTTTTTTTTTTTTTTTTTTTTTTTTTTTTTGTGGTGCTGGGGATCAAACCCAGGGCCTTGTGCTTGCAAGGCAAGCACTCTACCAACTGAGCTATCTCCCCGGCACTTGAAGGGCTCTTGTGGGAAAGAAGCATGACTTCAAATGTAAATGAACAGGTATACTGGAGCACATACAATAGAGAGACAGAGTTCAAGTTAATAGGAAAATCCTGCTACATTTTAGAGGCATAGGATACCTCAAGAGTAGTGGGTTCCAGGCTTGGGTTATAACTTGGGTGGTAGAGTGCTTGCCTTGCAAGCACTAAGGCCCTGGGTTCAATCCCTAGCACCACAAAAGAGTAGTGGGTTCTCTGTGTTGAAATTTTATGGGGAAGAGGCCAAAATTACTAGTTGAGAGAAATAACTTATGAGGGACAGGTATCAGGAGAGGAGTTGGTCAAATTATCTTTACGTCTCTTTTAGATCCATATTAGTAGTCAAATTAGTGGAAAGATAATTTTATTCATGAGGTCTGAAATTCCAAGTAGGGGGGCATACCACCATTTATAAGACTGGTTCTGTCCACTGGTTACTGATTACCACATTTGAAGATCTCAGATCTTTTGTCATTATTTCTCAAAATTCAGAACTTTGGATTTGGGGCATAGCTCATTGGTAGAGAACTTGTCTAGCATGTGCAAGTTTCTGGGTTCAATCCCCAACACTACAAACAAAACAAACAAAAAAAATCTTTTTCAGTTTGTACATTCTTATCTGTTTCTTCAAAGTGTAAATTGAATATTTACCTTATCACAAAGTCGTTGAGTTTCACATATGAAAGTGAGTATAAAGCTGTTTGGAAGGGTCACAAAAATACAGGATTATGATTGCTGGTGTTATCACATTCATTGACCTGTGTACAATTTGATCTTTAATAAATTTAAGGAAGGACACCTTCCCTAAGGGGGCAGTTGGTTTGCTAATTGAGTCCCTCTGTGGCTCTGACTAATGATTGCTAAACTTATAATCACCTCTAAAAACATCTACTCTTCCCACTGGAGCCATACAAAGATAAAATGGAAAGAGGTGGTTGAAAGATGAGTAGTTGGGGGTAAGAGGGTGCCAAGTAGAAAAGCAGCAGCTATATAATAGATTGGAGGAGGAGGATTGGGTAAAGCAGAACCAGGAAAAGACAATAAAAAAGCCCAGGTGAGACAGTATCTTATGCAGATGTTCCCAAGGCTTTTTAAAAGAAAAAAAAAAAAAAAACAACGATTGAAATAGGTATTCTTTCATATAAGTCTTTAGGTGGTACCACCTTGGGGTAAAGAGCCCTGTCCTAAGCCCAGGGGATCTGAAGGAATACAAAAGTCTCTACTTTCTTTGGCACAGGTATGATGGGTGGGGAGCATTGTCTCCACAAATGGGTTGGCTGAAGAACCAGTATGATGGGAAAGGGAATTGGATCCCTGGAATGAACTCTGGGGCTGGCAAGAACAGATGATATTCTTCTCTATACTCCCAGCTGTTTCTAGGAAACAAGCATTGTTTACCTTTTGGAGAGCAGAAGAAAAAAATGACATTTCTTTCACTGGGGAGAAAAAAAGATGTATCTGTCTGATTGTCTCTGGGCTTGGACTTGTTTATTTATCAGCTGCTAGGAATCAACTGTTTTCTGAAGCCAAGTCTCAGGTCACAGGGCCTATGTAATGAGAGCATGTATCATTAATGCTCAGTGGATATCAGCACCTCTATGCCTAGAGACACCTCAATATCCTTAGTTAAAACCCTTCTTAATTACTCTTCTCTCTGCTTTTTCTTCTTGCTTTCTGCTTCACTTTACTTCTTCTCATTTACCCTCCTCTTCATTCTCTTTTATTTTCTTCCTTATCCTCTCTTTCCTGATTCTCTCTTATTATCCTTGTCCTTCATTCCTTCTTTTTTTCCTTTCTCCTTCATATCTGTGGGTTTCTTTTGCTTCTTATCACCCCCAGTTGGCTCAGACACCAGGCAGATGTGCATTCAGGAGACTTTTCCATTCCCAGCTTAGGAAAGAGGCAGATGCAAAGCCATTATTAGCTCATCTCTTTAGTCTTTCAGCCAGGGAAAATTTACTCCCCAAATGGATTCTACTTTATCCTACTTCAATTCAATGTGAAACGACCCACGCCAAGGGACTTCCACAATTTTCCCTTGGGAAATCTCTTTCCGTAGTTTAATACAACTTCTTATTTTTCCTATTCCTTGGTCTAATATTTCCTTTTCTTCATATCAACTCATTGCTCTTGGTTAGATTATCTGGGACTACCCTAAAACTTGCTGCTCCTTCTTTAGAGTTTACTGTTTTCTAGAGCTCAAACGTACTTATCACACTCTCATAGAGCAATAATATTAGCCCCTAAAAAGTTCTCCTTCATGGCCACTACTTCATGAAGTAGTTATTATTTTTGCCATTTGTAAAATATGGAATCCGAAACGTGAAGGGTTTAAGAAACTTGCACAAAACCTCAGGGTGAAAAAGTAGTAGGCCTGAGATCCAAAACTAGACCTGCTTGATTCCAAAGTTCATGGTCTTTCATTCCACAACACCAAAATGGGGCTCAGCATAGCTTATGAAAAATCTCACAAAATATTTCTCTAGTTACTCAATCAACATTCAGATGTGGTCCAAAGCTCACACAATTTAATTTTGGAGTACATGGGAGGCAACACAGTACATTAGAAGAACCCTTAACCCTTGGGCTATATTCTCTCCCAGGCTATATTCTCTCTCTCTCTCTCTCTCTCTTTCTTACACACACACACACACACACACACACACACACACACACACATACACAGAACACTCAATCACTTGTCTAAGAACTTAATAACTCATTTTGTTATCTGCATCTCACAGATTGAGAAATAGAAGCAAGTAAATTGATTAAAATTCCAGATCACCCAACTATTAAGTAGCAGAATCAAATGGGAGCCCAGGTATTCTGGCTCTAGTACCTTTGGTCTCAAACCTGATATTCTCTCTTGCCAAACATCCTGTGTATCCTTGGTCCCATTGGTCCTATTTCTTTTTTGGTTTTTGCTTTCTCTGTATATAAAATGAGTAGGTCAGATGGTCCAGGAAGAACTGTAAGTTGTGTTTTGTGGAACCTTGGGGTTTCACACAGTTATTCTCAGAGACCAGAGCATGTGAAGAAGGTATAAAAAGGAAAATCAATTGGTAATACCTTAAGTCTCCACTTGTTTTCAAATCAGACTGGATCTGTATTTGTCTTTTGGAGTTACTCCACTATAAAAAATTCTTGAAAATATGTTTAAATGGTGAAGCAAATTGGTGGCAGACTGTTGTAGAAAATGACAATTCCTTTTCTTGTCATTTTAGTGTTCACCTGTATTTAGTCTTTAAATTTAATCCCTTAGTAGAGACTATTGATTTTGGTGAGATTTATGTTTGCTACAAAACACTACAAGTTGTATAATAGGTTTCCACATGATTTCCTTTGAGCTCTTCACACCAAGTTGAAGGCTCCAAAAGGATTGCCTCTGGTGTGCAAGGATAGCAGGACACCAGAAGAAAGGTTTAAAAAGATTTAAATCTTTTAAACCCGGTGCTGGCACTCTGAGCACTGTTTCTCAGTCTGGCCCTAGGCAGCCACAGATCATCTCACTGTAGGTCTCTATCTCTGTTATTAGGAGCTCAGATCTAAACTTTCTACCTGATTTTCATCCTTATCATCTTATAGTTTGAATTCTTAGCTCCATGTCAATTATAACTCAAAGTTTAAGAAATTTATTGAACTCGTGGAGAAATAACTCTTTTAATGAGGTAAGCTGAAATATTTATTGGGTCAGGGACTCAAAAGTTTTTATTATTCTTATGTGTTACAGCCTAGATTTATGTTTACATTTTTATCATAGTCATATACTTTAGAGTACTAAGGATATGTTAAGTGTAGTCTAAACATGAAGCTATACAACAACACAGGGATCTTGAATAATACATAAAGTCACCATATTTTACCTTTCCTTCCCAATAACTGATGAGATTAGAAGATCCTCATATGTGTTGCAAGATTGGATTCAGTTCAATTTGGGAAGGTTTTAGCTTTGGGACATTGAGGTCAGATGTCTTATTAGCACTTCCATGAATTACAGATCTTGCTTAGAGTAAATTTCATTAGCTTTAATTACATTCCAATTCTCATGGAACATTATGGAAGGAAAAAGATGAACTAATTTTGAAAATGGTGGTCATAATTAAATTTTATGGCAACAAAATAGGTTCATACCATAAATTTATGATCTATCTGATTTTACTTAATGATATAATAAATAATATGCTTCATATTAGATAAATTTTAGGAAGTTATTGCATGTTTTGATCTTAAATGTCCCCAGAAGTCATTTACTAAAGGCTTGGCCCCTAGTTGATGGTACTGCTGGGAGGTGGCAAAAACAGTAGAAGCTGGGTCTAGTTGAAGTAAGTAGGGTGTGGAAGGTATGACTTGGGAGGGTTTATCTTGTCCCCAGCCCCTTCCCCTCCTTCTGCTCTGCATCCTTCTCTTCTTCCCCCTTCTTCTTCCTCCTCCTCCTCTTCCTCCTCTCCTCCTCCTCCTTTTCCTCCTCCTCCTCCTTCTTCTTCTCCCCCCCCCACTTGTCCACCATGAGGTGAGCAGCTTTGCTCCACTACATGCTCCCCACAACGATGTTCTACCTCACCATCAATGGTCCAGAACCAATGGAGCCAAGAGACCATGAACTGAAACTTCTGAAAATGTGAGCCAAAATAAAACTTTCCTCTTTTAAATTATTTTACAGAGATATTTTTGTCTAAGTGTCAAAAATCTGACTAACATAAGAAATTGGTATCAAGAAGTGGGTCACTGATGTGACTATACCGGACCATGTGGTTCAGAAGTGTTAGGAACTGGTTTGTGGGAGGAGTTTTGAAATGTTAGGAGAAACAGGCTAGAGGAAAGCTTATAACATTTTAAGGGGATCTTAATGGCAATTTTGGTGTGAGCTCAGAAGACCAGGTTGCTAATAAGAATATAGAGAGCAAAGGCTGTGTTCATGAGGTTTCAGATGGAAATGAGAACTCTATTGGGAACAGGACTAGTGGCCATTCTGGCAAAGAACTTATCTATATTTTGTCCATTCCCTGAGACTTCTTGTGAGACTGAGTTTAAAAGTGATGGGTTAGTTTATCTGGTGGAGGAAATGTCACAGAAACACAACATTCACGCAGTGGCATGGGTATTCCTGGATACTTTTGGTCAGGTTTACAGTAAGAATTTGGATCAAAAAGCAAAACAGAGATGAGATCCAAGATGGTGGACCAGAGGGTGACTATATTCCATGTTGCTCCATGACTCAGGGTTCAAGAAGAAGAAATATTGGGAGAGCCAGGATCAGTGCAGAGCTGCCCAGTGAGACTTCCCTGCTGGAGACATAGGCCTAGAGGGCCAGGCCCAGAGTAGAGCCACCAGGTGAGATTTCCCCACCAGGGACGTAGGCCGAGAGAGCTGGGACCAGACCAGCCGGGCCAAGTGCACAGTCTAGTGCTCTTGCAGTTGACCATCTGTCAACACATGGAGGTGCCTCTGCTCACTAGCAGGGAATATACCCCATCTGGAGGCCACCATCCCTAGAGACGCAGCATCCTTTTTGGGTCACTGCGTTATCAAGTTCCTCTAAGACTTCAGGCTACTGAAGACTAGGAGATGAGTTATTGGAAACCTGCAGGGACATTATAAGCCTATAGGGGGGAAACTGCAATACCTCAGATTTGCACTTCTAGAGGGAAAGATATGTGAGCAATATGAGAAAACAAGGGAAGAAAGTGTCCCAAACAAACCTAGAGGCTACATCAGTAAAATCCAATGGCAGCATGGCAGGAGAAATGTCAGAAAGGGAGTTCAGAATGTATATAATTAAAATGATCAGAGAAGCAAACGATGAGGTAAGAGCAAATGCAGGCATTGAACAATCACCACCAATCAACAGTAAAAAGAGCAAACACAGGAAGCAAAGGATCATTTCAATAAAAAGAGATTCTGAAAAAAAAAAGAAATTCTTGAAATGAAGGAAACAATAAATCAAATTAAAAACATAACCAATAGGATAGAACACCTGGAAGACAGAACCTCAGACAATGAAGACAAAATATTTAATCTTGAAAACAAAGTTGACCAAACAGAGAAGATGGTAAGAAATCATGAACAGAATCTACAAGAATTATGGGATATCATGAAAAGGCCAAATTTAAGAATTATTGGGATTGAGGAAGGCAGAGAGATACAAACAAAAGGAAGGAACAATCTATTCAATGAAATAATGTCAGAAAATTTCCCAAATCTGAAGAACGAAATGGAAAATCAAATAAAAGAGGCTTATAGGACACCGAATGTACAAAATTACAACAGACCCACATCAAGGCACATTATAATGAAAATACCTAATATACAAAATAAAGACAGAATTTTAAAGGCTGTGAGAGAAACAAATCAAATTACATTCAGGGGGAAACCAATATGGATATCAGCAGATTCTCAACCCAGACCCTAAAACCTAGAAGGTCCTGGAACAATATATTTCAAGCTCTGAAAGAACACGAATACCAACCAAGAATCCTATACTCAGCAAATCTTACCTTTGGATTTGATGATGAAATAAAATTCTTCCATGATTAAAAAAAAAAGCTAAAAGAATTTACAAATAGAAAGCTGGCACTACAGAACATTCTCAGCAAAATATTCCATGAGGAAGAAATGAAAAACAACCATGTAAGTCAGCAAAGGGAGGAACTACCCTAAAGGAATACCCAAATAAAGGTGAAAACAAGTAGTGTCAAAAAACAAAAATAAGGTGATCCAAGATGGCGGACTAGAGGGTAACTGCATCTCCAGTCACTCCAGAACCCAGGATTCAGGAAGGGGAGGCATTGAGAGACTTGGACTAAAATAGAGCCATGGGGTAAGTCTCCCCCACTGGGTGAAGCTTGACCTGGGCGGCAGGCCCGGATAGGGGCAGCTTATCAGCACAGGGCGGGGCAGATTATCAGAGCAGGGCAGGGCAGCTAGAGTCTTCCCCAGGTAGCCCTGTTCACTCTGGTAGTGGGCTCCTCCCATATGGCCAGCTTCTCCAGCTTCTTGGAGCAGGCCCCCAAGTGAGAACCTTTCTGCACAGAACCAGCTCCAAGTCTGGAGCCAGCGCAGCAAGTTCCAGCCTGCAGGCAGCTTCAGGGACCAGGACAGGGCAGCCAGGGACTTCCCCAAGCATTTCGGCTCCCTCCAGCGGGAGGTGCCTTTCAAGGCTAGCTTCTCGGAGCAGACCGCCCAGTGAGAGCCTTTCTACACAGAGCCAGCCACAAGTCCCCGAGCCAACAGAGAGCTCCGACCCACAGGCAGCCTCTGGGACCAGGGCAGGGCAGCCAGAGACCTCTCCAGGCAGCCCTGCCCCCTCTAGCTGCAGGCTCCTTCCATGGGGCTATCCAAGATGGCAGACTAGACGGTGACTGCATCTCCTGTTGCTCCAGAACACAGGATTCAAGAAGGGGAGGCATTGAGAGACTCGAACTAAAATAGAGCCATGGGGTAAGTCTCCCCACCAGGTGAAGCTTGGCTTGGGTGGCAGGCCCGGATAGGGGCGGCTTATCAGAGCAGAGCAGGGCAGCTAGAGTCTTCCCCAGGTAGCCCTGCTCACTCCTGCAGTGGGCTCCTCCCACACAGCCAGCTTCTAGGAGCAGGCCTCCAGTGAGAGCCTTTCCGCACAGAGCCAGCTCCAATCCCTGGAACCAGTAGCGGGCTAGGGGCAGCTTTCTTAGGAAGCACTACATTATCAAGTTCCTCCAAGACTTCAGGCTACTGAAGGCGGGGAGGTGATACATTGGAAATCTACAGGGACACTATAAGTCAATAGAGGAAATCTGCAAAATCTCAGAGTCCCACTGACATCTGACCAATATGAGAAAACAAGGGAAGAAAATGTCCCAAACAAACCTAGATACTATATCAGTAAAACACAATGACAGCACGGCAGAAGAAATGTCAGAAAGGGAGTTCAGAATGTACATAATTAAAACAATCAGGGAAGCAAACGAGGAGATGAAAGAGCAAATGCAGGCATTGAAGAAGGAGATGAAAGAGCAAATGCAGGCATTAAATGATCGCACCAATCAAAAGTTAAAGGAGCAAATACGGGAAGCAAGAGATCATTTCAATAAAGAGTTAGAGATACTGAAAAAAAACTGAACAGAAATCCTTGAAATGAAGGAAATAATAAACCAAGTTAAAAACTCCATAGAAAGCATAACCAATAGGATAGAACACCTGGAAGGCAGAACCTCAGACATTGAAGAAAAAATATTTAATCTTGAAAACAAAATTGACCAAACAGAGAAGACAGTAAGAAATCATGAACAGAATCGACAAGAATTATGGGATATCATGAAAAGGCCAAATTTAAGAAATATTGGAATTGAGGAAGGCTTAGAGAAACAAACCAAAGGAATGAACAATCTATTCAATGAAATAATATCAAAAAATTTCCCAAGTCTGAAGAATGAAATGGAAAACCAAGTACAAGAGGCTTATAGGACTCGAAATATACAAAATTACAACAGACCCACACTAAGGCAGATTATTATGAAAATACCTAACATACAAAATAAAGACAGAATTGTAAATGCTGCGAGAGAAAAGAATCAAATTACATTCAGAGGGAAACCAATAAGATTATCAGCAGATTTTCAATCCAGACCCTAAAAGCTAGAAGGGCCTGGAACAACATTTACCAAGCCCTGAAAGAAAACGGATGCCAACCAAGAATCTTATACCCAGAAAAACTGACTTTAAGATTTGATGACGAAATAAGATCCTTCCATGATAAACAAAAGCTAAAGGAATTTAAAAAAAGAAAGCTGGCATTACAGAACATCCTCAGCAAAATATTCCATGAAGAAGAGATGAAAAACAACGATGCAAATCAGCAACAGGAGGAAGTAGTCTAAAGGAATAGCCAAATAAAGGAGAAACCAAATCATGTCAAAAAAAAAAATGAGTCAAATAACTGGGAATACAAATCATATCACAATAATAACCCTGAATGTTAATGGCCTGAACTCATCAAGCAAAAGACATAGACAGGCAGATTGGATTAAAAAGAAAAGTCCAACAATTTGCTGCCTGCAAGAGACTCATCTCATAGAAAAAACACCCATAGACTAAAGGTGAAAGGATGGGAAAAAACACACCATGCCCACGGACACAGCAAAAAAGCTGAAGTATCCATCCTCATTTCAGATAATGTGGACTTCAAGCCAAAACTAGTCAGAAGGGATAAAGAAGGACATTACATACTGCTTAAGGGAAGCATATATCAGCAAGACATAACAATCATAAATATCTATGTCCCGAACATTGGCTCATCCATGTACGTCAAACAAATCCTTCTCAATTCCAGAAATCAAATAGACAACAACACAATAATACTAGGCGATTTTAACACACCTCTCTCACCACTGGATACATCTTCCGAACAAAAATTGAATAAAGAAACCATAGATCTCAATAACACAATCAACAATTTAGACTTAACGGACACATATAGAATATACCATCCAACAAAGAATGACTACCCTTTCTTCTCAGCAACACATGGATCCTTCTCTAAAATAGACCATATTTTATGCCACAAAGCTACTGTTAGCAAATACAAAAGATAGAGATACTACCTTGTTCTCTATCAGATCATAATGGATTGAAATTAGAAATAAATGACAGAATAAAAAACAGAAAATTCTCCAATACCTGGAGATTGAATAATACACTATTATATGATGAATGGATAACAGAAGACATCAGGAGGGAAATAAAAAAATTCTTAGAAGTAAACGAGAACAAAGACACATCATATCAAAATCTCTGGGACACTATAAAAGCAATACTTAGAGGAAGATTTATTTCATAGGGCGCATTCAACAAAAAAAGTAGAAATCAACAAATAAACGACTTAACACTACAGCTCAAAGCCCTAGAAAAAGAGGAGCAGACCAACACCAAAAGTAGTAGAAGACAGGAAATAGTTAAAATCAGCCAAAATCAATGAAATTGAAACAAAAGAAACAATCAGAAAAATTAACAAAATAAAGAGTTGGTTCTTTGAAAAAATAAACAAAATTGATAAACCCTTAGCCACACTAACAAAGAAAAAGAGGGAGAAAACTCAAATTACTAAAATTTGGAATGAACAAGGAAATATCACAACAGACACAAGTGAAATACAAAACATAATTAGAAGCTATTTTGAAAATCTATACTCCAACAAAACAGAAAACCTCGAAGGCATCAACAAGTTTCTAGAGACATATGAATTACCTAAAATGAACGAGGAGGATATACACAACTTAAATCAATCAATTTCAAGCAATGAAATAGAAGAGGTCATCAAAAGCCTTCCAACAAAGAAAAGTCCGGGACCAGATGGGTTCTCAGCCGAGTTCTACAAGACCTTCAAAGAAGAGCTCATTCCAATACCCCTCAATGTATTCCATGAAATAGAAAAGGAGGTTACCCTTCCAAATTCATTCTATGAGGCTAGTATTACTCTGATATCACAACCAGATAGAGACATATCAAGGAAGGAAAATTTCAGACCAATATCCTTAATGAACATAGATGAAAAATTCTCAACAAAATTGTAGCAAATCAGATACAAAAACATATTAAAAAGATAGTGCACCACAATCAAGTGGGTTTTATCCCAGGGATGCAAGGTTGCTTCAACATCCGGAAATCAATAAATGTAATTCATCACATCAATAGGCTTAAAGATAAGAATCACATGATTATTTCAATAAATGCAGAAAAAGTATTTGATAAAATACAGCCTCTCTTCATGCTCAAAACACCAGAAAAAATAGGAATAGTACGAACATTCCTCAACATTGTAAATGCTATCTATGCTAAGCCCATGGCCAATATCATTCTAAATGGAGAAAAACTGAAAGAATTGCCCCTAAAAACTGGAACAAGGCAGGGATGCCCTCTTTCACCACTTCCATTCAACATCGTCTTTGAAACTCTAGCCAGAGCAATCAGACAGACCAAAGAAATTAAAGAGATATGAATAGGAAATGAAGAACTCAAACTATCCCTATTGTGGATGACATGATTCTATATTTAGAGGAGCCAAAAACTTCCACCTGAAAACTTCTAGAACTCATAAATGAGTTCAGTAAAGTAGCAGGATATAAAATCAATGCTCATAAATCTAATGCATTTTTATTCATAAGTGATGAATCCTCAGAAAAAGAAGTTAGGAAAACTACCCCATTCACAATAGCCTCAAAAAAATAAAATACTTGGGAATCAATCTAACCAAAGAGGTGAAAGACCTCTACAATGAGAACTACAGAACACTAAAGAAAGAAATTAAAGAAAACTTTAGAAGATGGAAAGTTCTCCCATGTTGTTGGATAGGCAGAATTAATATTGTCAAAATGGCCATACTACCAAAAGTGCTATACAAATTCAATGCAATTCCAATTAAAATCCCAATGATGTACCTCATAGAAATAGAGCAAGCAATCATGAAATTCATCTGGAAAAATAAGAGACCCAGAATAGCTAAGCAATCCTTAGCAGGAAGAGTGAAGCAGTGGGTATCACAATACCAGAACTTCAACTATACTACAGAGCAATAATAACAAAAACAGCATTGTATTGGCACCAAAATAGACAGGTAGATCAATGGTACAGAATAGAGGACACAGAGATAAACCCAAATAAATACAGTTTTTTCATACTAGACAATGGTGCCAAAAACATACAATGGAGAAAAGATAGCCTGTTCAACAAATGGTGCTAGCAAAATTGGAAGTCCATATGCAGCAGAATGAAACTAAACCCCTATCTCTCACCCTGCACAAAACTCAACTCAAAATGGATCAAAGACCTTGGAATCAGACCAGAGACCCTTCACCTTACAGAAGAAAAAGTAGATCCAAATCTTCAAAATGTCGGCTTAGGATCAGACTTCCTTAGCATGACTCTCCCACAGCACAAGAAATAAAAGCAGGAGTCAATAATTGTGATAGATTCAGACTAAAATGTTTTTTTCTCAGCAAAGGAAACTATCAGCAATGCGAAGAGAGAGCCTACAGAGTGGGAGAAAATCTTTGCCACACATACTTCAGATAGGGAACTAATTTCCAGAATCTATAAAGAACTCAAAAAACTCTACACCAAGAATACAAATAACCCAATCAACAAATGGGCTAAGGAAATGAGCAGATACTTCGCAGAAGAAGATCTACAAGCAATCAACAGATATATGAAAAAAATGTTCAACATCTCTAGTAATAAGAGAAATGCAAATCAAAACTACACTAAGATTCCACCTCACCCCAATTAGAATGGCAGTTATCAAGAATACAAGCAACAATAGGTGTTGGCGAGGATTGGGGAAAAAATACACTCATACATTGCTGGTGGGGTTCCAAATTAGGGCAGCCACTCTGGAAAGCAGTGTGGAGATTCCTTAGAAAACTTGGAATGGACCTACCATTTGACCCAGCTATCCCACTCCTTGGCCTATACCCAAAGGACTTAAAATCAGCATACTACAGAGATACAGCCACATCAATGTTCATAGCTGCTGAATTCACAATAGCCAGACTATGGAACCAACCTAGATGCCCTTCAGTTGATGAATGGATAAAGAAACTGTGGTATATATACACAATGGAATATTACTCCACCATAAAGAATAATACAATTATGGCATTTGCAGGCAAATGGATGCAGTTGGAGAATATCATGCTAAGTGAGATAAGCCAATCTCAAAAAAGCAAAGGCCGAATGATCTCTCTGATAAGCAGATGATGATACATAATGGGGTGGTGGTAGTGCGGTAAGAATGGAGGTAGAATGGATTGTACAGAGGAAAAAGAGGGGTGTGAGGGGTGGGGGAATGAAAAATAAGAGAATAAGACAATCAACTTACCCTATGTACATGTATGATTACAAAAATTTTATGACTCTACTTCATGTACAACCAGAGAAACAAGTTGTACTCCATTTGTTTACAATGAATCAAATTAAATTGTTTTAAAAAAAGCAGAACAGAAAGATTAAAAAAACTTGCAGTTTGACCACAAAAGAAACCACTGTAAAATTGGGGCCAATGAGAATGGGGGTTTGCTGAAGCGATTAGCACTAAAAAGAAGCTAAGTACATACAGGGATAATACGAAAGATGCCTTGAGAGCATCTCAGGAATTGGCCAGACCCTGCCCATTGCAGGCTCAATGGTATAAAAATGTAAATTCTTTTGAAAGACTTTGCTTGGAGAAGAGCACCAGGGAACCCTTCTCATACAAGCCCACATGGGGAATGTCCCTTCACAACTCCTTTCCCTATGTTCAGCTGTCCAGGTACTCAGAGTCCACCACAGCTATGGCCCACAGGGCCCCAGCTACTTCTCCCAATGTCTGCAGACCTTAGTGTTATCCATGTGGTACTGGTTTTTCAGGTATGCAGAATGCAAGAGCTACAAGGTTATAGAGGCTTCTACCAAGATTTCAAAGGAAGACCTGGGAGAGTGATGAATGAAGCTGTTAAAGAGAATTTGAAGTTGCAATGGAGATCCCAGGAAGTTAGAGATGCCAAGAACATGGAACATCTGCCAAGTAAACCTGCAAGCAGTAAGAATCGTTAGCCTGAAAGAATGGTCTTGTGGGCTGTAGCCAGAAAAGCCACAGGGGTAAGGCTGCTCAAGTCCTTTGGAGCTCACATCACACCACTGTTTGCCCCAATATGGTGGACTTGGAACTACAAGATTTAATATTTGCCATGCTGGGTTTCATTCTTGCTTTGGTCAGACCTTCTTTGGTATTCTCCTATTCCACCTTTTTGGAATGGAAATGTTTACTCTATGTCATTGTATGTTGGAAGTATGTAACTTGGTTTTCAACAAACTTTTAAAATTATTATTATTTTTATTTAGCTTTTAATTTTTTACAGACTTTATTCTGATTCCTTGTACACAAATGGGGTACATCATTTCATTTCTATGGTTGTACACAATGTAGATTCATACCATTTGTGTAATCATACATGTACATAGGGTAATGATGTCTGTGTCATTCCACCATTTTTCATACTCCCCTCCCTCTCATTTTCTTCTACATATTCAACAAACTTTCTTTTGCAAAATTTTAAAAACTTTGTTTTTTATAGGGGTCTTGTAACTAAGAATGAGAGTAAGAGACTCCTTGAGTCTCAGAGGAGACATTGGACTTGGAATTTTAAACAAAGCTGAAATTGTTAAGACTATGAGAACTTTCAGAGATGAACTGAATTCATTTTGAAATGTGAAATGAACACGAACCTTTGGGAACCAGAGGTAGAATATTATGGATTGGATCTAAAAATGCCCACAAAATGCCATGTGCTAAAGGCCTGGTCTCTAGCTGATGAATTGTTGGGAGATGGTGGAAACATTAGGATATAAAGCCTAATTGGAGAAAGTAGTCCATGTAGGGAGTGACTTTGAAAGGTTTGTTTTATCTCTGGCCTCTTCCCTCTTTCTTTCCCTGCTTTCTGGCCACCATGAGGACAGAAGCTTTGCTCCACCATATACTCCCTACCATGATGTTTTGCCCAAAAACAATGAAGCCAAGTGACCATGAACTGAATTCCCTGAAACCATGAGTCAAAATAAATCTCCCCTTCTTTAAGTTGTTTTAATCAGGTATTTTGTCACAGTGATGTAAATCTGGCTAACATGTTATATGACAAAGAAATGATTAATTTATTTAGACTTCTAAAGTCTGACTGGCATGTAATCATTTTGGCTCACTTATGGTATATTCAATATAACAAAAGTATGTCATGAGGGCAGAGAGAAGAAATGGCAGGGGTCTTTTGTATGTATAGATGGGGGATGATTAGAAGACTGCAAAGTGACTGTATGATACCTTAAAGGCCTTTCTAATCACCAGGATAACCTATTATCTCTTACTTTCGCTTTATATCTACTGTGTCATTAGACCATCACAAACATTTTTTTGAGAAATGCTTTACTGAGCTCTCACTGTATCTGGTTCCATTAAAGGACATTTTGACCTTCCAAAATGAGAAAAAATAGGAGATTTCAAAGTTCCTTTTTAGTTTGCTTTTCCTAGATAAATATGATAAGTTTATACTCATTCAGAGAAAGGTCCACTAGTTGATTTTTTTCACCTTTTGTTTTCTCTGAAAACAACTGCCTACCATAATCACTCTTTTTGAAATGAGGGAAAGGTGCAAAGAATAAACTGGAAGTGAAAAGATGAATTTAAGAATATAAAAATGAAAAATTTCTACTGGCTTCCAGAATATGAGAAATAGAATCTGTGAATCAGAGAAGGTTGAGATGTCACTTTTTGTAAACTTGATTATTTTCTAACCTTACATTTTTCTTATTTGTTGTCTTCAACTTTTACTTTATTTTTAGTGATTTTTCCACAATTACAGTACTTCATGGTTGTTAAAGGTAAAAAGGGAAAGAGAATATTTTGGTCCCAAATTGGTCTGAGTGGAATGGAGGAACAGTTTCTTTTGATGTGAATTCAAAAAAGCATACAAAGGAGAAATTATTACAAGTCATAGCTTACCATTTAGAGACACTTTCCCAGAATTGTTCTCTACTCCAACTTTGGAAAATTTTGTTTTATATAACTAAAGGGATTGTTCACTTGGCAAACTAACCTAAAGCTGCTACTGGACGCCAAAAGACGAAACTGTCTCTGCTTTCATTGATCGATATTATTGTACATTTCATTTCCAATGGTGTACTGTTCACCCAATGAAATGTATAAACTACCTGCTTGATACCAAGACAAGTTTTATCCATCAAATTCACAATAATAGTTGATATCATTAAGCATAAGAAGGCATACTGCTACTCTTCAGTTAAAGTTCAATCTATGAAGAAAAGAAAAATCCAAAGGAAGGAGAATTTTGCACATTACTCTAAGCCATGATTTTGGCTGGGAAGTTTTAGGACATAATAAGTTAGAAGGCATCCACATTTTATTTTCCCCCCTCTAATGCTTATGAGACCCATGAGTCCCCATATGTATTGGCAGACTAAATTAAGTTTAGTTTGGCTAACATTTATCCCTGTTAAAATGGAGTTAGTTTTATTAACACACAATACATAACAACGCCCAGAATCTTGGCCCACAAGGATTCTACTCCTGAAAATTCTGTCTTCTGTTCACTTTGACTTAACTGTACATGGGGAAACAGGTGGTCAGTGTGCCAGGAAAATGAGAACTGTGCTAGATTGTAGATTGCATCAAGAAGAAGAAGACAATCATCAGAGGCATGTTAATCTCAGAAATAAACTAAAGACCTGAGCGATTAGAAGTTTAGATCTCTTGTTTAGTTGATCAGAAGAAGAGTTTGCTTACTGTGTTATTTAGGATTTTGAAATATTGGTTGGTATTTATTCATGATCACTATGCCCATAGCGTTTGACAGCCTCTTTGTTATATCTGTAATGCTCAACGTTGCATTATTTGAACTTATACCAAAATATGCTCAAATGCTCTGAATATAAACTCAGAATGTTAGAGATTTATTATGAACATGCCAGACACACATTCAGTATCTTATCAGTATACTGTATACTTATACTTAGACAGTATACTTATCAGTATCTTATCAGCATCTTTTAGAAAAACCCACACATGCATGCCTGCATCTTTCCCAAATCAAAACAAAACACATAATCAGGCATTAAGGAAGCAGAAAATTGACTTACCCAACAGGTTCAGTTTGGTTGTATTCCCCATGGATATTGATCAACCCAGCATAGCTGCCACATAGTGGCCTAGTGGAAAAAACAAGGGATTTGAGGGAAACACACTTGAGTGCTCTGGATTATTTTTGGCTTGGGAAAGTTACTTAACCGATATGAGCCTTATTTATCTTAGCCATGAAATGGAGGAATAAAATGATTTACTAGATATGTTGGAAGTATTAAAATCAATTATTTAATTAGTAGATAATATTAAATAATTTAAATTATGAACTAATATTAAAAGAGTGATAGAAAATTTGTAGCGCAATATAAGTGCTATAGTTAATGGTTGTTTAACAGCATAGATGATCCTTGAAGAGATTATGCTAAGTGAAGTAAACCAGCCTCATAAAAAAAGACAAATACTATGTGATTCCATTTACATGAGGATATAAAGTAGTCAAACTCACAGAGAGTAGAATTGTGATTGCCAAAGGAATGAGGAAGGGGAAAAGGGGAGTTGTTCAATGGGCATAGTTTCGGTTTTGCAAAAATGAAAAAGAGCTAGAGATCTGTTGCACAACAATGTAAACATAAACACTACTGAGTTATACACAAAAATTAATGATACCCAGTAACTTGGGAGGCTAATGAAGGAGGATCACAAGTCCAAGGTCAGTCCCAGCAATTTAGTGGGGTCCTAAGCAACTTAGTGAGACCCTGTCTCAAAATAAAAAATAAAAAAGGGCTGGGGTAGCTCAGTAGTAAAGCACCCCTAGGTTAAATTCTCAGTACAAAAAACATGATGATAAATTTGATGTTGTGGCTTTTTACCACAAATGAGAATTAACAAATTAACTAAAAATAATTAGTGGTTGCTATTACTTATATCACAATTATGATTTTTTACTAAAATTAATATATTGGTTCAGAATCTACTCTTTCTGCTCATGTAGACACCGCTTTAATATACAATGCAGACATTGGGAAATATCCAGTCACCTGGTGAGGAGTTAAGGTAGGAAGAGAATGCAGTTTCTATGAAAATTAAATGTTGAACCATTCATTAGTCACCTATATCATATTACTTTATCTAGTGTGACTTGCTCTGTGGGCATCATGAAAAATTGGGATAATGAGGAGGGTAATGCTTCCGGTCAAATGTCCGTAAGTTTGAAAGGTCAATATGTGTTTTTTTAAAGCTGTTTTTACTCTATTTTATTTTAAATATATTTTAAGTTGTCAATAGACCTTTTTTTTTTTAATTTATATGTGGTGCTGAGAATCAAACCAGTGCCTCACACATGCTAGGCAAGTGCCCTACCACCAAGCTACAAACCCAGCTCCTGGAAAGTCAATATGAGAATTGGTGTGGGGCCAGTGGTAGCAAGGCTGGCTAGGTGAGGATAATATCTAAAGCTATGTTATACAACAGAGCTTTCTGAGATAATGGAAATGCTCTATATATTAGCTGTCCAATATGGTGGCCACTACCCACATGTTGGCATTAGGCTCTTGAAATTTTTCTATTGTGGCTGAAGAACTGCATTTTTATAATTTTATTTTATTTTCGTTAATTCTAAATCACATGTCCACATGTGACTAGTGGCCACTACATTAGACACAGCATATCTAGAGTTTAGGGAGATAGTAAAGAATAATCTCAATCTAGAAAGCAAAAGAGAGGTTGATTTAAAATGATGTGGGACTGGTTGTAGCTCAGTGGTAGAGCGCTTGCCTAGCACATGTGAGGCACTAGGTTTGATCCTCAGCACACATAAAAATAAATAAAGGTATCATGTCCATCTAAAACTAAAAAAAAATTAATAAAAAATGATGTGGATAAAGCTATTATCATCAAGGAAATAGCATGTCAGTCAAAAGTCAAGTCCTGAGAAGGTGGCAAAAAAGTTTTCTACTATCATATCTCCACAGCATACCGATTTAGAAAATCACCTACAAACAAGAATACCAGTGGGAATCTGGGAGTCCAGCAGAGAATTTCCAGCATACTCCTGGAACAAAAATATTTAAAAAATAGATGTACCAAAGAATTCAGGCAGGAGGATCACAAGTTCAAGGCCAGCCCCACCAATTTAGTGAGTCCCTAAGCAACTTAGTGAGAACCTGTCTCAAAATAAAAAAAAATTTAAAGAATTGGGGGTGCCCCTCAGTGGTTAAGTGCCCCTGGGTTCAATCCCTGATACCTGATACCAAAAAAAAAAAAAAAAAGGAAAGGATGAGGTGACTATTTCTTCAAGTGCACAAACAGCAATGTAAGACTTCAAGGAACAATGAAAACCATGAATGCATGGTGGAATCAAAGGAATACAACAGTTTTACAGTAATTTATCCCCCAAAAGCAACCACTCTAAAAAGCAGTATGGAGATTCCTCAGAAAACTTGGAATGGAACTTCCATTTGACCCAGCTATCCCATTCCTTGGTTTATACCCAAAGGACTTAAAATCAGCATACTACAGTTGTAAGCACCCAGAAACCACTCCAGATGCAGGAACTCACGTAAGAGATTTTATTAAGCAAACAGGCAGAGTGTCTCACTGCAGGGTGAGAGAGAGAAAGAGAGAGAGAGAGAGAGAGAGAGAGAGAGAGGCGGGGGGGGGGAGAACGCACACAAGAGAGAGTGAAAGCAAGGAGGAGAGAGAATGGTGCAGGAGCTTCTCCTAAATATTGGAATTTCACGGGCTAACAAGGGACCAATGACTGAGAAGGAGACTTGTAGCTAGGATGTTCACAGACTGACAATCTAGGTTGTAAGATGGGAGCGGGAGAAATGGCTGCAGCATAAAGGACGGGGGAGCAGCTTTATATTATAGCAGTGATCTGGCTACATCAATGTTTATAGCAGCAGAATTCAAAGAAGCTAAGCTATGGAGCCAAACTAGGTGCCCTTCAATAGAAGAATGGATAAAGAAAATGTGGTATATATACACAATGAAATATTGCTCAGCCTTAAAGAATAATGAAACTATGTCATTTTCTGATAAATGGATGGAGCTGGAGAATATCATGCTAAATGAAATAAGCCAATCACAAAGAAACAAAGACTGAATGTTTTCTTTGCTATGGGGATGCTAATTCACAATAAGGGGATGTGGCTAGGGAAGAAAAAGGTACTTTGGATTAGACAGAGGTGAGTGAAGGGAGGGGAGAGGGTATGGGGGTTGGAAGGATAATAGAATGAATCAGACATTATTACCCTATGTGCATATATGATTACACAACCAGTGTAACTCTACATCGTGAACAACCAGAAGAATGAGGAGTTACACTCCATTTACATATAATGTGTCAAAAGGCATTCTATTATCATGTATAACAAATTAGAACAAATTTTAAAAAGTTGAAATCTAGAAATTGCCTGGAAAAGAATTCAAAATAATTGTTTTAAAGACACTAAGAGAGCTACACAAGAACACAAATAGACAACTCAATGGAATGAGGAAAATGATATTTTAACAAAACAAGACATTGAAGAAATTGATATTATGTGAAAGAACCAAATATAAATTCTGGAGTTGAAAAATACAATGAGTTAAATTTTAAATGCAATAAAGAAAATCAATAGCAGACATAGGATGCATCAAAAGCAGTTCAAGTAGGGAAATTTATAGTGATAAAAACAGATTCAGAAGAAGCATTTGACAAAAATCAACATCCTCTCTGTTAATTAGGTATAGAAGGAATATACCTCTACATAATAAAGACCATATATATGACAAGTCCACAGTTAACCTCAACACCTGAAAGATTTTCCTCTAAGATCAGCGACAAGGAAAAAAAATACCCATTCTCATCACTTCTATTTATAATCCTGGACAGTTAGGAAAGAAAAATAAACAAAAAGGCATCCAAATCAGAAAGGAAGACATGAAATTGTCCTTTTTTGCAAATGACATGATCTCATATATAGAAAACTCTAAGGAGTTGGCAAAAACCCCTTTAAGACTTATAATAAAAAAAATTAATAAAGTTGCAGGTGACAAAATCACCTTACAAAAATCAGTTCCATTTTTATATACTAAATAGTGAACTAAGAAATCAAGAAAACAATCCTATTTACAATATCAGGATAAACAATAAAATACTTAATTTCACCATGATAAAATATCTGTGTACTGACAACTAAAAAATATCGATGAAAGAAACTGAAGACACACACACACACACACACACACACACGCTAAGACACTAAGACACACACACACACACACATATATATATGACATATATCTATCTATGACATATATCTATCTATATATATAGGTAGATAGATATAGATAGATATAGATATCCTGTGTTGAGTGATTGGAAGAATTAATGCTGATAAATGTCCATACTACCCTGAAAGATCTACAGATTCAATGCAGTCTTTCTCAAAATGCCAAGAGTATTTTTCACAAATAGAAAAACAATCTTAAAATTCATATGAGGGCTGGGTTTGTGACTCAGTGATAGAGCACTTGCCTAGCACGTGCATGGCACTGGGTTCAATTCTCAGCACTGCATATAAATAAATAAAAGAAAGGTCCATTGCCAACTAAAATAATATTTTAAAAAAATTCATATGTGACACTGGGCCCAGTGGCACATGCCTCTAATCCCAGCAGCTTGGGAGGCTGAGGCAGGAGGATCACAAGTTCAAAACCAGCCTCAGCAAAAGCTAGGTGCTAAGTAACTCAGTGAGACCCTGTCTCTAAATAAAATACAAAATAGGGCTGGGGATGTGGCTCAGTGGTCGAGTGCCCCTGAGTTAATTCCCTGGTACTCAACCCCAAAAAAAGAAAAAGAAAAGAAAAAAACAGAAGATAGAGGCAAATCTAGACTAATACAGCTACAAGTAAAGGAACACCTGGAGCCACCAGAAGCTTAAAAAGGGAAAGATTCTCTTTTAGAACTTTTGGAGGGAGCTTGGCACTGCCAACACCTTGATTTTTTATTTCCAGTTTCCAGAATCATGAGAGAAGAAATTGCTCTTTTTAAAAACAGAGAGACAGGGTGATCCAAGATGGCGGACTAGAGGGTGACTGCATCTCCAGTCACTCCAGAACCCAGGATTCAAGAAGGGGAGGCATTGAGAGACTCGGACTAAAAGAGAGCCACAGGGTGAGTCTCCCCCACCTGGTGAAGCACTGCCCGGGCAGCAGGCCTGGATTCGGGTGGCTTATTAGAGTAGGGCAGAGCAGCTAGAGTCTTCCCCTGGTGGCCCTGAGCACTCCGGCGGTGGGCTCCTCCCACAGGGCCAGATTCTCCAGCATCTCGGAGCAGGCCCCCCAGTGAGAGCCTTTCTGCACAGAACCAAGCTTCAAGTCCCTGAACCAGGGCGGTGAGTTCCTGCCCACAGGTTGCTTCAGGGACAAGGACAGGGCAGCCAGGGACTTAACCAAGCAGCCCGCAGCCCGGCCCCCTCCGGCGGAAAGCGTCTTTCCAGGCCAGCTTCTCGGAGCAGACCCCCCAGTGAAAGCCTTTCCACACAGAGCCAGCTCCAAGTCCTGGAACCAGTAGAGGACTAGGGGCAGCTTTCCTTGGAAGCACTGCATTATCAAGTTACTCTGAGATTTCAGGCTACTGAAGGCAGGAAGGTGATACCCTGGAAATCTACAGGGACACTATAAGCCAACAGAAGAATTCTGCAATATCACAACGTCCCACTGACATCTGACCAATATGAGAAAACAAGGGAAGAAAATGTCCCAAACAAACCTAGATACTATATCAATAGAACCCAATGACAGTACAGCAGAAGAAATGTCAGAAAGGGAGTTCAGAATGTACATAATTAAAACAATCAGGGAAGCAAACGAGGAGATGAAAGAGCAAATGTAGGCATTGAAGGAGGAGATGAAAGAGCAAATGCAGGCATTAAATGATCGCACCAATCAACAGTTAAAGGAGCAAATACGGGAAGCAAGACATCATTTCAATAAAGAGTTAGAGATACTGAAAAAGAAACAAACAAACACAAATCCTTCAAATGAAGGAAATAATAAACCAAGTTAAAAACTCCATAGAAAGCATAACCAATAGGATAGAACACCTGGAAGACAGAACCTCAGACACTGAAGACAAAATATTTAATCTTGAAAACAAAGTTGACCAAACAGAAAAGATGGTAAGAAATCATGAACAGAATCTACAAGAATTATGGGATATCATGAAAAGGACAAATTTAAGAATTATTGGGATCGAGGAAGGCTTAGAGAAACAAACCGAAGGAATGAACAATCTATTCAATGGAATAATATCAGAAAACTTCCCAGATCTGAAGAATGAAATGGAAAACCAAGTACAAGAGGCTTATAGGACTCCAAATATACAAAATTACAACAGACCCACACCCAGGCACATTATTATGAAAATACTTAACATACAAAATAAAGACAGAATTTTAAAGGCCGCGAGAGAAAAGAACCAAATTACATTCAGGGGAAACCAATAGAATATCAGCAGATTTTTCAATCCAGACCCTAAAAGCTACAAGGGCCTGGAACAATATTTACCAAGCCCTGAAAGAAAATGGATGTCAACCAAGAATCTTATACCCAGCAAAACTTACTTTCAGATTTGACGATGTAATAAGATCCTTCCATGATAAACAAAAGCTAAAGGAATTTACAAAAAGAAAACCAGCATTACAGAACATTCTCAGCAAAATATTCCATGAGGAAGAGATGAAAAACAACGAAGCAAATCTGCAACGGGAGGAACTAGCCTAAAGGAATAGCCAAATAAAGGGGAAACCAAATCATGTCAAAAAACAAAAACGAGTCAAATAACTGGGAATACAAATCATATCACAATAATAACCCTGAATGTTAATGGCCTGAACTCATCAGTCAAAAGACATAGACGGGCAGATTGGATTAAAAAGAAAAGTCCAAAATTTGCTGCCTGCAAGAGACTCATCTCATAGAAAGAGATACCCATAGACTAAAGGTGAAAGGATGGGAAAAAACATACCATGCACATGGACACCGCAAAAAAGCTGGAGTATCCATCCTCATTTCAGATAACATGGACTTCAAGACAAAACTAGTCAGAAGAGATAAAGAAGGACATTACATACTGCTTAAGGGAAGCATAAATCAGCAAGACATAACAATCATAAATATCTATGCCCAGAACATTGGCTCATCCATGTACATCAAACAAATCCTTCTCAATTCCAGAAATCAAATAGACCACGACACAATAATACTAGGCGATTTTAACACACCTCTCTCACCGCTGTATAGATCGTCCAAACAAAAATTGAATAAAGAAACCATAGATCTCAATAACACAATCAACAATTTAGACTTAACCGACTTATATAGAATATACCATCCAACAAAGAACGAATACCCTTTCTTCTCAGCAGCACATGGATCTTTCTCCAAAATAGACCATGTCTTATGCCACAAAGCTACTGTTAGCAAATACAGGAAGATGGAGATACAACCTTGTATTCTATCAGACCATAATGGATTGAAATTAGAAATAAGTGACAGAATGAAAAACAGAAACTTCTCCAATACCTGGAGATTAAATAATACACTATTATATGATGAATGGATAACAGAAGACATCAGGAGGTAAATTAAAATTTTTAGAAGTAAACGAGAACAAAGACACATCATATCAAAATCTCTGGGACATGATGAAAGCAGTACTTAGAGGAAGATTTATTTCATGTGGCGCATTCAACAAAAGAAGTAGAAATCAACAAATAAACGACTTAACACTGCAGCTCAAAGCCCTAGAAAAAGAAGAGCAGACCAACACCAAAAGTAGTAGAAGACAGGAAATAGTTAAAATCAGAGCCGAAATCAACGAAATTGAAACAAAAGAAACAATCGGAAAAATTAACAAAATAAAGAGTTGGTTCTTTGAAAAAATAAACAAAATTGATAAACCCTTAGCCACACTAACAAAGAGAAAGAGGGAGAAAACTCAAATTACTAAAATTCGGAATGAACAAGGAAATATCACAACAGACACGAGTGAAATACAAAACATAATTAGAAGCTATTTTGAAAATCTATACTCCAACAAAACAGAAAACCTCAAGACATCAGCAAGTTTCTAGAGACATATGAATTACCTAAACTGAACGAGGAGGACATACAAAACTTAAATAAATCAACTTCAAGCAATGAAATAGAAGAGGTCATCAAAAGCATACCAACAAAGAAAAGTCCGGGACCAGATGGGTTCTCAGCCGAGTTCTACAAAACCTTTAAAGAAGAGCTCATTCCAATACTTCTCAAAGTATTCCATAAAATAGAAGAGGAGGGAACCCTCCAAAACTCATTCTATGAAGCCAATATCACCCTGATACCTAAACCAGAGAGAGACGCATCAAGGAAAGAAAATTTCAGACCAATATCCTTAATGAACATCGATGCAAAAATTCTCAACAAAATTTTAGCAAATTGCATAAAAAATATATTCAAAAGATAGTGCACCACGATCAAGTGGGTTTTATCCCAGAGATGCAAGGTTGGTTCAACATCCGGAAATCAATAAATGTCATTCACCATATCAACAGACTAAAAGTTAAGAATCATATGATTATTTCAATAGATGCAGAAAAAGCATTTCATAAAATGCAGCATCCCTTCATGCTCAAAACACTAGAAAAAATTGGGGTAGTGGGATCATTCCTTAACATTGTAAAGGCCATCTACACTAAGCCCATGGCCAATATCACTGTAAATGGTGAAAAACTGAAAGCATTCCCCCTAAAAACTGGAACAAGACAGGGATGCCCTCTTTCACCACTTCTATTCAACATCGTCCTTGAGACTCTAGCCAGGGCAATTAGACAAACCAAAGAAATGAAAGGGATATGAATTGGAAAAGAGGAACTCAAACTATCCCTGTTCGCTGATGACATGATTATATATTTAGAGGAACCAGGAAATTCCACCAGAAAACTCTTAGAACTTATAAGTAAATTCAGTAAAGTAGCAGGTTACAAGATCAATGCTCATAAATCCAATGCTTTTTTATACATAAGTGATGAATCTTCAGAAAGAGAAATTAGGAAAACTACCCCATTCACAAAAGCCTCGAAAAAAATAAAATAGTTGGGAATCAATCTCACAAAAGAGGTGAAAGACCTCTACAATGAGAACTACAGAACACTAAAGAAAGAAATTAAAGAAAAACTTAGAAGATGGAAAGATCTCCCATGTTCTTGGATAGGCAGAATTAATATTGTCAAAATGGCCATACTACCAAAAGTGCTATACAGATTCAATGCAATTCCAATGAAAATCCCAATGGTGTACCTTACAGAAATAGAGCAAGCAATTATGAAATTCATCTGGAAGAATAAGAAACCCAGAATAGCTAAAGCAATCCTTAGCAAGAAGAGCGAAACAGGGGGTATCACAATACCAGATCTTCAACTCTACTACAAAGCAATAGTAACAAAAACGGCATGGTATTGGTACCAAAATAGAAAGGTAGATCAATGGTACAGAATAGAGGACACGGACACAAACCCAAATAAATACAATTTTCTCATACTAGACAAAGGTGCCAAAAATATGCAATGGAGAAAAGATAGCCTCTTCAACAAATGGTGCTGGGAGAATTGGAAATCCATATGCAACAGAATGAAACTAAACCCATATCTCTCACCATGCACAAAACTAAACTCAAAATGGATTAAGGACCTCGGAATCAGACCAGAGACCCTGCAGATTATAGAAGAAAAAGTAGGTCCAAATCTTCACCTTGTTGGTCTAGGATCAGACTTCCTTAACAGGACTCCCATAGCACAAGAAATAAAAGCTAGAATCAACCACTGGGATAGATTCAAACTAAAAAGCTTTCTCTCAGCAAAGGAAACTATTAGCAATGCGAAGAAAGAGCCTACAGAGTGGGAGAATATCTTTGCCAATCATACTTCAGATAGAGCACTAATCTCCAGAATCTATAAAGAACTCAAAAAACTTTACTCCAAGAATTCAAATAATCCAGTCAACAAATGGGCTAAGGAAATGAATAGACACTTCACAGAAGAAGATCTACAAGCAATCAACAAACATATGGAAAAATGCTCAACATCTCTAGTAATAAGAGAAATGCAAATCAAAACCACCCTAAGATTCCATCTCACCCCAATTAGAATGGCGATTATCAAGAACACAAGCAACAGCAGGTGTTGGCGAGGATGTGGGGAGAAAGGTACACTCATACACTGCTGGTGGGGCTGCAAATTAGTGCAGCCACTCTGGAAAGCAGTATGGAGATTCCTCAGAAAGCTTGGAATGAAACCACCATTTGATCCAGCTATCCCACTCCTCGGCCTATACCCAAAGGACTTAAAGTCAGCATACTACAGAGATACAGCCACATCAATGTTCATAGCTGCTCAATTCACTTTAGCCAGATTGTGGAACCAACCTAGATGCCCTTCAGTTGATGAATGGATAAAGAAACTGTGGCATATATATACAATGGAATATTACTCCGCCATGAAGAATGATAAAATTATGGCATTTGCAGGCAAATGGATGCAGTTGGAGCATATCATGCTAAGTGAGATAAGCCAATCTCAAAAAACTAAAGGACGAATGATCTCGCTGATAAGCGGATGAGGACATATAATGTGGGGTGGGAGGGGTTAGCGTTAGGGTTATGGTTAGTTTTAGGGTTAGGGATAAGGAGGGTGGTAAGAATGGAGGAAGGAAGGACTGTATAGAGGGAAAAGAGGTGTTGGAGGGGTGGGGGGAAGGGGCAAAATAACAGAATGAATCAAACAAGATTGCCCTATGTAAATTTATGATTTTTAGTTAAAATAAATAAAAGAAAAGAAAAAACAAGAGAGTGAGATAGAGAGAGAGAGACAGAGAGAGAGAGAGAGAGAGAGAGAATGAAAAAGCAGAAGGAAGGAAGGAAGGAAGGAAGGAAGGATGGAAGGAAGGAAGGAAGGAAGGAAGGAAGGAAGGAAGGATGGAAGGAAGGAAGGAAGGAAGGAGAAAGAAAGAAAGAAAGAAAGAAAGAAAGAAAGAAAGAAAGAAAGAAAGAAAGAAAGGGCAATATACAGAATGGGAGAAAATATTTGGAAACCATTTATCCAATAAGGATTTAATATCCATAATATATAAAGATCCATCCAATTCAATAGCAAAAAATAACCCTATTAAAAAATTAGTAAAGGACCAAAGTCAAATTTCTCACAAGAAGACATACAGATACCCAAGAGGCATATGGAAAGGTACTCAAACTCGATAATCTTCAAGGAAATGTAAGTCAAACCCACAATTAAATATCACCTCATACCTGTCAGGAAGGCTATTATCAAAACTTTAAAACATACAGATGTTTGTGAGGATGTGGAGAAAGGGGAATCCTTTGCTCTGTTAGTGGGAATGTAAATTGGTATAGCAACCATGGAAAACAGTGTAGATATTCCTTAGCACCATCATAGAATCCAGATATCCCATTTCGGAGGATATATCTAAAGAATATTAAATTGGTATCTCAAATATATATCTCTATGCCATGTTCATTGCAGCATTTTCTATAGTAGTGAAGATTTGAAGCAACCTAAGTGTCCATGATCAATGAATGAATAACACACACAATGAAATGTTTTCAGCTCTAAAAAAGGGAAGACATGACATGACATTTTCAACAAAATAGGTGAATCCAGAGGCCATTATGCTAAGAGAAATAAGTCAGATGCAGAAAGAGGAATACTGCATGATCTCACTAATATGTCGCTGATCTTAGAGGAAAATCTTTCAGGTGTTGAGGTTAACTGTGAACTTGTCATATATATGGTCTTTATTATGTAGAGGTATATTCCTTCTACGCCTAATTGACAGAGAGGATGTTGATTTTTGTCAAATGCTTCTTCTGAATCTATTTTTATCACTATAAATTTCCCTACTTGAACTGCTTTTGATGCATCCTATGTCTGCTATTGATTATCTTTATTGCATTTAAAATTTAAATCATTGTATTTTTCAACTCCAGAATTTATAAACAGAGAGTAGAATGGTAGTTACCAAGGACTGGGGGTGAAAACAATGGAGAGATGTTGGTCAAAGGATACAAACTTTCATTTATAGATTAATAACTTTTGGAAATATAATGTATTTCATGTTGACTGTCACTGATAATATTGTATGTATTTATGCACATGATATATTTTGACAATTAATAGAAATACTGACTCCACTGAGGGTTCATGCCTGAAAATAAAGAACATTCCTTTAAAAAACTGGGACCCAACTGAAGAATTCTGAACCACAAGTTGAATAGTTTTTTCAGAAAATGTTTACAAATAACCTCAACCTAACGTTTACTTTACTAAATTAGTGACCTGCTTCCCTTTAGCCTTCAGCTACAACCACTGCCAATTTCTTTTCTCAAGATGTTTTATAATATTCATGCAAACAACCTTCTATATGTAAATCACTCTGCCAAGTGCTTTGGGAAATAAATAAACAACAATGTATTATGGGGTTTATGGAGGCAATTATGGGGCTTCAGTCCCTGTGCATATGAATGTGAAAGAACTACCAATAAAAAAGGTCTTTTGTTAGCTGGGGTTGTGATTCAATGGTAAAGTGCTTGCCTAACATGTGCCAGGCCCTGGATTTTCATCCCACAGGGGTTCGAACCCTTTTGTCATGGTGACTTGCATTCTACCCTTCCCCCACCAACCCCTGCCCTTTATCCCTTTCTTCCTGCATAATGGACAGGCTCAACTAGCCCAGCAATATTTGTATTTGTGCGCTGGAAGGGTGAGAAAACATATTTTGATTTATGGTGTCCCCTTAGAAGAAAGCGTACTTGAGTTACAACTACATTCCAGTGCAAATGTTGGAAATCACCCCAAATTTCCATGGATGGGACTTACATCGATGTTTCTGCTTGACTTTTTCACAGAAGAAAAAATACCTTCTGGGAATGCACAGGCAAACATAATTTTTTGGAAGGAATATGAGTAAGGGAGCATGTCCATAAAATATAATAGTAGAGTTGTTGCTGTTCAATAAAGGTTCTTATAATGAGTCATAAAAATGCAAGATGTAAAATGTGTGTGTGTATATGGGTGTGTGTGTGTTTGTGTGTGTGTTGTGGTTGAGCTCCAAACCCTAACAATAAATGGAATCGATTCCCCCTTGCTCCTGTGAGTTTGGGGTGTTTGGATTTCATCTTTTCTTTTCCCTGTCTAGCTCATTAGCTACAATTTCAAAAATAAAATGAGTCAGTGCTTCATGGCTTGAAAGCAAAGGCAGCATTCTGCTTTGGGGAAATTCCATCACAGTAGTTAACTTCTCTTTATGTCTTTCTTCTGCCATATTTAAAAGTCATCACATTTCTGATGAAGGCCACATGGTGACTTTGGATAGTAAGCAAAATGTCAACAGCTTTCTTTTAGCTCTGGGAACCCAAACTGGGATGAGCGCAAATGGTCTACAGGTGGTACCTTGAGGTAATCAGAGTAGGTCAGAGAAACACCCAGGAAGCACTCCAATCATAGGCATTGCTTCTTCCATTTGCACAAATTGCTGCAGCTGACTTTAAGCTCTTCGGGGCTCAGCCCATTGTTTTTCCCTAGCTGTGGTCTAAATCTGTGACAGTTTCAGTAGATTTATTTCATTAGCCTCAAATGAAAATCTCCTTTCCATGATGCTTGCTTCATGGGACTGAGATAGGTACAGTGTGTTGGAAGGGAGAAATAAAAATGGAACAGGTTAATTGGTCATATCAGGTATAATTCTAGATTTCGTTTTCAGGGTTCTGCCATCTTTTTGCTTAGTAATCCTTATAGAAACAGGGCAAAGAAGGAGATTGAGTCCTCTAGGGAATAATGGAAACAGAAAATAAAGATAGTGCTAAATCCGTAAGGCACTTTCTACAGATACCAAGGTGGTTGGAAGGACATAAAATCTCATGACAGTACATTCCTGGAAATGTTTAAGTTAAAGTCTCACAAGCAAATTTAGGAAAATGTTTAAATCGGTCTATCTGAATCATGGAATCATGGAGCTCTCCTAAACATAAGCAGAAATGGCAGGATCTACCCATAAAGTCTGATTTGAAGACCATAGTTTCGTGCTTGTTCCCTCCACATCCTACCCTTCTCCCCTACAAGGCTCAAATGCCCACAGATTAAATAGTCTCCCGTGTCAGATAATAACAAGGTTGTTATTAGGTGAAATGGAACATGTTGCTGGATAATGGAAACTTTTTTTTTTTTTTGTGGTACTGGGGATCGAACTAAGGGCCTTTCACTTGCGAGGCAAATGTTCTACCAGCTGAGCTATCTCCCCAGCCCGATAATGGAAACTTCTAACACTTTTCTATAAGCACGTTGTGAATATAAATTTTTTTTTGCAAATATAAATTTTGGACCAGTTGACCACCATGACAAATCTTTCTCTTGGACTGGAGGGGATGGGATGAGAAACAGGACAAGAAAAGGTATGAGGAGTTAGGAAGTCCTGAATTCTAAGTAGCAATATCAGCAGGAGCAATGGGGCCTGATAAAGAGAGATAACTACAGGAGTATGAACCACCACAAAATAGCTGGAATATCAAAAAGGCAAGAAATCCCAAAAGATAAAGTCATCTACTTTTACTGGTAACATCACAGGTTTTTACTGGTAATCACAGGTTAGGGACATTTCAAGATTTCAAGGCAGAGATGTATTCAACTTAAAGTTTTAGGTATTACTTCTTTATCATTACCTCCTCTTGTTTGTAGCTCTATAGACTACAGCACCTATAGATCTCATGCATACAGCTGAGAGACTAAATATACAAACAGACCATGGCCAGACTATATATAAAATTAGAACTCTGATCTGCAACCTGCAGCAACCTGCCTGGGAAACCAAGCTATCATCTACAGTAATCAGCTGTCTTAGTCTTTGGACACTGTGACCAAAATACCTGACAAGAACAACTTAGAGAAGGAAAATTTTATTTTTGGCTCATGATTTTAGAAGTCTCAGTCCATAATCAGTTGGCCTCATTGTTCTAAGCCTGAGGTGAGGCAGAACAACATCATGGCAGAAAGGGTGTGGAAGAAGACTGATCAGCATATGTATGGCAACAGGAAGCAAAAAGATAGAGAGGAAGGGGACAGGGGCAAGATATAGTCACCATGGGCATGTTCCCAGTGACTCACTCCCTCCAACTAGGTACCATCTCCCAGTAGTCCATTTAGCTATCAATGGATTAGTCCATTGATGATATCAGAAACCTAATCACTGCCCAAAAGCCCCACCTCTGAACTTTGCTTCATTGGGAATCATGCTTCCAACACATGAACTTTTTAAATATTTGTTCTAATTAGTGATACAAGACAGCAGAATGCATTTCAATACATTACACACAAATGGAGCACAATTTCTCATTTTTCTGACTGCACACAATGCAGTCACACCAATCATGCAATCATACCTGTACACAGGGTAATCATTCCCAGTCCTCCATCCCTATTTAAAATGCATTAATGATTCCCATAATTTTTTAAAAATAAGCTTTATTTTTTAAATTATTTATTTTTAAAATTTTTTACAGACTGCATTTTGATTCATTGTACACAAATGGGGTACATCATTTTGTTTCTGTGGTTGTACAGGATATAGATTCATACTATTCGTGTAATCATACATGTACATAGGGTAATGATGTCTGTCTCATTCCACCATTTTTTATACCCCCTTCCCTCTCATTTCCTTCTACATAATCTAAAATTCTCCCATTCTTCTCTCACTCCCCACCTCCCACCCCCATTATATATCATTCTCTACTTATCAGGGAAAACATTTGGACTTTGGTTTTTCGGGATTGGCTTATTTCACTTAGCATGATGGGCTGGGGATATAGCTCAGTTGCTAGAGTGCTTACCTAGCATGTACAAGACCCTGGGTTCAATCCCCAGCAGCACAAAAGTAAATAAATAAATAAGCTTTATTTTTAAAACAAAATTCACATTTCATTTAGATAGAAATAAACCATACAAAATTGATTTTCTTTGCCAAAACTAATAGCAATATTTTCCCTAATATTTCTAGATTAACCACAAAACATTTATTTTTGTAGGTTTTCACATTTTGCTTATATATCAGATTGAAGCAGTCACATAAAAAGACATGGTCTCTGATTCTGTCTTGACAATGAAACAGAAGTGTTCCACATTTACTAGCTAAAAAGCTTATGAAGATGCAGGCTCAAAGGAATGTAAATAGGAGCAACTGTATATAGGACCATAACAAATTCTTCCATTGAAACATTAATTGCAACTTATTCCTTTAAGTTCATTTGATAAAGACAAAAGTTAGACTAAAATTTTTGTTTGATGGATTCATAAACCTCTCTCTGATAATTCCTTAACTGTCCACTCCAGGTTTTAAAGACATGCTTAAAGCTCCTACTAATCAAAGGTTAATGGTGGACTTCATTGTCACATTTTATTCCTTCCTCATATACCTCCTCAAAATTTATTTTTTCAAAAAATGGTAATACCTGACAATTGGATCCACAGTGATGCTAAATGTTATGTCTAAAACGACATTAATGGAGGGCTGGGATTGTAGCTCAGTGGTAGAGCTCTTGCCTAGCATGTGTGAGGCACTGGGTTTAATCCTCAGCACCAAATAAATAAATAAATAAATAAATAAATGGTATTGTGTCCATCTACAACTCAAAGAAAAAAAGAGTAGCTGAGATTATAGGTGTGTACCACCATGCCCAGCTATAAATATAAAATGACATAACTAAGACAATTTCAGAGTACTACTAGCAGAGATCACACAGAAGTGATGTGTGGCACCCTCAATGCTATCTTCTGGAATAATAGACAGGTCTTCATAGTATGAAGGTTAAAACAGGGGTCATTTAAATATGTAAATGATAAATGGCTAATTTATTCAATGGGAGGCCTGTATGCAAAATATTCAGTGATTATGTGCTTTACATACATCTTACAGTGTTTCTTCCAAATATCAAACATAAGAGAAAGTCTATTATTAAAGTATCTTAGGTATTATCAATAGTTTCTGAATTATCTGTAGGAAGCTCTGACTCAGTTACATAGTTTAATACATGTGTCCACCTTTAAAACCAGATTGAGATAGGCACAATGGCACACACCTATAATCCCAGCAACTTGGGACGCTGACACAGGAGGATTGGGAGTTCGAGGCCAGCCTGAACAATTTAGAAAGGTCCTAAGCAACTTAGTGAAATCCTATCTCAAAATAAAAAATAAAAGGACTGGGGATGTGGCCCAGTGGTTAAGCACCTCTGGATTCAATCCATGATACCAAAAATAAAATAATAAAACTTTAAAAAGAAAAGGACTAGAGATGTAGCTCTGTGATGAAGTGCCCCTGTGTTAAATCTCCAGTACAAAAAAAAGTCCAGATCGTTTTATATCAAAATTAATGCTAAGTAAAGCCAAGTTACTTGACCTTTTGTTTGTAAAATTTTCCTCAAGTATGCTTTGAGATGCTTTTGTCCATTTTTATAGCACTCATCCTCAACTTTCATCACCGGAAGAATACATAGAAACTTCAACGAATACACACTAGGAAAAACACTCACGGTCAGGCAAGTGGAGGGATTCATAAATGGTGGATGGAAACTCTATATCCTTCACTTTTTCCATTTGATTCTCTAACAATAGAGCTCTGCAAGGCATATGTCAGAATTGGGAAAATCATTTCCTGACATGATAGCACGGTGTTCCTCTAACATTGAATTTGAACTGTTCAATGACTGAGGGTACCAGAGATAAGCATTGAAGAGCTTTGAGGCAGTGTTCTGAGAATATATGTTTATGCTCGTGAATAATACGCTCCACTCTTGGAATACATGATGGTTTCTGTATAATAAATCTCAGAGGCTAGTTGAGGTTCCAGGTTACCATGCTGAACCCTGTGTAATTTTCCAGAAAATTTCATTTTAATACCAAGAAAAAACTTTATTTTCAAAACTATTGTTTTACAAAAAAAGACTGTGAAGATTAAAGAGAGTTCCCATAAGCCCAGCACCTAGTTTCTCCTAGGAGGAGCTTCTTACATTAATAAAGCATATTCATTACAATTAGCTAACTGATATTGATAAACTGTTATTATCTAGAGTTCATACATCATTTGGATCTCTTCTACTCTTCTATTTACACCACATTACACGTTATCACCATGTTTCCTTAGACTTTTTTTTTTAATGATGCAGATAGAACCCAGGGCCTCACACATGCTAGGCAAGCACTCTACCACTGAGCTATCCCCCCAAGCCTTCCTTAGACTCCTTTTGATTATGACAGTTTCTCAGATTTTCCTTATTTTTTATGGCATTTTGAGGTGTATTGATCTAGAATTTTGTATAATCTCTCTCCATTGGGAGTTGTATGACTTTTTTCTCATGATTAGTCTGGTGTCATAGGTTCAGGGAGCAAACCAGAGGTAAAGTGCCATTCTCCTCAGGTTATATCAAGAGTACATACAATTAATATTACCTATCACTGTTGATATTGGCCTTGATTATCTAGCTGAGGTAGGGTTTGTCAGATTTCTCCACTCTGAACTTATTTATTAACATTTCAACACTGTACATTATAGAAGGAAGTTACTGTGAGAAGCCCCCACTAAAGAAGAAGGAATTCATGCCACACAGTTTTGATGGTAGAGTGTTTTAGTCAGCTCTTTTGCTGCTGTGACTAAAGGACCTGACCAGAACAATCGTAGAGGAGGAAAGGTTTATTTAGGGGCTCACAGTTTCAGAGGTCTCAGTCCATAAATGGCTAGCTCCATTCCTTGGGGCTCAAGGTGAGGCAGGACATCATGACAGAAGAGTGTGGTAGAGAGAACCAGCTCACAGGATTATCAGGAAGCAGAGACAGACTCCACTCTTCAGATACAAAATACATATCCCATAGCCATGCCCCCAATGGACCACTCCCTCTAGCCACACCCACCTACCTCCAGTTACAAGTCAGTTAATCCCATAAGGGATTAATTCACTGATTAGGTTAAGGCTATAACCCAAACCTTTCTCCTCCAAACCTTTTGGGGGGGCTCCACATCTAAACCATATCATAGAGTATCTACATAAATTATATGGAATTCTTCTGTGCTATAGATTTATTCAATCAGTTAATCATATTAGTATGGTGTCATTGTATTTACTTTGCACTATGCAACACAATTCAATACTACTTTATTTTACTGCTCAGAAAATTCCAACTTTGTCCATTGGAAACTCTTTCAGTTGGCTCCTGTGTCTGTTGACATAATCCCAACATTGTGGACCCTTTTCTGATCCATCCTTATTTTGTAGCACTACTTCAGGATCATCTTGTATATTTCCTGCCCCAGTTCTTAAATCAATCATATCTAAAGCAGCTCTGGTTCCTTCTATTGGAGAATATTATTAAGATATGGGTGCTTATATGTAATATGCTCATTACAGCTACTGATAAGCTGATTCTTTTAGGCCCTCTCAGCTGACATGTCAAGGAAATACATGTGTGTTTACTAACTTGCAAACACACACATATATATAAACTGTTTCTACATGTAACAATTTGTATCTGTTTTAACCTAAACATGAGTTCATATTTATGTCTCCAGCTCTAATTCATTACCAACTGGATCATTCTAGCCTTCTCCTTTTGTTTATTTACAAACTCCTACTCTACTCCAACATGAGAAATCTGACTCCTACCACCCACCATCAATTTATTTAATGATTCACTTCCAGTATACCTGTACAGCAATATAAGAATTTTTAACCCATATTCTCATAGGAAACAACTGTATCAACTATATTACAGTACTTTTGTATAGTTTCTTTTGCCTTTACCCTTACAGACTCCACTCATTTCCAACATTACTTAGGTCAGTGCCTTTTCTTCCATTCCCTTCACTGATGTTGTTTCATATGTTTATAACACTGTTAGGTTGTGTTGTCAGTGTCTGCATTGCATTCTACAATCCCCAAACTCTTAAATGCTTTCTCAAATATATTGAGCTTCACTCTTTGTGCTATAAAGATCTATGGGTTTTCACAAATGTATGGTATTGTATACTCATCATTCAGTATCATTAAGAACTTCTCCAATATGTTTTCCTCCCTGCCCCCAGTAACCAGACATATATTTTTACCTTTTCCAGAATAGCATGTAATTGGCATCATAGAGAATATAGAGTTTTTAACTGCTTTTTTCATATACCACACACATTTAAGATTAATCCATGTCCTTGCACAACTGGTAGTTCATTTTATTTTATCACTGAATGGTATTTAATTATATGAACATGCCACAGCTTTCTTATCCACTTATCTAGTGAAGGATATTTTGGTTGTTTCCAGTTTTTGGTGATTGCTAATAAAGTTTCTATAAATGTTCATGGGTAGATATTTGTGGATATAAAAGTTTTTAAATCATGTGATTGTGGATCATATCATATGACTGTTTAGCATTCAACATACTGCCAGACTGTCTTTCAAAGTGACCATATCTCATAACTTTTCAAATAAACAAATACCAAAATCTTTAACATGGTCTATGGATAATTCCTACATCTCCTACTCCATCTTACATCAATTTTCCCCTCAAATTTCAAGCTTTAGGCGCACCACAGTTGCCATGCTTCCTCTGTTCCCTGAGAACCCATTCTGTTACCTAGGCTGGAAGTCACTCCCTTCACTTCTGAAAATTCTCCCCACCCCAGTGGGATTATCATTCCTCTCTTCTATCACATCATAGATTAAGTATATTTTCCTAGGGGAAGACTTCACTAACCTCTCTAGGTAGATAATCTATCCCTGATATAGGCCCTCATGGTGCCAAGAATCTCTTATTTGTAATATTCATCATAGTTATGATATCATATTCATTCAGGGTTCATTTCCCTCTTCTTTAATAGACTAGAATAAGATTTTTCTCACTATTGTCTTCCAAGCACCAAGCACAATGCCTGACATTGGCTTGATATATACAGTTTTTATTAGATAAACAAATAAATGAATGAGTAAATGGAGTAGAACATATCAATTACTGCTAAAATCATTGACATAATTAGTATTCTTCACATTTATAGATGTCAGTTAAATCTGTAGAATCAATGTATTTATAAATTTTTTCAAAATATGATATTTAACATTCTATAACATAATGATACTATACTGTAAATGCCATAGTTCAATTAAAATAAATGTTAAATCTAACTATAGCTAGAAGTTTATTCCACTATTTATTTACAAAATTTATATCAAAGTATGTTTGAGGAAGAGCACTGTAGAACAGAATGTTTTCTCAGCATGGTACTCCATTTGCCTTTTCTCTTTCTTCCTTTCTTTCTTTCTTTCTTTCTTTCTTTCTTTCTTTCTTTCTTTCTTTCTTTCTTTCTTTCTTTCTTTCTTTCTTCCTTTCTTTCTTTCTTTCTTTCTGTACTAGGATTGAATCCAGGGTGCTCAACCACTGAGTGGCATCCCCAAGCCCTTTTATATATTTTATTTAGGGACAGGGTCTTTCTAAGTTGCTTAGAGCCTCAATAAATTGCTGAAGCTGGATTTGAATTTGCAATCCTTCTGCCTCAGCCGCTGGGATTACAGGCATACGTCAACACACCCAGCAGACTTAAAAGAATTCAACAGGTATGAAGGAGGGATAAATGACACGACATGGAGCATTCATCTAAAAAATCTGTCTTAAAAACAAGTTTACCTCAATCATTATCAATAATTCAAATCAAGTAGGGGGATTTGTTGTTTCCAGTCAATTAATTTGACCATAACTAAGAACAAAAATGGTCTACTAAAGAACAAAAGCTATTTCTGTCTTAAGCTACATTTGAAGTTCTACCATTTTTCCAATTAACCTATACTTATGTGCTTTTGAAACCTAAATATAAAAAATCTTATACCTTTCAAATTTTCTTCTTTTTTCACCCACCATTTCAGAGTAGTCAAAAGATCATAGACTTAAAGTATCTTAGATTTAGAACGAGAATTAAAATATGTCTAGTTAAATCACCCACCCACTATATAATTTCTTTAAAGACTATTTGCCTCTTAAGGCCCCGAATAGCCAAAGCAATCATAGCAAGAAAAGTGAAGCAGGAAACATCACAATACCAGAACTTAAACTATACTACAGAGCTATAATAACAAAAATGGCATGGTATTGTCACCAAAACAGACAGGTAGACCAATGGTACAGAATAGAAGACACAGAGACAAAAACACATAAGTATAGTTATCTCATACTAGACAAAGGTGCCAAAAACATACAATGGAGAAAAGATAGCCTCTTCAACAAATGGTGCTGGCAAAACTGGAAATTCATGTGCAGCAAGATCAAATTAAACCACTACATCTCACCCTGCACAAAACTCAACTCAAAATGAATCAAGAACCTAGGAATTAGACCAGAGACCTTGCACCAAACAGAAGAAAAAGTAGGCCCAAATCTTCATCATGTCAGCTTAGGACCAGACTTCCTCAACAAGACCCTCAGAATGCAAGAAATCAAAGCAAGAATTAATAAATGTGATGATTCAAACTAAAAAGCTTTTTCTCAGCAAAGGAAATAATCAATAATGTGAAAAGAGAGCCTATAGAGTGGGAGAAAATCTTTTCCACACACACTTCAGACAAAGTACTAATCTCCAAAATATATAAAGAACTTAAAAAATGTTACACCAAAAATACAAAGAACCCAATCAATAAATGGGCTAAGGAACTGGGCAGACACTTCACAGAAGAAGATATACAGGTGATCAACAAATATATGAAAAAGTGCTCATCATTCCTAGTAATTAGAGAAATGCAAATCAAAACTACCCTAAGATTTCATCAAACTCAAATTAGAATGACTATTATTAAGAACACAAGCAATAATAAGTGTTGGCATGGATGTGGAGAAAAAGTCACACTCATACATTGCTAGTGGAGTTGCGAGTTGGTGCAACCACTCTGGAAAGCAGTATGGAGATTCCTCAGAAAACTTGGAATGAAAAAACAAAACAAAACAACAACAACAAAAATCTTGGAATGAACCCACCATTTGACCCAGCTCCTTAGCATATACCTAAAGGACTGAAAATCAGCATACTACCGTGACACAGCCATATCAATTGTTCATAGTTACTCAATTCACAATAGCTAGATTGTGGAACCAACCTAGATGCCCATCAATTGATGAATGGGTAAAGAAACTGTGGTATATATACACAATAGAATATTACTCAGCCATAAAGAAGAATAAAATTATGGCATTTGCTGGTAAATGGATGGAGTTGAAGAATATCATGCTAAGTGAAATAAGCCAAGCCCAAAACACCAAAGGCTGAATGTTTTCTCTGATAAGTGGATGATGATACATAACAAGGGGGGGATGGTGAGGGGGCAAGAGAAGAATGGAGGAACTTTGGATGGTGTAGAGGAAAATGGGGTGGGAGGGGGTGAGGGAAGGAAAGATAGTAGACTGAGACAGACATTACTATCCTATGTACATGTATGGTTACATGAATGGTGTGAATCTACATTGTGTGCCACTAAAGAAATGAAAAGATGAACCCCATTTGTGTACAATGAATCAAAAAAAGAGAAAAAAATAAAAAAAAATAGAATACACAGAGACGAACTCACATAAATACAGCTATCTCATACTAGACAAAGGATCAATAAACATACATTGGAGAAAAGATAGCATCTTCAACAAGTGGTGATGGGAAAACTGGAAATTCACATGCAATAAAATGAAATTAAACCCCTATCTCTCACTCTGCACAAAACTCAATTTTAGACATTAGGCATTAGACCAGAGAACTTGAGCCTACTAGAAGAAAAAGTAGGCCCAAAGTCTCCATCATGTCATTTTAAGAACTGAATTCCTTACCCAGACTCCTAAAGGGCAAGATATAAAATCAAGAATCAATAAATGGGATTGTATCAAACTAAAAAGCTTCTTTTCAGCAAAGGAAACAATAACATGAAGAGAGAGACTATGGAATGGGATAAAATCTTTGCCACCTGCACCTCAGATAGAGCATTAATCTCTAGGATATGTAAAGAACTCAAAAAAAAAAAAACCACCAAAAAAAATAAGTAACCCAATCAATAAATAGGTAAAGGAATTGAATAGACACTTCACAGAAGAAGAAATACAAATGGTGAACAAATATATGAACAAATGTTGAACATCACTAGCAATTAGAGAAATGTAAATTAAAACTACACTGAGATTTCATCTCACTCCAGTCAGAGTGGCAATTATCAAGAATACAAGTAACACTAAATGTTGGCGAGGATGTGGGGGGAAAAGTACATTCATACATTGTTGGTGGGACTGCAAACTGGTGCAACCATTCTGGAAAGTAGTATGGAGATACCTTAGAAAACTTGGAATGGAACCACCATTTGACCCAGTTATCCCACTCCTCAGTATATACCCAAAGGACTTAAAATTAGCATACTACATTGATGCAGCCACATCAATGTTCATAGCTGCTCAATTCACAATAGTTAAGCTATGGAACCCACCTAGGTGCCCTTCAACAGATGAATGGATAAAGAAAATGTGGTACATATACACAATGGAATATTACTCAGCCATAAAGAAGGATGAAATTATGGCATTTGCCAGTAAATGGTTGGAACTGGAGACTGTCATGCTTAGTGAAATAAGCCAATCCACAAAGAACAAAGTCTGAATGTTCTCTGGGAGTAGTAGAGATTCACTTGATTGAACAGGGGGAGTGAAAGGAAGGGAGGGAGGATGGAAATGGTAAAGACAGTTGAATGAATAGAACATAACTTTCCTATGTTCACATATGAATACATGGCCAGTGTAACTCAACTTTATGTACAACCACAAGAATGGGAAGTTATGGACTGGGGATATAGCTCAGTAGGTAGAGTGCTTGCCTCACATGCACAAGACCCTGGGTTCAATCCCCAGTACCACACACACAAAAAAGAACGGGAAGTTATACTCCATGTATGTATGATATGTCAAAATACATCTATTGTCATGTATTATTAAAATGAACAAATACACATTTAAAACAGAGTATTTGCCCTTTATTAACTCCAGGGATGGGCATTTCACATTCTACTGATACAATTCATAGGAGTACTGGAAATTTCTCATCTATGATAAAGTAATCAAAGTTAGAGTAGGAGAGTGTCAAACACAAGGGAATGAGCATACACCAAACCAACATGGATTCAGAAGTTAATGCTTTTCAGATTTTGCTCAAATATGAACCCTTCTAATTACTTTAACCAAAGCTATATTTTCTATCTCATCTATACAGATAATGTTGACATTGCTCACTGTCAGGCGCCTATCATCTGCCATTTGCCTGCCTCTCGCCTGTCCATTGCCTGCCTTACACCTATCCATCAACCAATGCACGAGATTCACCTCCCAATTGTCTGACAACAGTCAGCAAACTGCTGGAGGCTTGAGGCTCATTGTCAGGTACCTCTCATGCATCAGGCTACTGAACTCTGGGAGGTTTCATTAGTATATGACTGTTATACTGTAGATTTTTTTTTTCTCCTTATTGAAAAAGTTTTTTTTTATTTCTTTACTTTTCTTGCTCTCTTTTCCTTTTGTTTACCTGTTCCCTCAGAGTCTCTTTCTCCCTTTTTTGCATGCTAACATCCAATTTCTTTTGACTACACTCTCACCCTTTCTATTATGTAGAACTTCTGTATATTCTTTTCTTATCCCATTAACAGCCACATTCTACATCCCTCTGCATCCTCTTTGTCCTCCATTAGAAACTGCACACCTTATTGCAAATCTGTTTGTTTCACTGAAGATAATATTTGAACTCATTCTGTTTATTATGACAATTTTGTTATTGTCCTCATAGGGGCTATTTTGTCTAGGATTGCATAGTGTCTGAATTGGGCACTACTAATATTGATCTCCCCTTAAAGAAAGGGTTTTGGAAGCCTATAGGGCCACTATAAGCCTATAGGGGGAAATCTGCAATACCCCAGATCTGCACTGCTAGAGGGGAAGATACATGAACAACATGAAAAAACAAGGGAAGAAAATGATCCAAACAAATCTAGATTCTCTATTAATAGAATCCAGTGGCAGTATGTTAGAAGAAAAGTCAGAAAAGGACTTCAGATTATACATGATTAAGATGATTCACGAAGCAAAGGATGAGATAAGAGAGCAAGTGCAGGCAATGAATGATAATACCAATAAGCTGAAAGAGCACCTGCAGGAAGCAAAAGATCATTTCAACAAAGAGATAGAGATTCTCAAAAAAAAAAAAAAAAAAAACCAAATAAAAAACTCAATGGAAAGCATCACCAAAAGACTAGACCAACCACTTGGAAGACAGAACCTCAGACAATGAAGACAAAATATTTAATCTTGAAAATAAAGTCGCCCAAACAGAGAAGATGGTAAGAAATCATGAACAGAATCTCCAAGAACTATGGGACATCATGAAAAGACCAAATTTAAGAATTATTGGGATTGAGGAAGGCACAGAGGTACAAACCAAAGGAATGAACAACCTATTCAATGAAATAATATCAGAAAATTTCCCAAACCTGAAGAATGAAATGGAAAATCAAATACAAGAGGCTTACAGAACACCAAATGCACAGAATCACAACAGATCCACACCAAGGCACATAATAATGAAAATTCCTAACATTCAAAATAAAGATAGGATTTTGAAGGCCACGAGAGAAAAACATCAGATTACATATTGGGGGAGACCAATACAGATAGCAGCCGACTTCTCAACCCAGACTCTAAAAGCTAGAAGGGCCTGGAACAACGTATTTCAAGCTCTGAAAGAACATGGTTGCCAACCAAGAATCCTATACCCAGCAAAACTTACCTTCAGATTTGAAGATGAAATAAAATCCTTCCATGATAAACAAAAGCTAAAAGAATTTACAAATAGAAAGCCTGAGCTACAGAATGTTCTCAACAAAATATTCCATGAGGAGGAAATGAAAAACAACAATGGAGGTCAGCAAAGGGAGGAACTACCTTAGAGAAAAACCACTCAAAGGAGAAACCAAGCCAACTTAAAAACCAAAAATAAGCCAAATGCCTGGGAATACAAATCATTTCTCAATAATAACTCTGAATGTTAATGGCCTAAACTCATCTATGAAAAGACATAGTGTAATATAAAGCCGATACTCTGCCTCCCAACCACTTGTCAATCTGTGCTCTGCCCACCTCCTACGTTACAGGAATTTCTGGCCTCCCAACCACCTGTCAATCTGCGCTCTGCCCGCCTCTTCCATTACAAGAATTTCCGGCTTACGCTGCCGCCATTTTCCTGCTTCCCACATTACGTCCTAACATGCTAGATAGCTATTGGTTCATCAGTCAGCTTGAAAGTATTCTCCTCTGCTACTGGTTCCTTCCAGCCCGTGAGATTCCAATATCTGGGAGAAGCTACATGTCATCTTTCTCTTTTTTTTCCTTTCTTTTCACCCTGGAGTGGACGTGTTAGTCGTCTGCATAATAAAGTCTCTTGCGTGAGACCTTGTGTCCACGGTGCATTTTTCTGGGAGCTATTGGTGAGCCGCAACTGAGATGAGCAAGCGGGCGGCAGTTCAGCGGGAGCACGTAGTGGTGGCTAGAATTGCCACGGGTCCCAAGCTGCCTTACACATAGACTGGCAGAATGGATTAAAAAGAAAGATTCAACAATATGCTGCCTGCAAGAGACTCATCTCATAGAAAAAGACATCCACAGACTAAAGGTGAAAGGATGGGGAAAAACCTACCACGCACATAGACTCAGTAAAAAAGCAGAGGTTTCCATCCTTATACCAGATAAAGTGGACTTCAAGCCAAAGTTAGTCAGAAGGGATAAAGAAGGACATTTCATACTGCTTAAGGGAACCATAAATCAGGAAGACATAACAATAGTAAATATTTATGCCCCAAACAATGGCACATCCCTGTACATCAAACAAATCCTTCTCAATTTCAGGATTCACATAGACCACAACACAATAATTCTGAGTGACTTTAATGCACCGCTGTCACCACTAGATAGATCTTCCAAACAAAAACCAACCAAAGAAACCATAGAACTCAATAACAACAATCAATAACCTAGACTTAATAGACATATATAGAATATTCCATTCATCAATGAGCAGATTCACTTTCTTCTCAGCAGCACATGATACATCCTTGAAAATAGACCATATGTTATGCCACAAAGCAGCCCCTAGGAAATGCAAAAAAAATAGAGATACTGCCTTGTGTTCTATCAGATTATAATGGATGGATAG